>NC_090444.1:143310015-143612598 GCF_031143425.1 Pleurodeles waltl | reverse complement strand
ATGTTTTCTTTTTTCTTGTATTCTTTTATTTTAACTTGCAGATGTGTTTGAGATGGTGTGTGCTTTGTTGTGGCAAAGGGGGAATTCAAGAATGAGTTAGTGGCTGGTTGAAAGAATTCATGAGTGCAAAGATGAATGACAGAGTGCATGTATGATGACTTATTGAGTGCCTAAAGCCCTCAGTGACACAAAAGGCACTTTCGTTCATAAGCCAGCCCTGGTGGCATTACCAATGCTTGTATCTTTAGAGACTGCAAGGGTACAGCCCATCTACAATGAGGAAATTACATTTTATGTTATTCACTCTAATTCTGTAGCTCTTTCATGCAGAGAAATTATTCTTGTATCAATTTTATTCTAAATTACTTCTAAACTGGTGTAAATACAATAATTTGTGTATCGTGTGTGCCTAATGTGTGTGTAGTGCTGTGTGCCACTTGCCGAAATCTATGGCCTGTAAACATTCGTAGCTACACATATGTCAAATGCACGTTTCAGGATCTTCGAGAACACTCTGCCCTTCAGCAAGCAGCTATTTTGTCCTTGTCAGTGGCTTGTTTCCTGTGAACGACTCCTGCACATTCACCTTTCTTTGCTATCGCGTTTTCCTGTTTTACTGTTACTGTTGTTGTTCTGGAATCTGATCCAGGTTCATAATTGCTTCTGTATTCTAAGTATAGATTCTGCCGTCCCTGCACCAGTTGCCATTAAGTCAAATATAGCTTTGAAAGTAGGCACAGTATCTAGCTATTTAAAACATTTTACAGCCATGAGTATTTACCTGTTTGTATTGTGTGAAATGTAAGTGTTGTTTGTAAGGAGTAGCGCTGAAAAAGAAGTGTAGGCCCCTTATTAAGTATTTGTCAACTATTACTTATTGAATTATTTTTTTCCCAATTGTGTGTATCTTTTTCCTGTGGAGAACGTATTTTTTCTTTAGGAGAGAGCAAAGACTCCCGTGGGTGTTTAAATGAGAAAAGCCACCTGTTGCCCCGCCATTTATTAACCTTCCCCCGCCATTTATTAACCTTCCCCCTTTTTGGGGGGCTGGGGGCGGGGAGGGAAGGTTTTGTGCAGAAACATCGAAGGGCGCCAAAGTTCTTAAGAACACAAAGTGTATTTTCTCCTGAAACTCTGACTTAAACATAACGACAAGCCTGTTGTAAGTGAGTGACATTACACACAGGTTCTTATTTTTCATATAGTATAATATGCACCCCTCAGTCCTATACAGCAGTGGTTCCCAACCTTTTGATTTCTGTGGACCCCCACTTTAACATTAATGGAACCCAGGGACCCCCACTGAATCATCATGGGAATCCGGAGACCCCCGTCTGAGTCATTACTGGAAGCTGGGGACCTAATTTGTCAATATTTGTTAATATTTTTTAATTTTCTAGTCTCTCGCGGACCCCCTGAGAAGGCTTCGCGGACCCCCAGTGGTCCCCGGACCACAGGTTGGGAACCACTGCTATACAGCATTCTTTGAGCGTCTGACTAATGTTAGGTTTCTCTATGATTCGAGCAACCTTTCTTGCATCTTTTTCTTTCTTTCTTCAGGGTTTGCTAGGTTCACTTATCTTTTAAACAGTGTGGCTCCATTGCTTGTGGTTGCCTCTACAGTTCATCCAGAGAGGTTTGTAGGCAGCTAGAATACCTTAAAGTAACCAGGCAACATTATTGGAGAAGAAAACTCAATTCAGCTTTAAATCCTCTACCCCCTCCCTCACAGCACCCCCACCACTCAACTTTTTTTTCCTGACCGTTTTTAAGTCTACCTTCTACTCTGTTGTTTGGGAATATTCAGATTTATTTTTCATAATTTACCATTTGTACGCATTTGAAAAGACTGAGTGAAGCCTGTCCATTTCTGTTTTAAGAGTATTGAAAATGTCTTAGGACAGTGAAAAACTTTAGTAAATTGTAACTCCATACCCCCCTCCATGCACGATGAGACAGAGTATCAAATAGGTGCCACCCTCCTCACACTGACAGTTGGTCTCCTCTCTTGGACATGGATTCAGAACTTAGCTCCTTCAATTTTTCAACTTTTAGTATACGTTTACAACCTTTTGACAGTGCAGGGATATCTCTCTCCAAAACCACAGGGTTTAAACCATGCAGCTTGTGTTGCAGACAGAGGTCTGTCACGAACCCCCATGCAGTCTGTCTGGTGCAATGCTTAATTTGTAAATAAAAACGTGCCAGTGCCCTAAACTCTCATCTGAAACACTCAGCTGCTGCAGGTAAATGTGCGAGCACAGAATACTGAGGCAGCGTAATCCTGAAGCCATCTCAGGCCTCTTTAACTCATTAACATACACTCCCTGTTCCTTCAGCTCACTCTTGCAGCTTTCTGCTTTCTCCCTTTGTGACGCGTTTTCATTTTTCTCTTCCTCCGTCTTTCCCACATAAGTCTTTTGCTTGCAGTAAATGCTTGAGGCAGTTAGATAAGTGAAGTGCCGGCCCTCAGAATAAGTGCTGATGCCCAACACTGGAAACCACCGGCTCAAATTGAGCACTGGTCTGGTGCCCCAACACCAAAAATGCGTTCATGCAGCAGTTTTGAAGTGCATTAAAAAAGTGTGGGAACTGTGATCCTGAGTGCAACGAGGGTAGGGTCAGTGAGTGTGGGGGTTGGGCTCAAATATGTGGCTAAAAATGACAAAATATTCTGTAACTATTGTGTTGGTCTTTCACCCTCAGGAAACTTCATATAAAAGAACGCACACCTTAAAAGAAAAATAAATGCAGGTTAAACAAATCAAGTGAGAAATACACTAATTTACATTATGAAACCTCTATTGGTTAATGTGATCACTGCGAATATCTGTGTGTGTGTGTGTGTGTGTAATTGAGGAATTCTGGTTGAAGTGGGTAATAGTGACCTTTGTGTTTATAGTGTTGTGAGGTCAGAGCCTGTGACAGAAAGCACTATGAACATGTAAGTCGTTATTTTAAACTTGCACTACACCAGTATAAAATAAGCGGCCACAAAATGCACAAAAAGACTTAGATTTAAGATTTAAAAAAAGCAACTCTAAAATATACAATTTAATAATATGCAGATTGTACTTAGTGCAGACATTTATTTATAACTGTCCATTAAAAACATGCACTCCACTTCTCAGCTGGTCACCTTACAGAGATCCTCAAAAAAAAAAAATTGTCATCAGGAAGCTTTAAGTGACTCCATCAATTGAAGCCAGTTCTGGCTTCCAAGCAGCCTTACATTTGAGCACATTTACATTTCTTTCAGGCAGCAGGCATCCAGGTGAGAAGGCCTGTTTTAATTGAGCTTGTTCCTCCCTCTGCTTCCTAGCTCTGAGTCTCCCTTCCTCCCACTTCTTCTAAGACATCTCAAATGTCGTAATTAACAATTGGGGGATGGTTGTCTTTTAACATAAAGTAGGGGAACTGTTTTAGTCAAATTAAAAAAGTATGGGCACCTTGTGCCCCTCTTATTCCACCCACTTCGACCACTGCCTCCAAGTCAGGAGGCGAAACAGTCACAACAGTCTAATTGGCACCACCTCCCATCATGTAAGAGCTATTGCAAGAGTTTTCGGGGCCAGATGTATCAAACAATTTTTGACTGCATACCGAATCGGTATTAGGAAGGGGCGTGTCATGGGCATCCTTTCCTAATACCGAATTGCAGAGGTATGTATGGTTGTTTTGTGACCGTGATTGCAGTTACTGCCAATTTCAAATTGGTGGTAACCCATTGCAAAGGGGAGGGGGTCCCTAATATTAATAAGAAAGGTCACTTTGCGAGCCCATGTGTATCGCTATATGAAACTCCTGGAGTTTCATACATTCCAGTAGCGATTACTTAATTGCGATTCGCAAAAAAACACAATCTGGTTATCGCTATTGGAATTGATGATACATCTGGTCCTTCATTTCCTGTCTAGTGCTGTAGGAGTTAGACAGGATATGCCCCAAAAAGAGCGTTCCTGAATGTAAGTAATCAATTCATCCTTGCTGTTAGTATTAACAAGGCCTGTGGGCATGAGTACAGTGATCTCCGGTTCCCTGGAGCAGCTTCGTAGAACCACGTGTTACCCCTGATTTAGCATTTCATAGTTTTTATACGTTTCTTTTTAGAGGCTGTTCTATAAACAAATTAAAATTAACATGCGTGACTCCGTTTGGAATAACTTTAGCATCCCTAGCTGCGAAGACGTGACTCATTAAATATTTATCAAATGCTTGCTAATTTGTTCAAGTTGTGGCGGGAAACTCGAAGTAACATAGAGAGATGTACGGGAAGAGGCCTCGCAGGGGCTGTATACAGTTGATGGTTTAATGTACTCCTAATCATACTATTTAATTTTCTAAGTGACCTTATAATTTGCACTAATCTTAATTAGCCAATTACAGGAACATATTCAGAGCAAGGAAAATCAATCAGTTCAAATTGCTAGTTGTAAATATTGGTACATTTTTATGAACGTGCGTGGTCACTTCTAGACTTTCCGCATGTTTACGTTTGTAAGGATGTTTATTTATTTTTGTTTTTCTTTTCAAGTATTTGACCGCATTTCATTGTCTAAAGAAAAAGTGACTCATTGACTACACAGTATTTAAAAAAAAACAAATAATCTTTGACATTATATATTGCATTGTAAATGTTCATATATTCATCTGGTAAAACAATTTACATGAATAGTTTAAGAAACTTGGATGTAAGGCCTTTACTGTAACTTGCTAGGGAGCACATTTTCTAGGCACCCATCTTGGCCTCCTACCGGACAGTGCCACCTGACCGTCCCCTATCCACCTTTTCAAGTACACTCTAGCCGGCATTCTTCAGAGGTTTCTAATCCTCCTGGCGATTTTGGCTACATGTCGTCCAGAGATTTTCAAAATAAATGAACAAACCAGTTTAAATAAAGCCCAATTGCTTTAAGAACCAACAGTGCTCGTTGAGGTGTATATTTACTGTGTGAATATAAATACTGACGATGTTGTTTGTACATGCTATTGCAGATTGTAACCCTTGTTACTGTTACCCATCAAAGGTAATAATTCTATGCATTTTGGAAGGATGTAAATACGAGTTTGCCTTTGTGTGATTCAAAGTCGTGTCCTTCAGTTTATACATGGGTCACAGCCGCACGTGTTCAATTCCACTGAGCTATTCTAATACCTATTCCCTGTTCTTCATGATGTATTAATATTAACTGTTCTAAAGCCACATGCTGGCACTACATGGCATCCAGGGAACGTGTGTGTTCAGCTGCGTGTGTTCTTTTAGGTAGTTGCTGCCGATCAGATTGAAACTTCCGCTGTGGCATTGACCGACTAAGAGACATGACCGTCTCGTACTCCGCGCCAAATAACTGTTTGCCTTCCCTGATCTTTGGGAAGTCTTTTTCTCTCACCGTTGCTCGAAATTCTGTTTTTGACAGAAGTTGTGGTATAGTGACGAAATTTGTGACTGTCTTCTGCTAAGGGTTCTAACACTAGTTCCCACACTCGTTAGAGTGGTGTGTTCTCTTGAGCAGATAACTAGCTTTCTGCGTCTTATTTCCCTTACCCATGAGCAATGGAAAGGCTTTGGAAATGAAAATGTCCCCACTGCGAAGAGGACTGCCATGTGCCTAAATCAACTGAGGAAATTCACTGTTCAGTGAATCTCTTCTGTTAATCGAGAGAATCTCTATAGTGAATCGAGAGAGGGTTACAATTTCTTGCTCTTCTCCCTTGTTCTCTCTCATAAGTTAGAAAGGAGATTTCTCTACTTTGGTTCTTTTTTCGGCCACATTGACCACGCTGACAAAAGAATAATTAGTCAAACAAGAAATATATTTACTTTGAGGAGGTAGCCGTTGGCATGCATAAAAATAGCTTGAAATGCATCTTCTGTCCGTTGGTGTGATAAGGACAAGGGCTTTGGAGAATCACAGGTCCACTAGAGGCTGGAAAAAAGCTGAATAAAAGCTTCACCAGACAACATTCCGGAGCATTGTCACCATATCTTCTATCCTCACCCTACCACTCTTCTCTTGCAGCTGAGCAGGAAAAATTCAAAAGAAGTGTGGAAGATTAGTGAGATTCAACTGATGGAAGAAGAGGATGAGTCTCTGCGTTCACGTCCTGATTTTCACAAATTATATATCTTTGTATCATATCCCCCACAACTGATATATATGTGTGTGTGTGTGTGTGTGTGTGTGTGTGTGTGTGTGTGTGTGTGTATATATATATATATATATATATATATATATATATATATATATATCCAAGAAAGTGACTCAAACAGATGATCTCACTAAAGAACAAAAATATATAAATATATTTCTACTACAACGTTTCAGCTTCCGCCTTCCTCAGGTAGTACAAGATGGTTTGCTCAGTGGCACTGAGCAAACCATCTTGTACTACCTGAGGAAGGCGGAAGCTGAAACGTTGTAGTAGAAATATATTTTTGTTCTTTAGTGAGATCATCTGTTTGAGTCACTTCTTTCTTGGATATTACATTTTCTTGTGGCTTTGTATCCTTTGGGATCCAGATTTTTGCCCTGGCTGGCTGTTGTTTTCTTGTGATCCTGCATCTTCCAGTATATATATATATATATAATAATGTGGTATAAGAATATAAAGTTGCTATTTTCTTTCTCAATATTTAGCAAGGTGGCAGGTGAGACTCACAGCTGGAAACTCTTGATTGGTTTAAAAAAGAAATTGACATTGTAGCTGCCAGCCGTATATTTAAATCTTTATATTTAGAACACACTGATAGGCACAGATTCAAGTGCATGTTACACAAGGCAGTGAAGTTGTGTTGTGCTTCGTTGCATGTTCAGCACTCCGTCCATCATCCTTTTGTGTTGCTTCGCTGTTGTGCCAGCTGTGAAACTATAATCCGCATTCTTGAGAAATAACCCAATGAGTTGCATGTTAATTACTTGAATCCAGGTTGGAATCCAAGCAAAGGCTTCTCCACCTTCCATCCACCTGAGATACCATAAGTAGGAAAACAGTAACATCTGTCACTTATAGTGCTTGAAGCGTTGTATAAAAGACAAGCTAGCCAGCAACGAGTGTGAAGAATGGGAGGCTGGTAGAGGAGCTACTACAAAAGCCCCAGTGCAGGTGTCCGCTACCAAAGGTGGATGAGTTGGAAAGTAGGCAGATACTTTGAGTGAGCAGTTTTAGCCTATTTAAATAAGACTGTCCTTAAATTAAAATATCCTCAAAACGGGCATCTGATGGTTAAGTTCAAAGCAAGTTGTCTGAGGTTGAGTCACTCATTGTCGGAAAATGTCTTGACAGAGGTTGTCGCACTCAAACTGCATGTAATTGCAAACTGTTACATATCTTCTAGTATTTGTATAAGGTTGTGCAGAGGTTGTCTGGATGTATGCTGGGTGAACTTTACCCGATCACTGATATGGCGTGTACTTATCTATTGTCAGCGCTCTCTAATATTGTCAACCACGGGGTTGGTGGTGTCTGAAATGAAATGCCTTGCTTGGATGGTGGGAGTCAGTATCCCTTCTCGACAAGGTGTCAAAAGGCCGGTGAGTTCTGAACCCCCTAATAATTTTCCTATGGGCTTATTTATCATTCATGAAGTATGTGAACCTACTGTGAGATATAATGTGACACTACCGTCTGCAGTGCTGCCAATATGTTAATTACATGCAATGCTTTCTCGGGTATTTCAGCAGGGGCACTCTTACCGCTCTTGGAGGGATGAAACCCAATTTTTGTGTGGATGCTTTCTTTTAAAGTTTCAACTACAGACAGCCTTAGCTTCATACATAGAGTGGGCTTTCGATCACCTCCTTCTCTTGATTGGATTACTTTCTTGTCTACCTCAAGTTCCATGTTTCTGATCGGATGGTGTGTATTCTTCAACAGTTGGCATCAGGGAAATACTTTCAAGTCTGGCCTAGAGTTAGCTGTAGCTGTCTCATGAACCACTTGTTTACCAAAAAAACTCCTAATAAAACACATACAAATATGCATCCATACATTGGCTTATGGTAAGCCCTCTTCTTTCATTGGTTTGTTCATTTGGGAGTCACATTTTTCTCCCCTTCAGGACTGCATGGGACAATGGCTGTCTTAGCCTGGCAGCTCCTTTATAATTTATATTTTCCATTTTTTTTTGTATTTTGCGAAGGTTTACAAAATCAATCTTAAAAATTATATGCTTACCAAGGAGAGGCCTACTGATGTTAACAATGCTTGTTTTATTTCTGTTTTATCCCCCGCACCCTCGCCTATGCAAATTTAGTTTTTCAGTATTCTGTCTCCATTCCCATCGTTTCTGCTCACATTCTCTGGCTCCATGCAATTTGTTCCAGTATCTCTTCGCCTCTGTTCAACCGTTTCTCTTTGTTATTTTAATATTTTTTAAATTATAACAATTTTCAAAATGGGTGTTGATTGTCTTGGAACTGTAAATGAAAGTTTTAAAAAATGCCAAAAGGCAACTCATTCATCACCACATGTGCATGTGTGTGTAGCCATCTTGTAATGTATTTTCTTTCTGCGAAAAAACATTCAAAGATGGTACTCAATGTGCACACAGTGGCCATCTCTGAAGCCTTTTTCTCACAAGTAAAGAAAAAAAAATCCTACAGGCCTGGTTTATCGTGCATGCGTACCTAGGAAATGTGGTTTTTTTTCACTTTTCTGATTCAGAAGGTGAAAATATTTGTTACAGGCCTAGTCACTCAGTGCACTATTGGCATATTTAGAACTAGTAGTTACAATGTCTTCTGTAAATTTATTCAAAGTGTGTTGCCGTTTGTCGAGCCCGATCATGCTTAATTGCAAGCTTCAGTCATCCAAGACTCGAGAGTTTCAGGTGCTTGATGCTATCAGCATGATTGGGACAACACATAGAAGAGGTCCTCCTTTAAATGTTGCACCAAGTGGTAAAACACAGATGTTGATAAACACGATCCCTCCTGGATGCAATATATCACAGGCACTGGTTAGCCCTAGTATCTCCTCGTATAAACTAAAGATATATTGAGAGCGCAAAAAGTCAAGCAATTTCCTGGTCAACTTTGGCCTAAGTACTGAACATTTTCAACAAATCTCACCTCAAACCGAACCCAAATTCCCTAAACAAATTTTCTACAAAACTGGGATTTTTTTTAAATACTCCCAGATAACAAAAATACTGAATCCAATCATCGATAGAGAAAGATCGTTCTACCCACTATTAATGCTAGAAGTATTAATTACAGTTAAAATAAATTGGATTCGCATGACAATGTAACAAAATAAATAAGGCACATTTTGAGATCTGAAATCAACAAGTAAGTTGATCCTCAGACTGATGTCTTGCCAAGTTCTGCTTAATATGTGTCCAAAAATGATTTATAGTAGTTTCACTGAGTACCACATGACGCAAAACTGTCAATTTTCTCGAGTCAATAATTTAGTTGTACAATATTTCCTAAATTGTTTTTCTTGCTTACTTTTAAAATAAAGGTGGCCTACTGTCGTTTTCACTCATTTAGGACTTCTTTCACGCTTTTTAACTTTCTGAGTAAGGGATATCGGCACAGGATTTCACATTCTTCTTTGTAAAACAACACTTGAATTTTAGTGCAACTTTCAAATTGCCTAGTGGCCAATAATTGAAAATGCTATCAAATGAGAATGATCTGCATTTCCTGGATGGGACTGTTGTTGGGCAATGTTTCGGATTGTTCTTTAATGGAATATAACAAGATGGTTGCACGATGTCAAAGACTGTGGGTTTGAAGGCATTTATGTTGCTAGTGTTATTGAAGTTGCAGTCATGGTGTGCCCTGAAAAGTGAGTTGGAAACAGACTCTGCCAGTTAAAAAGCTCAACGCTCTGATATTAGCCATTTTGTTGAAGGTCGATCAAGTTTTTTTGTAACCATGTATTCAGATCCCCCAGAACAAACATGTTTGGGTAGCTTAGAGGGAGGGTGTCAACAGAATCAGAGTCTGGTTGAGGAGGAGATGCTTTTGTGTGAGAGGGTGATGAATTAGCAGGAAGGGAACTTTGTCGTTTGGAGATGTGTTGAACCTGACTATGAGACACGTATGTTCCAGGGCCGAGAAGTTATTTTAATGAAAGGTGTTCAGGGATTATACACAATTGTAACTCCACCTGTCCTTTCATTCAGATGGTTCTTCACAATGAAGTGTATATTGATAGTATTTTTTCATACAGGAATGGGCCTATTTCACCAGCTAGCTAGGCTTTGGTTGTGAATACTCAATCTAGCTGAATGCCTGTTATTAGGTTGTTCATGTAATGTCTTTTTTAAGTCGATCTTGCATTAATCACCATGCATGTTTACTCTTTTGTTCCAAAATGGAGGGCAGGTAGTTTGGGTGAAAAGTAGTTGTATGACTACCTTGCTTGGATGGTGGGAGTCAGTATCCCTTCTCGACAAGGTGTCAAAAGGCCGGTGAGTTCTGAACCCCCTAATAATTTTCCTATGGGCTTATTTATCATTCATGAAGTATGTGAACCTACTGTGAGATATAATGTGACACTACCGTCTGCAGTGCTGCCAATATGTTAATTACATGCAATGCTTTCTCGGGTATTTCAGCAGGGGCACTCTTACCGCTCTTGGAGGGATGAAACCCAATTTTTGTGTGGATGCTTTCTTTTAAAGTTTCAACTACAGACAGCCTTAGCTTCATACAATTGTGTATAATCCCTGTTATTAGGTTGTTCATGTAATGTCTTTTTTAAGTCGATCTTGCATTAATCACCATGCATGTTTACTCTTTTGTTCCAAAATGGAGGGCAGGTAGTTTGGGTGAAAAGTAGTTGTATGACAAGAATAGATTGTCGGTGTTTTCCAGTTGAAATACGCTTCGGAATAGTCCATTCTTCTGTTGGTTGTGGTCCAAAATTATACCAAAAATTACTGTACAATGATTAGTTATTTCCAGTTGCACAGTCCTTTGGTGTCGAAAAGTCTTTTGTTTGACTGTAGTCTTGAATTATGCCTGGATGTGATATCAGCTGGTGTGCTTATGTTGGTGGTGGGGAAGGCAGGTGGCAGCCATGATTTTCCACCTAGCCATGATTGGTAAGTGGCTGACAAGATGATTGCACTACAGAGATAATCATGAGGTTAGCTGCGCCATGACTGAATATTAGAATGCATGATTCTGTTGGTTGCCTTAACAGATCTATTTTTTTTAATATATCTTGGTATTTCTCAGTCAGGACCAGATATTAGCTGGCTTTCTTTTTATAAGTGTGGAAGGTCATGGGCATGATGCTTGGCAATGCCACAACAGCTAATTAACCGGTATGTTAGTTTCTCTTTAACAGTAGCTTGGTCACTGACTCCAGTTCACGTTGGGACCGATCGTTGATGACATTTGTATTGCAGAGGTTATGATTTGAGATTCAACCACGCCAGGCGTAGATGTCAACTATCCTGCAAGTTTCTGTATTCTTTGGCATTGTGATGTTGCAATGGGAATGAGAAGAGCAGGAGGATGTGAATATTTCCACGGGTTGATTGGTTGATCTGGCGCAGTAGCATGTGGAGCGTAATATAAAGAGTCGTGAGTTATGTAGGTCTTGTGACTAGAGTGCTCAAAAGGCGAGTCTTAACTAGACCTATGTACAAAACATTACTGTAGTCCAGGCGTGATAAAATCATAGCCTGGCCTGGAGGTAAGTAGGTCTGTTAACAATTAGTCATAAGTGTGCTGTCGAGACCATAGAGATTTATTTATTCATGCTCAGTTCGGAGGCAATAGTTAGTCCTGTGTTCCTTGCTAGTGGGAAGGGGACTGGTGCATCGAGTTTTTAGGCCACCAGTTCGATGCAGGTGGTAAAGATAATGAAGTTTGTCCCCTTTCAATTGTAGTGTTTTAATGCTCATCAATTGCTTGACGTCCTGCATACATTTTTGGTAGTTCCTAGTCCCTTTGGATTCCTCAACCACTGATAGTACAATTTGGGTACCGTCTGGGTTATATGTTAATTAGCCAGGTCCAGGTTGTTTGCCCAATGACGTGTCCAAACGGACGACTTCAATTTGGAGCCTGGAACACAGTAGATACATTTTGAAATGTCAAGTATGTATGACGTAAAGGTTTTAAACCTTTTATGTAGACCACAAAAACCTGTTTGGTGGAGCAGGTTCTTTGAGGTTGACATTCTGCCCTTGTGGTGGCAAGTATGTCATTCTTGAATTCTGAAACAACATGGTAGCTGTGTGTTTGCATATATTGTATTGTATTGTAATGTAATAGTATTTATATAGCGCTTACTACCTCTGACGAGACGTCGAAGCACTTTTCGGCGAGTAGCATGCTACTCCGGAACCCAACAAGAATTAGTGATGGATTAGTATCGGGAAATATGAGTACAGTTTTAGTATTATTATCAGTTAATTTGAGCCGCGGATATGAGAGTTTGTTAGTTAGATTGACTGGAGTAATGGAGGGGTGAAGGAGGAAAGAAATCCAGAAGTGTTAATTGGGAGTATATCCCTCATTTACCCATCCCAAATGCTTGGGATGTGTAAAGGGGGATGGAAGAGGGAAGAGTCTGTGGAAGGTTTAGGGAGATCATAGTAGCAGGCTGAGATAAATGAGGGTGAATTTAGTAGGGTTGTTTGGGAGGTCATGGTAGTAGAGTGAGGTTTGGTGAGTTAGATGTGGAAGCAGTGGGAAGAGCTTAGGCAGAGTTATTTAGGAGATGAAAGTAGTAGAATGGATTTGGGATGTGTCGGAGTGGGAATGGAGGATAGATTGATAGAGACATGACATGATGGGT
The DNA here is from genome assembly GCF_031143425.1 of Pleurodeles waltl. NCBI lineage: Eukaryota > Metazoa > Chordata > Amphibia > Caudata > Salamandridae > Pleurodeles > Pleurodeles waltl. The sequence continues at coordinate 143,599,830 of NC_090444.1, read as the reverse complement.
AGATAAGTGTGATAAGATGAGAGCAGGGATTCAAAGTATAACAACCCACCCAGGAGCCATGCAATGACCCACGAACATGCCAAGCACAGACAACATACACACACATGCACACATATATGTACATACAATACATAATTAGAACCATGGGTAAATATACTTAGTCAAACAGGTTTAAAGAGTGAGTGTGTATTTTATTGTTATGACATAGTAGCAATACATATTTTCTAAAGAACTTTACCTAACTAGAAATTTACACATAATCAGAAAAATTATTTATCAACTTAGGCATATGCAGTCCATAGTTGTTTGAATTTGGTGATTATGAAGGAAAGAGACAACTCTTGAGTAGTTTTCCGAAGACAAGAAAGTTATTTGTGGCTCTTATAGTTGGGGGTAATGAATTCCATAGTTTGGCTGCTTGAACGGAGAAGGATGTACCGCCTATAGTCTTTTTCTTTTATGGTGGTGTTCTAAGGCGGGGTGCCAATCTTGAGCTGAGGTTTCTTTGTTGGATGTATTTGATTATTTTGTTTCTGATAAAAAGCGGTCCTGTTCCATGTATAGCTTTGTGGGTGATACAAAGCAGCCTGAAAGTGCATCTTCTTGCAACGGGTAACCTCAAGGCAGGGGAGATGTGGGCTTCGGGCTTTACATGTAATAGTAGCCTGGCTGCGGAGTTCTGAATACGTTGTAGTTTTTTCATAATAGATAGAGATGATCCATGGTAGAGGCCATTGGCATAATCCAGTTTGGCTAGTACAAGCGTGATAGTAGCTTGCACCTTGTGTGGAAATCCGAGGTGGGAGAAGATGCGTTGTAGAGTCTTCAAGGTGATGAAGCTTGTTCATGTTAATTTGTCCACTTGGGCATTCATAGTTAACTTGGAATCCATGGTGATTCCAAGGTTTTTAACTTCCTTGGATAATTGAGGAGGTGGTCTGAGATCGTCAGGCCAGATGCACAGAGGGTTATAACTTTTCCAGCCACCACATATGAATATTTCTGTTTTGGAGGTATTTCGTTTGAGATGGCTCCAGGTCATCCACTGGTCAACGGCTCTGAGGCAACTGAAGATTTCTGAGTTTTCAATGTTTTTGGGGCATTCTAATTTAAGTAGTATTTGTGTGTCATCTGCATAGTTGTAGCATGTGAGATGAAAATCATTGATCAGTTCTGGTAATGATATCATGTAGATGTTGAAAAGCAAAGGTGAGATGATTGATCCTTGGGGGACCTCTGCTTTTGTGAGGTAGGGTTTGGACAAGAAGGGGGGCGAGTAGATGATATTTGATCTTTTTTTAAGATAAGAAGTAATCCAGTCGAGAGCAGTCCCCTGTATGCCAGCTTCGTGGAGTCTTTGAATTAGGGTGTCATGGTCAACCGTATCAAAGGCAGCCGCGAGCTCCAAGAGAAGTAGTTCAGCAACTCCATTGCAGTCGACTGTGTTTTTAAGATCATCCCAGATTGCTATGAGTGCCTCTTCCTGGGTGAAATCCAGTTTGGAAGTCTGAAAGTATAGAATTGTCTTCAATGAATTGTGACATCTGGGAGAATGCTGCTCTTTCTATCGATTTGCCCAGGAAAGGTCCATTTGTGATTAGTCTATAGTTGTTGGGGTCCTGCGGGTCTAGGTTTGTTTTCTTTAATAACGGTCATATGTATGCCTTTTTCAGGTCTGCAGGAAAAGTTCCTGTAGTTAAAGAGTTGTTGATGATTTTTCTTACAGGTGTGGCTGCAGAAGTAGATAAAAGAATGTTCTTGAAGATTTGTGGTGGACAAGGGTCAGAAGGGCAACCTGAAGGCCTGCTTGCTTTGACCAAGTCCATAAATTCACCTTGGGATATTTGTTGGAAGGACTGTAGAGGCTGGGTTGGTTTATTCTTAGATGGTATTTTAGGAAAGGGGTTGGTGCTGATGGTTTTCTTCTGTTTTAAATAGGAGTCCAATTTGTCTGCTTCGGTTTTGTAGTGAGTTGTCAATTTGTTTGTGAAATCTTGAGTAGTGGGATGACTTCCTTCCATGCATGTAGGTTTTCCAAATTCATTGAGAATTTTATAAAATTCTTTGGTTGTAGATTTAGCATTTTGAATTCTTTCAGGGGGGCCTTGCCCAAGCCCCCCCCCCCCAAAAAAAAAAGCACAAAACATCCCTTGCGTCATTGTGGCTTCTGCCCCCCCCCCCCCCTTCACACCCAGTGGGCAGATAGACTTAAAAATAATCTGCCGATCTGCCTTCAAGGGAGGCAGAAATGGCAAAAAACATTATGCTCCCTTAGGGAGGTGACCTTTGCCCAAGGGCCACCCCCCCCCCACCCCACACACACACACAAAAAACACACACACAAACAAAATCCTTGGTGCCTAGTGGATTCTGCCGCCCTTGTGGATAGATGGACCTAAAAAAAATAGGTTGATCTGCCCCCAAGTGGGGCAGAAGTGCCCAACTGTGTTTTTCACCCTTTAGGGGGGCGACCCTTGCTAAAGGGGCCACCCCCCACACAATAAAAACAAAGCGCACAACATCCCTGGCGTCATTGTGGCTTCTGCCCTCATAACCCTTACATCCATGGCACCTGAGGGGTTAAAAATCTTAATGGAGAAACAAAGGAATAGTGTGAGGGAAGGCAAGGACTGCCTCTGTCCACAAGGTGTTAAAAGGGTGGGGGGGGGACACTGGTACAAAAGAAACAAGCATTGGCAAAGTCAACAATTCTGAATTTAATGTCTGGACAAAAAAGCATTCACAAATTCTGTTTACATGCTTAGCATGCACAAATGCTGTACGTAACATTGCTCCATTGGGTGTGACAATGCTTGGAAAATCTGTCAAAAGGATTACTTTCTTTAATCGATGCATCTAGAAGATAAATGGCTATTGAAACAGTGCCGTTTTCAAACGTAAAATGTATCATTCGCATTCCAAACGAAGAATTTCTTGGAAGGTGGAATTATGCACCAAATATCCAATAACATGCGTTGAGACAGTAATACTCCATTCTCTGTGTGTTTTAAATAATTTTTTACAATAATTGTAGCAGGTAGCTGCGCTGCTAAGGCAGACCGAAAAAATCAGACTCTGCGCACAAGAAGATGGGCTGTGAAGGATGATCAGTGTCTTGACTTAGTCTGTCTCCATTCAGCCAACTCAGGATGTCTCTCTTCCCTGAAAACAAAAAAATAATTCTGTTAAAAATCAGCCCTTCAAAAAATTGTAATACTGAGGGTGGGAGAAAGGGTAGTTCGCATAGCAAGCTGGTGTAATAGTTAAATAAAAAAAAAGAGAAATCTTTTTTTTAAAGCATATGCCACAAAAGCCGAAAGGAAAAAAGAAAACATGGTGCCGCCTAAACATGGCGGGTATAGACTTGAAAAAAAAAAGTTACAAAATTAACGATTGTATGCAATTTTATAAAACATGATACATGCCTCCTAGCAGGCAGGTACTGAAACCCATTTTCGTTTTAATGAACAATATTGAAAAATACGATTTTTTATTGGTGCAGAGAAAAGGTTGTTTTAACTTTAAATTACCACTGAAGATGTAGACTAAACTCTCAGGGATGACTTAAAAAATGAATAAAGAATGGAAAGAAAAGGTATTGACAAAGTTAAATATTGCACAGCAGTGCTGAAACTGAAGAGCACCACATTGTGACATATGTGCACATATGCTCAGAAAAAAACTGAAATCACTCACAGTGCAAGACCGCAAATGGCTGGACCAGGGTGATCCGTCACAAAAAAAAAAACACTGTAAAAAAAAAAAAGGAAAAAAAAAGACATCAGAACCTGGTTTACCTGCCCTGGCTCAGAATTGGACTACTTTCTAGATGGAGGTGCACATGTGCAACAGCGAAATGCCATCAGCCACCGCGAATAGAGCCATTTGGTCGAGTGGGCTAATCCATGGCCCCATCCTGTATGCTTTGGTGGGTGAACGCAAAATGTGAATGTCAGCTGAACGCTGCAAAAGGAGAGCTGGCCCAGAGTTGTTTATTCATGCTCAGTTCGGAGTCAATAGTTACTCCCAGGGTCTTTGCTAGTGGGAAAGGGACTGGTACATCTAGTTTTTTAGGCCACCAGTTCGATGCAGGTGTTAAAGATAATTAAGTTTTGTCCTCTTTCAATTGTAGTGTTTATAATTCTTCACTTTAGGGCACGAGTTATAGCTACCCTGGATAACTATAATTAGTGAATGGCAGTGTTTTTAATGTAAGTTTTAAATGTTACATTATCACAGAAATGTTCACCTAACTCTAACATTGGCGTGACCTTGTACTTTAGTGAATATATATATATATATATATATATATATATATATATATATATATATATATATATATATATATATATATATATCCCTGTAATGCTTTTTGTTTTTAGGCTAGCCCTAAAGAAAACACACACAAAACGGATTTTGCCGTAGGACGTTCACTGGTGCAGAGTGCGGTGGTGAAAATTAATAGAACCTCACCCTGTGAACTGCAGAACATGCACCTTTTCTACATCCTGCATTTGTCTGGCGGGACAGTTTCATTGGCTGCTTCAGGAGGCAGACCTTTTCCAGCACCATGGAAGTATTTGGCACATGCTCCTTTAATTTCCCCCACACAGGTTTTTCCTCCTGCTGATAATGTCTTCGTAAGCTCGCTTCTTCAGCCGCGCCCCCTCGTCCCTGACCAGAGCGCATACAGTTACAACCATGGCTTTGTGGGCGCCAGCTTTGTAGGTGGTCACAAATTGCTGGACGTGTTCGTACCTGGTGATTGCTACACATCAAAATTGTGCTACCAAGAAATGAATGGCTTGTGCTTAAAAACAAGGTAAAATAGGCCAGGAATTTGAGTCTTGGAAGTGGCCACTTATAAGAGGTGGAACAATGGCCGTACTGGAGAAAGTGCCTTGACATTTGGCTGTGACGTCAGTCTCCTGGCAATAGGCGATAACCTGTCATTAACTTTCAGACGTTTCGGACCAGTTGTGTAGCAGTAGCTTCGAATAACGTGTACCGCACGTACTTCCGGTATAGAAGAGCTGATTCATTTTCTGAGTCTTGAAACCCCTGTTCTGATGCCTGGAAATGGTGAAATCTCATTCTTAGATTGTTACTCGCTGGTTAGCGTACGACTTCTCACGATCAACAATGGCCAATAACAGCGGTGCAGCAAGCTTGATTTTTTTGAGTGTTTTTTTTTTAATGTATTGGCCAAGATGAACCTATCTTCCCCAATGGTATAATGCAAGATGGTATATTTTTTCCCTAGAGTATTATGGAAAGTGTGTTGTTTCCCTTACATAATGCATAATACAGGCATCAGTGCTCCATCTGTAAATACTATAGATCACGAATTGTTTCCTATGAAGCTGCCACGGGACACTTCTCACCGTGGTTGTTCATTGGCACCACCGGCTGTGCCCACTGCCGGCACCCCACACACACAGCCAGCAACAGTAACGTTAGACCTAATTATAAAACACTCACAAATGGAACAGCACATTACGAACCTAACCACACCTAACTAAACATCCATCGCTAAATGCTCCCACAACCCACACTAGGACTGCTATTCCTATATAAACTGGAGGAGAATCTTTAAGTAGCATGGCCACAGCCTTCTAGCGCTGATCACCCCGCACTGTTTCTTGGCGCTTTTGAAGAGACCCTTTCCTACAGGTTTCATTCTTGAAATATCCGACTGTCGGATTTGTTTCTTCTGGCTTCCGATCTGGCTAGTGTTCAGTGTCTGTGTTATAAATGTTGAGGTGGCAAGTACATAGTAGGCCATCGCAGAAGAGCTCAAAGGCCACTATCCACTCCATGCACTTCTGTGGTTGAGAAAGCGACACAACCTTTATTGAAGAAGAGGTGGGGGAGATGGTGCCTGCCCATGGCCAACAGATCCGGGACCTCCAAAAATACATAACAAAGCCTTGAGGGAGAGGCCTCAAATGCAGATAAAATGTACATTAAAAAGGAGAATTGAGAGAGAGTGAACACACCTTTTGGTGTGTTTTAGGGCCTGAAATAAGGGAGTGGATATATGACTGAATTTGGGACCCAATCTGTAGGTGAGTTTGAGGACGTCAATGAGTGTAACTTGAGACCATTCATCATAGTACAGAATCCCATTTAACACATATATATGCCACTGGCACAAATTATTAGCTCTTATTAGCTTTTGTTTCTTCCTCAAACTAAATGAACATACATCTACTAAAAATACATTCCCGGCCTATTTACATAAAGGTATCTCTTGAATGAGGAGCAGTTTTATATGCCTGAACAGAGAGAAATTTGAAGCAGTCATTTTGAGTTGCAGGGCAAAAATACACAACACTCTTCCATTTACTTGTCCAGAAACCTTGGATCAATCCCATGCAACATCAGTAAGTGCACAAAACTGGGGGTTATCAACGACAAAGAAAAGTCTTACAACCCTCATATGAACCGTGGTTAAAAATAGCAATTATCCACTGTCCATGCTGTCAAAAATCAGAATTTTCCTTAATCTAATTGGATTGTTGCAACAGTAGTTGTGCTGGCCCAAGAAACTGCAAATTTTGAAAGCTACGAAAGATTTAAAACCAAGTAGCCAAAATCTGCCTTCACCTTAGAAAATGAAAATCAAACTCATCAGCACTGATGAACCTTCATCGGCTCCTGGTATAATACAGGATAAAGTTGAAAATACTATGTATTATGTGGGAGGCTTAACACATATCTAGCTCCAACTGTCTCTAGCCATTGGCTACCCTGTACCATCAAAAAAGGAACTTAGATCTATCAGTGCTTATCGAGATTTTGATTCCTTCACATATTTTGACTGAGCATAACTGAATTCTCCTTTCATCTATTCTTTCTCATTCTGTATACCTCACATTCCCTCCCTTTCATCTTTTAATATCCTCCCCTGACATTCCTCTATTCTGCTTTTCCATACTTCCTACTTCGAGTGCTCTGAAATGGTCAGTTTGGTGACTTTTAAGTGGTTCAAAAAATTCTGTAAATACATAAATAAAACTCCATACACTGAGCCCCTCGGAGCTATCCTACACTGCAATGTTTATGACAAGCTGATATCTGCTCTCCAGATGCTAATATCCACCCTGACCTCCATAAGTTGAGCTTCTCTCTGATTTCCTTGTGCTGACCCTTTTTTCTCTGTAAGCCATGATACCATTTAACCATCATGTGATCGCCTCATTAAGAGCAGCTCTCTAGTCATTAAGCTGTTCGGTGATATCCTGGTATAGAGACTCTCTAATCTCATAATTTATACTCTCCAGATATAGAGTTGCTCTGTGATCCACAGGCACAGAACCGTTCTTCATTTTCCATATGCTGAACAAACTGAAAACTTTCTGATATGAATGAGCTGACCTGCTCTGTGTATCAAGATGCAAATCTGCTGTCTGATCTTCTAGCACTTAGCTGCTCTTTACTCACCAGGAGCTGAGATGCCCAGTGGCTTCAAGTTGCTACACAGCTCTCTGATTTTTTATTTTTATCCTGAACCTCTTGTTGCCTGGTGCCAAGATGCTATCTGATCCTCTGCTACTTGAGCTAATGTATGATCCCCAGAGCCGTGCTGTCCTGTGATCTCCATTCGGTTAGTTGGTCCCTGATCAGGGGGTATTGAGCTTCTCTCTCACTCCTGGTCCTTAGATGTTCTCCATTTGCAAATCTTCTCTCTGATCTTCTCATGCTGTACTTCTCTCTAGTCTCTAGGCGTGGAGCTGCTCCTTCATTTGCTGGTGTTGATTTTCTCTGAACTCCAGTTGAGCCGCTCTTTGACCTCCAGGAGCTAGGCAAGTTCTCATCCACTCACTGCTATGCAGGGTGTGAGCTGCTGCCGGTTCTCCATTTGCAGAACTAATCTCTGATCCAATGGTACTTTGCTTCTTTTTCTGGTCTCTGGGTGTGTAGTTGCTCTGTGATTTCCACTTGCTTACTTGCTCGCTGATCTTCATGAGATGAGCTGCTGTGTGTTCGTCTGGTATGTGCTGACCTTCTGAGGCCAAGCGCCGGACCAGTTTCTGGGCACTAATTTACTCTTACCTCCACGAGCTAAGAAGCCTTTTTACTCTTCAACTTCCGTGGGCTGGCAAGCTTTCTGATCCCCCCAGATGTTCATCCTTGTTGTGGAGATAATGTCTGATCTCCGGGTGTTAAGTTGTTGGATCTCCAGATGTGCATCCACACTCTTCTGTTATGTTCCTAAGCTGCCTTATGAACTGCAGTCGCTAAACTGTCTGGTCCTATGGTTCTTTGCATCTATCTGATGTTTAGGTACAGAACTTCTCTCTGATCTCCAGATTTTATTTGAACTCAAAGTGCTGTGCCAAGCTGTGTTTTCGAAGTCCGGTGTTAGTCTGGCCTCCAGGAGAAAAACTCTTTGATTTATGGTTTATCTCACTGATATTTATGTGGTTGATGATTTCTTGGTGCCCATCTGCTCTGTGGTTTGCAGGTGCTGAACTACTCTCCCACTTTCAGGCATTTATTTGCTCTTGGAAGTTAGTGTGGAGCTATTTTCTGGCCTCCAAGTTTTTCGCTGCCTTCTGATCTCGAGAGCCCGATCTGCTCTCTTGCGTCGAGGCACTGAGCTGCTATCCTAACTCTGGCTGCTGATTTCCTGTTTGATCTTTCAGTGGGTAGCTTCTATCCGATTTGTGGTTTGCTGTTTGAGCTCAGTGTGCAGCTGCTGTCTGATTTCTGGGTGCTGATTTGCCACTTGAATTCTCAATGTGCTACTGCTATTCAATTTCTGGGTGCCGATTTCCTATTTGATCTCTGTGTGTGGCTGCTATCCGATTTCTGGGTGCCGATTTGCTCTGTGATTTCTCAGTGTGCTACTGCTATCCAATTTGTGGCTGCTGTTTTCCTATGTGATCTCCTTGTGGCTGCTATCCGATTTCTGGGTGTTTGATTTGCTGTTTGATTTCTCAGTATGCAGCTGCTCTTCAATTTCTGGGTGCTGATTTCCTGTTTGATTTCTTAGTGTATAGCCGCTATCCGATTTATAGTTGCTAATTTTTGTGTGATCTATGTGTTTCAAGTTATACGATTTCTGGTTGCTGATTTGTTATTTGATTTCTGTGTATACCTGCTATCCGATTTCTGGCTGCTGATTTCCTGTTTGATCTCCCAATGTGTAGCTGCTATCCGAGTTCTGGCTGCTGATTTGATGTTTGAGCTCTTTGTGTAGCTGCTGTCCAATTTCTGGTTGCTGATTTGCACTATGAACTCTGTGTGTAGCCTCATCCTAGTTCTGGCTACTGATTTCCTGTTTGATCTCCCAGTGTGTAGCTGCTATCTGGTTTCTGATTGCTGGATTGCTCTTTTGGTCTCTGTGTGTAGCTGCTGTCCGATTTCTGGGTTCTGAATTCCTGTTTGGTCTCTGTGTGTAGCTGCTGTCCGATTTCTGGGTGCTGATTTGCAGTTTGATCTCTGTGGACAGCTGCTATCCGGTTTCTGAATGCTGATTTGCTGTTTGCTCTCTAGGGGTGGTGCTGCTTTCTAATGTCTGCGTGCTAATGTGCAATTTGATCTCCAGGCCCAGAGTGGCACTCTATTTCTCGGTGCAAGCTACTCCGTGATTTCCAGATGATGAACTGCTTTCTGATCTCCCTGAGTTGCTGATTGATGTACATGAGCCGAGTAGCTCTTCTCTGTGGTCTGATCTGAGCAGATTAGCTCTGTCCTCTCAATAAGGCGATCTCCAAAACGCTGAGCTGCTCTTCGAACTGAGTGAGCTAAGATGATCTCAAGATGTTCCCTTGCCTACGGTAAAAAGTAACAAATCTCCCTGCTTTCGCCCCAGTCCCCTCGCTTCTGTTGAACATTCAGATCTTCACTATCTCGCTCTATAAAGTCACTAGTTTCCCTAACTCTATACATTGTAAAGAATGGGCTAGTTTGTCTCTACAAACCCGCTTCTGTATATCTGATGTGTCCCTCGAATTACAGGGACACTGCTCAGAGAACAGCCATGGCCCGAATCAAATCTGGAACCTTCGGGATGTATACAGATATAAGCCCCGCCTGAGCCAATTTACAGTGCTAAATATGATAATCCCAATGGATGCCCATGTGATGTGCAACTCTATTTTACAAAATATGATAAACATGTGAAAAGATAGTATGTCTGTAAAGGCCGGAGTTGTGCAAGGTCGAGAGAGAGCACAATGCCCCCCCACCACCCCCCATACACACACACACACACACATGCACACACAAATATACAACATCCACCCTGCTTTTCAGTATTCAAACGTCCCTTTAAATACCAATGTGGGCTGTCTTAGTAGAGAGAGAAAGAAGACCCGCAAAATGGAATGAGTATAGAAGGAAACTAACAGGGGAGTGAATCAAAGAGAAGGGACAGTTAGAAGAGAAGGAAGGGCACAACAGGAGCAAAAGGAAGAGGATGGAGGATAAGGGAAGATTAGTTTGGGACATAAGAAGGGAGAGGCAGGACATTTGAAAAAAAAAAAAAAGAGGCAGGAGCCAGGAAAATTGTGAAGGGAAAAGGACACATGCGTGAAAAAGAAGTAGATAAAGAAATGGAGAAAGACTGTCCGAAGAGGGGGGGGACAAGAAAACAAGGGAAACTGAAAGCAACACCAAAAACTGAAAATGTCTCTCATGAATCCCTCTGCAGGCCAAGACCACAGTGGGGAAGAAGTGTTGGGGGGGGGGGGGAGGGGGCAGCAGTGAAATGAAAACACTCTGAATCTGATGAGGCCTGAGATTAGGTAGTCCCAGTAACTACTGCAACTCCAACCCTCCACCTCCGGCCTAGACAATATCTCTCAAGCAGCGATCACCACCAGATTACCACACAGGCCACAGCAGCCATCATGTAACCTATCCACTCCGGGGCATCTACTGATTCCTACCTCCACCAGCTGATCAACCTCAGAGCCAAAACTATTGACGCGGAACTAACCCGCATCCTCACAACCTTCATCTCCACAGCAACCTTCCCAGATGAATGGAAGCACGCAGAGGTCAGACCCCTCCTAAAGAAACCCTCCACCGACCCCAGCATCCTCAAAAACTACAGTCCGATTTCCCTGCTCCCCTTCCCAGCCAAAGTGCTTTAGAAAGCCATCAACCAACAGCTCACCAACTACCTCGAATGAAACCACCTTCTCAGCACCTCACAATCAGGATTCTGGTCCATCTACAGCACGGAGTCTGCACTGATCACCGCCACAAAGGACATGAGGGCCCTCCTCGACTGAGGAGAGTCCACAGCTCTGATCCTTCTGGACCTCTCTGCAACATTCAATACAGTCTCCCACCACACTCTCCTCAACAGACTCCACAACATAAGCTTTCAACAAAACGCCCTTAAGTGGGTCACGTCTTTCCTCTCAGACCGCTAGCGGAGCATCCGCCTTCCTCCCTTCACTTCTACGCCCAAGGACATCACCTGCATGTAACCCAAGGATCCTCCCTCAGCCCAACCCTGTTCATCATCTACATGACCCCCTGTCCCCTACAGACATCGTCAGATCCTTCGGACTCAATGTAGTCTCCTATGCCTGACACTCAACTAATCTCAATCACCGAAGACCCCCACAGCGCCAAAGCCATCTTCCACAATGCCATGGCCAATATAACAATATAGATGAAAAACAGCTGCCTCAAACTAAACACTGGCAAAACAGAAGCCCTGATATTCAGGAAAAACACCTCCATATGGGACCACAGCTGGTGGCCAGCAGAACTCGGACCAGTGCACTCTCCATCAGACCATGCACAAAACCTCTGCATCATCCCCCACTGCCAACAATCCAAGGAACAAGTAAACTCAGTCGCCTGCTCCTGCTTCTACATCCTCTGTATGCACTGCCAATTCTTCAAATGGATCCCTACCAACACCAGAAAGACAGTCACGCATACCCCGGTCACCAGCCGCCTCGACCATGGAAAAGCTCTCTACGCCGGAGTGACCTCCCAGCTAATTAAGACTCTAAACTCTACAGAACACCACAGCCAGACTCATCTTCAACCCAAGCGCTCAAGCATAACCTGACAACTCAGGAACCTCCACTGGCTCCCTGTCCAGGAGAGATGCCAATTCAAAATACAGTACTCACACTTGCATACAAGGCTCTCCACAACCTAGGGCCGTCCTAAATCAACCATCGACTGAGCTTTTACGTCCCAGCAAGACAAACTACGCTCCACCTCGCTAAATCTCGCACACCCGCATCCATCGCAGCTGCAGCTGAAGTCGCTTCTTCTCCTTCTCAACCGCCAAATCGTTGAGCATCCTGCCCCTCTATCTCAGACCAGCTCTCTCCCTGTTGGACTTCAGAAGGATACTCAAGACATGGCTTTTCGATAGACATGGCACATTTAATGCCCAGATACCACTAGGGGTGATAGTGCTGCACTTTACAAATGCTATGATTGATTGACTACATGAATATCACAAGTGCAGGTTTGTGCTGAACGTTACTGCCTCTTCCCCATCCATAAAGGAGAGCCCAGCAGTGGCTTTGAACCTACCTGTGTAAGGAGACGACTTAATTTTGGTGATGTAGGGAGGTCAGGTCCATAGAACCCTTCCTACCACGATGTACAGCAGCACTTGACTGAGCTGCACCTGAAATTACCAAAGGCTCTGCGCATTCTTCATAGTTACAAAAATGAGACTTTGCAAAAAAAATATTGTGCCCTATAATTAATGACTTGCACAATGCACTTAAGTAAGCTCCAGTTCTAGTAATGAGCTCTGGCGCTAAACACTGGCTCATATTAAGCACTGGTAGACATTTGTTTTCTGTAGTGTACTGGAAGGTGGGCTAATCCTTCTAAGTTTTAGCTCGTGGAGACTTGTTTACTTCTAATTCAGTTTTTATGTATAGTGGAAAGTGGGTTGTATTTTCTAATGTAGCTTTTTTGGACTGCTTTTTCTAATGTACAAAGTGGGTACAAAAGTGATTTTTTTTATTTTTTATTATTTATTGCTCCACATGAACAGTTATTTTCTAGTGTATTGCACACAGTGAGTTGTTTTATGCTTGCCCTTAGCCAAACCAGTGTTGCCAGTGTAATATTTGGCTTTATGATTGTGTGAGGTGTGAGTGTCATGTATCTGATAGAGACAACTAGCCGCAGATTCCTTATCTTAGAACTCTCCCCCAGGTGTCAGACTGAATCCGGAAACTTTTCCTCAGTAGTAAGTGTGCGCGTCGGTAGAGGGCATAGAGCGACTCCGCATCAACGTCATCCCAGGACATGACGTCAGCAGAGTCCATATATTCCCTCTTCCGACACTCTGACGTCAGTTTCTTCTTTTCCACGCACCAACGTGGATCCGGTCTCTCGTAGTACCTTGGGCCCTCTTGGCTTTTTCTACCAGACGTCTGGTATTTTGTTTAACTATAACTGTCTCTTCAGTTAATAGTGTATATGCCTTTTGGTTTTTAACCCTGTGGATCCTGTTCTCGGCAGATGTCAGCCACGGATCCTCACTCCGTCTGTTTGTGGTGTCTGGGGTCTCATCATGACGCCGACAACTGTGACGCCTGCCACGTTCTGAAGCCGAAGTCTTTGAGGGAGCATCGTATGAAGCGCCTTGTGGCGCAGGTGGACTGGTCCTCTTTGCGCCAGCGTTGCAGTCCATCTTTTTGGTCCCGGGAGCGCGCCAGGAGTCGTTCTCAGATGGTTCAGTCGACCTCACTTGCACATTCGATGTATCCAGGTAGGTCTTCTTAGGGGCCTGCACGCGCGTCTCTGCCTCCGCGTTCTCCTCCAGTGGAGTCCACGCCCCGGTTGACCCCATCCCTCCCTCCATTTCCCGGCGCCGGGGCAAGTATGGACCAAATGCGATGTTATTATACATCTCTTAATTCTATCTTTGGTCCTTCCTCTCCCTCTGGAGCGCCTTTGGGCCCTATGTAGGTGGTGAGTGTCTTGGCAGGGTCTTCTCTGGAGGTTTCCACCTCGGTGCCTGCTCACACTCTCGTATCTGACTCCAGAGTCGGGCTGGTGCATGGCTCCGTACGGCCTCCATCACCTGATCCTCTTGTCCCAATTCCTGACATGGCGCCGTTGGACCCATCGACTCCGCTCAACGCACCTATATTAATATCTCCGGAGTCTGACGAAGCCGCTTACGAGGTAGCTTCCCCCACTCGACGTCAGTCAACTTCGACACCGATGCCGGGAGTGGCGCTGGGCACTATACATGGGGATTCCATGCTGGGCTCACTTTCTGACCCCCTTGCACTTCCTCATGCTTCCCTTCTATGCCCTATTCTAGGTTCATCCTCAGATTTGCTGCTTGATTTGGGACATGCAAGTGGTCTAGACTCCTCCCTTCCGTCTAGTCTGCTCTCATCCCCTGGGTTGGCGATGGAAGCCAGCTCTGCATTCGACAATATTTTGCGGCAGGTGTCTGATATTTTGGACTTGCATCTTCCTATGGTGCACTTGTCTATTGATCCCTTGTTGTCTTTTACCCCGGCTCAATCTGATACCGAACCAGTTCTGCCTTTTTGCAAGGCTCTCTACGACATCCTTCTAGGTGTCTGGACTCAGCCTATCTCTGGTCCTTCGGTGGATCGTTCTGTTTTGCACAGGCATTGGCCGGCACAGTTAGACTCTTTGTGCCCTCGCCACCACCCTCCCCATCAGGGTTTTGTTACTCAAATTGCTTTGGGCGTTCCTTCGCTGGAACAGGTTCCACCTACTCTGCTGCACAGAGACTCTCGGAAGATGGATCCTGCTGGCAAGCGTATTTTCGCCTCTTCTAGTGCCGCTCTTTGTTCCATCAACACTTCCTGTGTGTTGGCCCGCTTTCCCCATGCTCTTTGGGACTCTGTGGAACGTTTCCTTCCATCGATTTCTGATGATTTTCGCCCTGCTCTTATGTCTTTAATCAGAGATGGTCAGCAGGCTGCTCACCTGGCAGTTCGCTCCGGTATGGACTCTACCGATTCCACTGGCTGGATCACAGCTGCTTCTGTTGCCATATGTCTCAGAGCTTGGTTAGCAGCTTCCAATTGATCATCTCCAGTGAGAGATGCACTCCTATATATGCTATTAGATGGCAAGTCGCTTTTTGGGGCACATTCATTTTCTGCATTGCATCACTTCCGTAATTCCCATGGTGGGGACTAGTGTCCTTCCTCTTCTATCACACGTCCTGGTCAGTTTGCGCCTTTCTGGGAACTGTCATGTTCCTCTCAAGTGTGTGCACCCCTTCTCTATTGGGCTGGCATTTCTTCTGTTAGTAGAGTTGTTTTGGGCTCATATTTTGGTTTCACTTTTGTCATCCAAGTTGGATCCTTTGTGCTTCCTTTGGTGCGCACAGCACCTTTTCTGCTGCTATCTTTCAGTGGAGCAGTGGTTCCGGAGCATATCTTGTGCCTCGGCTAGTGCAGCCTCCTTTGATTAGGGGTTGCTTCCGCAGCCATAACAGTATGGTCCTTTATGGTTTCTTGGTTCGTTTCAACTCTCCGTTTTGTTTACCGTTGGCGAGACTTCGCCATACGTGTTGTGTCTCTACTTTTGCAATGGGCAGAGTGCCCTTTTCTCATTTGGCCTGATTCTTTGCTTGGTCTTTTTCTTTCACGGTTCGTGGATTTTCTTCTGTTGGGCGTACCTGCCCCATTGCCTGTCCTATACTTTACCTTTGGCATTTTTTCCCTTTCATCTCTGTTGCTAAGAGATTGGGTTGGACATTCGCTCTTTGAGCTTTTGGTAATTGATGCTGTATTTACACATTTCTCTTGTTTTGTTCCCCATGTGGACATATATTCTCGTATTCCTTTGGTACATTTGGTAGGTTCTTTACCTCTGCATTCCTTCCTAGGAAGGTTTCTGTTCAATATTACTGTTTTTCCTCTGCTACGGGCTCATTTTGTTCTTGTTGCGGGTTCCACTCCCTGTCTTTTGGGATCAGGGTGCTATGGCTCAGTAGCAATGTCTTCTGCCTCTGGTGGTCCAGGTTCCTCCGGACAGTGGTTCACTTCCTGCCACTGCTGTCAGGGGCAGCAGGATTTTGGTGTTCGCTGTTGCTCATGTCTCTTCCCGGTCCATTTCGCTCTCTCTCACTGATTGTGCTTTCTGCCTTTCGAGGCACTTGTTCGCCGTCTCATGCAGTAGCTTTGTTCAGGGGTCAAGTCTTGTGCCTTTGGTGTCATATACCTGTTAATACAGAGTCATCTCCCTCATATGGCGTCAAGGTATCTTTTGGTTAACTCTCTAAAAAAAAAAAAAAAAAAAAAAATCTCTAGCATTTTGATTTTATATTGTAGTACTCTGCTGATGCTGTACTCTTCTCTATGGGGTCTTTCCTCTGTCCCCATCCTACACTGGGCCCTCCCTGTGCTGTTGTTCACGGGCTCTTGCTTTCTTTTCCATAGGATGTTCTGGGTTCTTTCTCGTGCTTCCTCTTCTTGAGGCAGTCCGGTTCCTCTTTTTCACCTTCCCGGCTGGTGTCCTTTATTCTTGGATTTAATTCCTGGCAATACTTTCTCTTTCACCCCCCTTCCCCGCCTCACTTCTCTAGGTGGGGTATGGTGCTACTTCCACTACTGTCTTCCACTAGGTTTCTGACTTGCTTGGTGCCCTTTCATCCCTCGCCTTCATTGTTCATGGTGATGGCCTGGGAGGTGTTATACCCCTTGTCGGTATTCCTTCCATTGTTTGTTATTTTGTGGATCACATGAGTTAGTCTCATTTTGGGCATGATTCTGGAGTTCCTTCCCTAGTGGTTTTGCCTATTTGGTCATTATTACTGGCCATTACTCTTGTCGGATTTCTCCACCTCACTCTGTCCTTCTGCCTCCGGGATGGTTCTGTGTTTTTTTTTCTTATTGCTAGTGTTCTTGACACCATGCATGTTCACTATCTTTTTCCTTGGCATGGGGTCTGTGATTGTCTTTCACTGTCTTTTTTTTTTTTTTTTTTCCCATCGGGTCCTGTTCACAGAACCTCATTCTTTTTTAACTTTGTCCCTTCATGGGTCCCAGATGCCATATCTTCCTCCCTTCATATTCCTTATGGGGTATCAATTGGTATCTTTTGTAATTTTAAGGTGCTCTAGCTTGGTGGCTAGGTCTACTGTTTTGGCGTCGCACACTCTCCCTCTCCAGGGGTTTGCATCTCACCAACGCTCTTACTTTTTAGCAGGCTCCTTCAGCTATACCCTGTGCTTCCTACTGCACAGATCTTCTTGCCTTAATTATTTGGCCTACAGTTTCACTCTCAGCTGGTTTCGGGAGTTCATACTGGAACATCTGCTCCTTTTACCTTGTTGTTCTGGTTCTCCTTCAGTGCTCTTTCCTTACACTACCTGGTGTATGTCACTACACTTTGCACTTCCTGGTCTTTTCCACTTTCTTGTTCCTCTTGGGCTTGGTGCTGTTTCTTTCCTCCGTCTGAGCCCACCATGCGGTCTTCATTCACTTTTCTGTCTGAAGTATTTTTCTGCCAGTGATATTGTTGTATTTCAGGTATGCTAGTCTTTCCTACTGTTGCTCTTAGCTCGTTGTATTTCATTTGTGTAGGCATCTTTTTGGTGCCCCTTACCAGATTCCCTTTCCTTGTCCTGCTGGTTTGTTCATGGTATACCTCCCATAAGGGGGGTGGTTGCTGCCTAGCCTCCGTTGGGGATTTTTCCTTCCCAGCCATACCTTAGCTTTTCCCCAGAGGAACTGCAGTTCACTTGTCTAGTATCAGTCATTTCTGTTTTCTCTCGCCACTCTGCCTCGAGCGTGGTTCTTTCTCTGTGTTACCAGGTTGTTCTTGCGAGTCTGGTGGAGTCCGTTCGCGTCCCTCCGTCATTGGTTGGGATTGCTTGAGTATCTTATTCTAAGATAAGGAATCTATGGCTAGTTATCTCTATCAGATGAACAAGTTACTTACCGTTGGTAATGCCTTATCTGGTAGACACAGACTAGCTGCAGATTCCTTATTGACCTACCCATCCTCCCCGCTTGCGAACTGTGTACTTTTCTGTCTCGCTTGCAGTGGTTTTGGGTGTTTTGCTGTTCTACTGTGTCTCAAAAAATCGCTTTTTCTTCTTTTTGGGATCTACACTATTCCACTGTTTTCTATTCCATTGCCAGTTTCTCTGTGGCTCTGTATTGGTCTGCGGCTTCAAGTCACTGACGAAACTGACGTCAGTCATCGGAGGAGGGAATGTATGGACTCTGCTGACATGTCCGGGGACGATGTTGCTGCGGAGTCGCTTGATGCCCTCTACTGACACGCAGAGGTACTGCTGAGGAAAAGTTTCCGGATCCAGTCTGACACCTGGGGGAGAATTCTAAGATAAGGAATTTGCGGCTAGTCTGTGTCTCTACCAGATACGGCGTTACCGAATATAAGTAACTTGTTCTTCAGGACTGGACTTTGGTTTCTGCCTGGTATGTTTCATTCGCCCTAAGAAGTCATTGATGCAATCTGAACAAGAGCCCAGTCCAACCAGAAATCATTTGCAGTAGATAGAACATTATCTGATCAACATTTCTTGCCCTTCACTCATCTTTTTACAGGATGTAAACAGTGGCTGTATAAACACGTTTGCAAGGAGCAGGGATGCACTTGTCATTTTTGTTGTTGTTAAAAAACAGAATAGGTAACAGAAAACGAAAAAATAAGTTGCCTTTTCAACATAATTAGTTAATGTACAATTCTTTATTTACGTGTAAATCCAAGCGTGTCGTAGCTCTCAAGTGCCTCAGCTGTGACACCTTCAGCCAGTTCTGATATTTATATCAGGGAGCATTGCATTCTGGTAGTTGGAGTTTTGTTATTACTATTATCTCAGCACGCTTAAAAATTCCAGCGTGCCAAATGCTTCTGCTTTGTCCTTTGAGCTGAAGATGTCACATATGATATGAGGCTTTATGCAGCTGAGCAGGTGTTGAAGTGTGCCTTTGTGGGTTCTCTTTGAATATGCCCATCTGGGTTATTTTTGTACATGGGTAGGTATACAGACACATGGGATCTACCCATACATAGCTTCCAGTCCCTCTAAAAAAAATCAGTGAACTGCATTAGAGCATTCTGCTACTTAGTCCTGCATTTGTAGTGAAAATAAAACTATAGTTCCCAGTCTGCAAAAAACAAAAAAAACACAATTGAATGAGCTCATCTCTGATATGAGACTACTCTAAGATCACCCTGTTTCCACCTTCTCCGCATCAAGATGCGCCCCTTATTGTACATCACCGTGTCTAATGCTTTCCACCCCCACCCACCATAATGCACACAATTCTCTCTGACCAGTCCATCACCTAGTGCCTCCTCATATTCAACTCAAGTATAAGCAGAGTCCAGCGTTCCCCGTAGGACTATCGCCTACTGTGCCTTGAAGTAGCATCATGCTGTACGTCACTTGGTGCTTCCCAGTGGGTTCTCTCCCTGTGCCCTGATTCATGTTACATGTGCCCCATGCTGCACAGCTTCCCACAGTTTGCTGATCTCCATGTGCCTCCTGTGGCCAGTATGTCCCTGTTTGTCTGTGTTCAGTGAATCCTTGAACATGTCTTAGATGTGGCAAAGCAACATAAGTCAATCAGCAATTCAGAGAAAGAAAGAATAATGATCAGAAGGTTCTCTTCATTCCTTATATTCTTTTATTCTTCAGTACAAAAAACGCTGCCATTGCATTTCACCCACAATGAGCTTCATCGGGGCCTGGTCCCTGTCCATGCATAAAAAAATCACCCAATCGGTGCAATGGTCACTGTTCCCATGAAACACTTGTATCCAAAATCTGTGTTAGGAGATATGTTCTCAACAAATATCACAGCAAGAGTAGTCACTGTTGTAGAGTAGTCCAACACCCCAGGGTATGTTCGGGGTCCGCAACCCATCCTTGAAAACGGAAAGTCCTGCTATGTCCAAGATAGTTATACTTATCTGAAGAAACTATAACTCATGCCACTAAGTAACGTTAACTATAAGTATAACTAGAATTGCTAAATTTCTTTGGTTTTGTATGGGTAAAACATTAACCTAACTATAACTATAAAATGTCCCTGTAACGTTTGCTTTTTTCAATGTGTGTGTGTGTGTGTGTGTGTGTTTATATATATATATATATATATATATATTTAACACAATTCAAAAGTAAAGGCGCTCACTCGGGCTGCAGGTGAAAAGAACGTTTTGTCTGGAAACTGATGCATTTCAGCCGACTCTGTGGCCTTGAGATATAGATATATATATATATATATATATATATAATAAATATATACACTCACTCACTCTCACATACACATTTATATGCATAGGTATACTATGGTATAGTTATATATATATTTTTTATTTATCTATATGTTATTTATATTTATATATTTTCCAAGTTGCACCCCTGGAAATCCGTTCCAGTCGCCATCCTGCTATTAGAATGCTATTGTGGCATTTCCCCAAGTTATTTCCCCCTCCCCCCCCCCCCCCCCCTCCCTTTTCAAAGTGTGGAATTATATGCAAGGTACAACTCCACATTGCAGAGAGGCAGCCTGTAGTGCAAAGAAACACTTATTTTTCTTTTTCTCAAAATAGAAAAACGCCTTCCCTGTCAATAGACCTCTTCCTTTGCACCCCTACAGACTTTGGCGTTGTGCTTCCCATCCCATAAGTAAATTTACTCGAGCTCGTTGATGAAGAATATATCAAATATCCAGCTCCTTCTGGCATTTGTCAGAAGTTCCCACAGTGTTCACAAACGTTCAAGGCAAACTGCCCTTCATCTGCTCTCTTCTCACCACCCACTCTCCCCCCCCCCTCCCTCCAATCCCCCCTCCCCCGGGTGGCGTTTACAACTGCATGGTGGTAGGCAGTTATAGAATACAATAATGCTAAAATTATGCAGTGTTATAAGTGTTTACGCCAGCAAGATAACCTTTTGTGTATATTTAGTAAGTATGAATAGAACGGTTTTCAGGTCCACACGTAAATTTACGACCAGTGATGGATTAGTGGACCGGGCAAAACCCCGAGGTGAGGAATGAAAGCGCACCTCTCACAGACCACCCGGCGAGAGCAAACCAGTAGTCGACAGTTGTTGACCTTTCTTCATGAAGGGCAAAGCGGAAGTCGCTGTTAATTCCGCCCCCCTCTTTCTGTCAATGGTGAAAGGTGTCACTCCCTCGTGTCTGTTCCTGACCCATCCTTTCTGTCTGTTGACAAACATTATACCTCATCCACCAGCCGGCACTTCAAGAGAAGTTAGTGGCAACACCGCCTGTTTCCCAGACCACACTTAAGAGTGTCACTTAAATCAGAATAGAGAGAAAAAGGCACGTTTGAAAAACGGATGTGGCAACCTGAAATAAGCCTGGATTACTCTGGTCAAGCTATATTGAAAAATCTTTTAAAATAACACCCGCTCCCCATTATGCGTCACTGAAGCAGTTCAGGAAGGACCTCAAGACCTGGCTCTTCAACTGAGCAGCACACCCACAAACAGCGCCTTGAGACCCTTTGGATGATTAGCCGCGCTGTACAAATGTATGATTGATTGATTGAGGTTCCTGGCTCAAATCCTTCTTGTCATTATATTAACGTATTATTTTTCACTCCGAGCACTGGGTGGTAGTTCACTAGCAGCTGTTATTGTTGATACTTCTTTCTTGCCATTGCTTAATTTCTCATTTTTATTTTTATTTAATTGTTTCTTTCCTAGCACTCGCTGGGTGCCAGGACATGACATTTGTGCTTCCCAGGCTCCAGTTTGGATGTTGAGCTGCACAGTCTTTTTCTTGTTCCATAATAGAATCAGGGTGGATACTGACTCAGTCCACGTTTACAAGTCATTACGTGTTGGGTACAATGTGACAATGTACAGTGAGACAATACTGGACAACTGTTAAAAGCCACACCACGTCCCCCGGTTTGGTTTCTTGTTTTAGAGGTTCCTGGCTTCCCTCCCTCGCTATTTTAAACTAATATTTTTACTATGAGTGTTAGTAGTTCACTAGCTGCTGTTGCAATTTTAGCTACTTGTGTTTTTTCTTTTTTTTTTTTGTTGCAATGTTCTGTTTCTATATTTGTTTTAATGTGCTTGTGTTTTTTACCCTGTTTGCCGGGTACCAGGAGAACCTGAGCTTGGCCTTTGAAGTTTGTCAGCTCCAGTTTGGACGTTGAGTAGCACAGTCACTTATTGTGTTCCACAGTTGGATCGGGGGTGGTAAGACAAGCTTTGAATCCACCCACTTTCACAAGCCATGGCACTCTATATCGGTATGCGATGTGCAAGCAGCGACAGTGCGCAGCGCAAGCCGGACAGCTCTTTCCACTACAGACACACAGGTAAGCTCCCGCCCCAGCTTGCTCAATGCAGATTCCAAAACACAACATGAACTCAGTTCTCAGTCTCAGTTTAATTGTATGCTAAGCAATGCTAGGTCAATCAGCAAACCAAAACTGAAATTCATGATCTCATTCTTGACTAAAATGTAGGTATTCTTTAATTAAGTACTCCAGTGTGCATGATGCCTCTCAACCCCATTTACCTTGTGTCCTTCTTTTGCCTTCTTTGCCATCTGACCTATCCTGGCATATCGCCCAGGGGGATCTTCTACTAATTTTAACAACCAATTTAAGTTTTTCACTCCTGATATCAGTTCTTCCAATTGTATTATTTTGGGTGATTTTAATATTTGGGCTTATCAACCCCCAACCTTCGGGTTCCTCTCACCTGCTGGAATCATGCACGGCGCTAGGTTTCGGACAGCATAGGAACCAGCACATTGGCAGGTCACACACCTGTTCCTTCTGTTTGGTCAGCTAGAAAAACAGATACAGTCGCCTTTGGTTCTTTCATCTGGTCTGACCGCCCCTGAGTAATTTTTACATGGTCCTTTACTTCCACTAAAAGTCCTTACAAAACTGCTCCGTGTCTAACTAAACATTGGTGGTAAAAAGCAACTGCCATTACGCTGTCCGCACTTGCAAATGGCCCTCTTTCATTTCAGTCTTTATGCGAATCGCTGTCTAATTGCAATACTTTGGTAACATGATCTCTTGATGTCATATTGCCTTGGAAAATGACTTAAAATAACCTGCCATCAGCGTTTTGCCCTTCCGCACTGTAGTTTTTGGCCAGTCTTAAACCAGCCAAGCTATCCAATAAAAAGAAAATAAACACAGAAATAGAATGGTGTACTAACTAGTTTACAGACCAGCACATTCTGTCTGTATCAGCACAATCACTCTGTACCCCCAGAAGGAAATTGGGCAAACCTGGATGTATTATTTCAAATCACAAATTAACACCACAAATTCCTCTAAATACATTTTAAGGTTTGCTTCAGTCCTACAAGATCCCCCCTGCTGCCAGTAAATCCTTCCCCGTCTTTATGGAATTCTTTTATAATATTCCTTTCAGATGAAATAATACACATATGTTGTTCTTTTTGGACAGTCCCCAATCCACTTTCACCCTTCCCTTGGCTATGCTCTTAGAATTGAGAAGACTTATAAACGCCTTCTCTCTATAAATCTGTATCTCCCTTTTACCCTGCAATTCTGAGATTCTCCACCTGGTTACAGAATTTATTTCACCTGTCCTTACTGAACTACGTACCTAATCACTCCACTTTTGCAGTGTTCCCTTCATCTGGAGAGGGGCTATGACTGGTCCCCTTTAAAGAAATAACCTGCTACAGTCCCTAGCACATGAGATAATTTTTCGTCCAGTCTCTCTGCTTCCATTTCCTTAAACATTTTAGAAAAATAAGTACATTGTGGGCTGTCTTCCTTCCTTAAAACGAATCCAATTTTAGATTATTTTTAATCTGACTAGAGTCCCTAGACAGTACAGATAAGGCATTGATTTCAGTTCTGTGTGATCTCAGATGTTTCATAGACAGACCAAGGCCATTCTGCGGCCTTGTTTCTTCTAGAACTCTTGGCTGCTTTTAGTACTGTGTTGCATGACATCCTAATCACCAGTCTTCATCAGATGGTTGTCCCGGGCAATCATTTTACCTTAACTAGATTACATCATATATACAGGACCATTCTTAGATGTTCTATCTTCCTCCTTTTCAAGCTCCATCCAGAAAACATGAACACTAGGTACCATAAGCCTACCCCTACCCTTTTTAATGTCTACTTCCAACCTCTTTCCCAACTTATTCAGTCTTTGAACAGGACTCTAATGACCTTTGCCAACCATACCGAAATTGTATTCTGGTTTGACGATTCCTGTAACAATTATTTGCTCAATTTTAAGAATGTCTCATCCAGGTAATCTCTTGGATGAATGACAATCCTCTCAAAACCAGCAAAGAAAAAGCATAAACACTGGTAGTAGGTAAACAGTCCACACTTTGGTCAAGCGATTGATGGCCACCAAATCTAGGGAGCCAGTACACTCCAGTAAGCGAGGTCCGTAGCCCAGGACCCTCGTTTGCCAATAACTGCTCTCTGATGGCAAGGTGAACAGGATTTGCACCTCCTGTATTTGCCAACTCTATCTCTTGTGGAAAAGGTTTCTTTTTGCCCTATTATCTCATGACAGATAGTACCTTAGGGCTTTATCTTGTTGCATATTAATTACAACAATACTCTTTATGTCTGACTCCGTTTTTCTTTTGCCCAGACTTCAGCACATCCAAAATTCTGTAGTCTCACTTCTATCCAGTATTCCACTCTATTCACCCATGTCTTCGTATATGGCCTCCTTTCACTGACTGCCTTAAAACACATCTTATTGAAGCCCCTCTGTCTAGTTCATTGTGCATCCTAAGATAAAGGCCCTCTTTACCTCCGTTCTAAATCCTCTTATACCCCTATCTGCACTCTCAAATTGTCCTCGTTGAGTCTGTTTTTTGTCCTGAAATCTGAAGTTCCAGTTATAGAGGTTTCTCTTAGTGTCTAGCAGACAAACATCGGAATACCCTGCCCCATATACAAAATCATCTAGCATTCAATAAATGTCTCAAAACCTAGATTTTCCCTGCCTATTTCCTGCTCCTGTACTCTTGTATGTATATCCTAAATTGCTTGTAGCTAACTGGAAACCGATCCAAATCGTCTAGTAATGTCCCAGGTTCCTTTTGTGATGCCATTCTATGTCCCTAACTGGCCTGAGTGTTCCCTGTGTCTTTCTGTCCTTAGTTGAGTTCTTTCCACTCACCAAGGGACTTCGAATTGTATTATGGTCCAATTGGCGCAGGTTCACATGGTTGTCTTAATATCATCTAACAAAAATATTATGGCTTAAATATTGTTTACAAAAATATTGCTTAGTTGGGTATAGATATTCTTTAATTAATTCCAGTTGGGCAAGATTTTTGTAAACTAGTTTAGGACCCAATATTTTGTCAGACTATATTTGGGCAGCAATATCCTGGTACCATACTGGTTCATACATTTCTGTTCCATCAGTAATGGTCATAGTTATGGGGTTCAGCTGGGGAGCAGTGTCTGCTGTGTGCCTGTGCCTTCGTGCTACAAGGGCTTGAGTTTCAGAATTGTTGGCCGTGCAAGGGTTAGAGCCCCATGTCGAGCCCCCACACTGAATAGTATCTGCTGCCTAAGGCACAAGCACATCCTGTGAAATTGCAACTTTGAATCAAGTTAGTATATACCTCTAATATTTTATTAATGACATTTTATTCCATACACCTCACAGAGACATTACAGATAGTGATTCATTCCCTTTAACTCCTCTGACTTTCTTGTATGTCATTTTATACCCCCTGACCGCGAAATGTATACATTGTCCTCTTATCCAGGCATATCGCCCATTGGGACCTTCTAACTTCAACTAATTTTTATATTGTCCTCTGCATATTAGATACTTTCCTTTGTGAGTCAGGAATAATCCACAGCATCTAATTATCTGACCGTATTTTTTCAATTAGTGGTGCTTTGGCCAAATGCCTAATTTTGTTTCAAGAGGCAGGGGCCTGTGCTGTTTGCAGAGCCAGTTGGTACTGAGGACTGACTTTGTAAAATATTTGGCATTTGCCTTCTTAAGTCTTTTCACACACACGACAAACACTGGTTAAAGTATTCATTATAAATAGTGGGTAAGCTTAAGTGGAAAAAGGAAAAAAAATTGAGAAATGATTGGCTACAAACACAGGAAGCCCCAGCAGTTCCACAAGGAGGTTGTGTGAGGTAGACATTTTTGTTTTACTGTGGGTTCAACGCCCGACCACTAGGTCTGTACTTGAGGGCTGATATGACCAGGGTCTGTGTGTGGGCCACATTGACTGCAGATCTCTCTTTCAGTAAGAGTCCGGCCCTTCTGGTACTCCGAAGGTTCCTGGTGATACTGAGAGTTATGTTCTCTTGCTGCTAAGAAGCGATCCAAGGCGAGCACCATGGGCTCTTTGCATCTACTTTGCTACACATATGCAGCTGAGCGTGAGTCAGTAGTCCTAGCGAGAGTAGGAGAGAAGGATCTTTAGCTTCTCTCTGAAGAGCAGAAGGGATGGGGCAGTCGTCACATGGGGTTTTTGTTCCAGCTCAGGACGGTTTAGTCTGCTTTTTTGTTTCTATTTCTTGATTGCCAGCCCTGCGGTACCTTGTGTTGTTCTTCTTAGGTGGTTAGTTTTACTGCCAGGCACATTTTCAATCTGGCAGAAGTCCTAGACATTAGGAGAAAGGTCGATTCGAACTCTGGTTACAGAAATTATATCACAGCATGAATTACATGTTGTTCCATCATCTTGAAATGTACCTGGCTACATTTCAGTTGTTTTATGTGAATGCGTGTAATATATATTTGTAATGATCTTCATGTATCACTAATATCAACATTTTAAGCAATACTTCTAGAGTTGTTGCTAAGCTGTCACATCATTTTTGTGTTGATGTGATCTAACACTTCGGCCGTTATACTTCCCCTTTTCATTTTGGTAAAGTATTCCTCCTGTTAAATCATTATTATGGTGGACATGATTGTCTATATGAACGTGTTTGTTATGCTTCTGTCTCGTTATGGCAGGTAAACTTTATTCTCAGAAATCTAACAAAATTCGAAAGATACATTTTCTCCAACTGGACTGCGTGCATTGAAATTCTTGTAAAGGTGCTCCCAGTGCTTAATTTGTGCTTGTTGTTTCCGGTGCTGAGCACCGGCACTTATTTGTGAGGGCCGGGGCTTATTCTTATGCCTCAAGCATTAGCTGCGAGCAAAAGACACACGAGAAAGACGGAAGAAGGAAAAACGAAAAAGCTTCACAAAGGGAGAAAGTAGAAAGTTGCAGGATAAGCTGAAGGGGCAGGGATGGCCGTAAATGCATTGAAGAGGCCCGAGATGGCGTCAGGATTACGCTGCCTCAGTATTCAGTGCTTGCAGATTTAATTACAGCAGTCTCGTGTTTAACAGAAGGGCTTTGAGCACCGGCACTTCTTTATTTACAAATTAAGCACTGGGTGTTCCAGCCAGATATTTTAGTTCTTTTGGATTTGGCGGGTCTTGGCTGATACATGGGCAGTGGTAGGACAGGCGGGTTCCGCTGGTGTGACATTTGTGTTCTTTGCAGTGACTCTGTGCTGAGTGATCCTGCTAACCTGTACACCCCACGCGGGTGCTGTCAGTGCACCATCCAAGGTGAGCACATTTCAAGGAAGCTGGTTTCAGAGAGCACTTTTAATTGTAGCCAGACCCTTCCTCTTACCAAGTGGATGGCCTTACAAAGACCCTCGGACCCCCTACTCTGCAGCCACAGTGGGAGACCGCTCTTACTCTACTCACACAATTATATGCACTGTTGTGTTGCTATGTTGTAAGAAAGCCCATGTTTAGCCTTGTGTTACGCTCAGAGCGCCCTCGAGTGGCAACAGGTAAACTCCTCAGCGCCCAGCGTAACCCCATAAAAATGAATTAATAAAAATGTATACACAAAGTAATACTTCGCTGGTGGCTCTTTGTGATTGGGTGGTGTGTGTTGTTGCTTCCTATGGATTCCGTCCTCGTGATGTTGGAATGGCATTCTGTACAGATTTCGCTGTAGCCCACCTAATACATAGGGCCATGAACATTTGGAATCCTTTTATTTGTTTCTGCGCTGGGAAGTAAACACCCCTGTGAAATACGGCAGCAGTAGCATTATGAGCTGGAGATACAATAGCATGCTTTGCTTCTCTTGCAGTATTTTTCAGTCCTCCTCCCCCCATTGCCAATTGGCTATTAAATTATTTAAAAATAATTGTACCCTAAAACAGATCATCATTTTAGTATAAACGCATGCTTTTGTTTGAGAGCTGGATATTATGAGACACATGGAATTAATCATCGCATCACAGGACATATTCAAAGTTATTTAAGGTCACAGATGCTTGTGTAATGTTATGAAGTGGCATCACCTGCAGCCTCTCCTCGGTGTCTTAGCAGAACTCCTCATTGCCTCTAATCATTGTGAATATAAAAGGTTATCCGAAATATTACCCTGCTGTCCAGTTGTTGTGTACTCCGGCATTAGCACAGCGGGAAAGATTGTCTTGTATTTTTACTTGTTGGTGTACACGCAATGACTTCTGTAAGATTTCCATTCACATTTGTATTTTGGTGCTGGGTTTCTTTAATACAATCTCAATTAGGTTTAGCAGCTTGAATTATATTTGCATTAATTTTGTAAAGCTGCTTCAGGACAATTTTCAAAAGTACATTTTTTGCCAATGACAAAGTTACAAATGCGCCTTTGGGGTTCACAGGAAATAACCGGCAGAGCTAGTATTTACGCGACACTGCACATTTTTTAGGTCTGGCCTTCCAACAGCTTTAGCTGTTTAGCCAGCATCATAGTAATAAAAATAAAAAAAATACTTACATACATGCACATGGATAAAGGGAGCTTTAGGTCAACCCTCTTCGTCCATGTGCCCGTCTGACTGTCGATAACATTTCCTTCCACCCACCACACTATGGGGTCAACTGGCACTCGATCCACTGTCTCTCCTGGCACCGTCGGTGGCGGCATTTGTCTGATCACACATGCACTTCGAGGCTGTGGCCAGTACCAGGGCTTCTATCTTTCCATTATTTATCGTTGTTTGTTTAAGCGATGTCTTAGGTCAGAGTGGTTCAAATGCAATAGTACTTTTTCTCTTCCTACCATATACTTTACAAGTAATAGAAAGGGTTGCTGCCCACCTCTCACCACCTTCCCTTCTCCCTGTTGTAAGGGCACTGGGGATTGTTGGAATTACTTGCACTTCTCGCCCTGCTGGGATGTGGTTTATGCCATTTCTGTGTACCCCCCTTTGACACTGACTGCTGCTCTGACACTGTATACTGCTGTTGTTTCATCGTCACTGAAATTAATAAATAAATGTGGCCAAAAAAGGACCCCCACACCTGTTCAAGGTACAGCTGTCTACAAGGAAGCACGCATTGTATTGAACTGAAATTATACAAAATGGTAAACGTATTTTTAATGTAAACATTTTTATTACAAGAAGGCAGCCGCGTATATGCATCAGAATGTGTTATATCTTATTTTGTGGCATAAAGATGGAATAAAAGGTGTAATAAGAAATTGAACCATCGTGCCAGCTTGCCAACGCTGAGTAGCTTTGTCAATGCTTCTTACTGTAGTATGTGTTAGAGCTTCTTAAAAATGAAGTGTTCATTTTTTAAAGAAATATCGGATTGCAATTGAACTATATCAACCATGTTTGATTTTTCCTCTTACCACAGACTTTAATATAAAAAAAAAATATTTCTTCCAGGTCAAAACCTTGATGCCATCCATGACATAACAGTTGGATACCCACGCAACATTCCCCAAACTGAGAAACACCTGCTAAATGGGAATTTCCCAAGAGAGATCCACTTCCATGTGAAGCGATACCCAGTGGAGACTTTACCAGCATCTCGGGAGGAGCTAGAGCAGTGGTGCCAGAAGCGTTGGCAAGAAAAGGAAGACAGACTGCGGTCCTTCTATGAGCGCGACAAGTACTTTGACGCAACAGGCAGAAGCATAATCCCACCTTGCAAATCTGAGCTCCGGGTACTCTTCGTCAAGTGCATCTCTCTCCTCTACTGGACAGCGTTCTCCATGGCCATGTGCCTGCTGTTGTATCTGTACAGTGCTGTACGGTGGTATTTTGTAATTGTGATCCTGATTTTTGTTATGCAGCAGAAGCTGTATGGTGGACTGGAATTCATTGAACTAGCATGTCATAGATATTACATGAATAAGAAGCAACAACCGTTACCTTCAAAAAAAGAAGATTAAACACATCTCACAGGGAATTTAAATAGATGGAAAAAACTTTGTAAACTATAAGAACATTTTGCATGAAAGTCAAACACCTTTCTTACTACCGTCATGATTGTGTTTGTAAACAATATTTTGCACTTTTTCTTGTAAAAGGAGAGAATGATTAGACATTATGAACTAGTAAAACAAATGTTTTTACCTTTGAATGTAAAATCATATATCCTTCGACAAGAAGGAAGCTGTTTCCGAATGCGGTTGTTAAATGAACTGTTGCTGGATTTGTAAATCAATCATTTGTATTTTAGTAAAAGCTAATATATTTGAACACTGCTGGTAGTAACTAGGGAATTGTCCCTGTGTAAATGCCCCACTGAAGGAAAGCCGTCCTGAGCAGGCAGTCTATTTCAAGTTCACCAACCCAAGTGGTGTAGATCCTATAAACACCGTGGAAGGCCCACAATCCGCATGCATGGTTTAGTCTCTGTTTTGAATCCAGTATCAACAGTTTACATTGTTTGCTCTTAGAAAGTAGGCCCAGTGCTTCTAAAAGCTGGAAATGATGCTGTACTCTGACCATCAGCATAGCACTGTTAGGAGTGGAGGCGGAGGGGGTCATGCATACATCCAGGAGTATTGTAGGAAAAGTGGTGTGGGCACGGAGGTCCTAAATGGCATTGGTGTGAATACAAAGAGATTTAGTTGTGAATAAAGGTTTCTTGCCTACGAAGGGTAAGGACAAGGTGTTTAGAATAGTGAAGCGAGGGAACTCTCCTCTTCTGGTGGAGCCATGTCAAACGAAATACCTGGCTTGGTAAATGTGCTTACCCTTTATATTTTTATCAAGTAGGTTGTGTCAAAACTGTACCTCGATGTGTTCCAGAAAACACTGCCAGTAGGTCGCTTTTACTTTCAGAGACCGCTGCTCTTGCAGCCAAATATGTGGCCATTTGCTTAGTGCTACTAGGAATAAATCGTGTCTACACAATTTGAATACCAGTGGACAATCACTCTCGAAACTGAAAAGTGGTTTGCACTAGCTGACTGTAACAGTGACTTGCTCATTCTTCTCATGAACTACACGGCTCACCACGACAATCAAATTAGCTCGGCAAGATCATGTTTGGACAGGCTTTATGCTTGCCATGCAGCAGACATCCGTGCTTGTCATTTTCTAAAATCATTGATAATAAATTTTCACATAAAAATTGTATGGTCTCAAGCTATCAATCACAGCTGCCACTTGCACCCAATGAGTAGTTCTGTCTACAGGGGCATTTTTAGTCTTTCCTTCAGGTCACTGTTTATTAAATGTACCTTTAATTTCAAGCCTAATAGCACAAACGTGAGCTGAAAAGTATAGACCCCCTTATTTCTCCCTCTAGGGGTAAGAGGTTGTGGTGCGACAGATTTCTGTGTTCTGTTTCTACACCATGCCCTGCATAAGGCACAGACGTTCCTGCACAGGACATATTTTATCTAAAACAAACAAGCCATAAGAATATGATGCTGAATAAACTCCTGATCTTCACCACCAATTACATATTCGTTCACTGGAAGACCTTTCAGAATGATGTTTGCTTTCAAGCGCTGCCTCATTGACCTTTATAATACTTGGAGTCTTCATTTCCAAGTTTTTAAATTAGACGAATTGTCAGCTTTACTTTATGCCTCGCCCCTACAGTGTATAACGACCGGCTTTAGCACATAAGAGCCTCCTTCTCACTTCTTGAATTCCGCAAGATGCTGAAGACCTGGCTTTTTGAGTAATCCCTCTAGTGCCTACGTGTGTTTGGACTCTCATCTGCTCAGCACCAGGACACCCTCCTGGGTGATTGTGCGCTCTACAAATCTACATCAAATAACATAAGAGAACCTCTATCATTCAGTACCTTTTTCATCAGTGTGCATTTGACAATCTATCATATGAATATTGAAGTAGCTTTTAAAGCCAAAATAAATTTCTCTCCCTGTGAAGTGCACTTTGAACATCTTGGGTCCGCCATCTGTCCAATTTCTGTCTTAATCATCATTTCCCGAGAGGATGTACAGCAACATGAGCTTTGAGAACTGTTTTTTTTGCTCTGATCGGAGACAGTGAATTGCAGTGATTTTGACCAGTAGGATGGGATGATTGCCCAGCAATTAACCGCTGAACTCTTGTGCTTTGTGACCGGACTGTTCTTATTACATTTGTAAAATCGCATATCCATGTTCTGATCTTGCTGTTTTATGACATCATTACTTACTACAGTGGCACAAAAGTCCACCCAGGAATACAATTTGATATTTATGCGCTGTAGAAGTGTACCTTGGTTTGTATCCGGAGAGTTCTCTTTTTTTATTCATGGTAATTTCTGAGTATAATTATTCATTTTATTGCACTAAGAATTCAGCAGTAAACAGTACCTACAAAGCTTGCCCCATATAGTCCTGCTGTGAACACCAATCTCTCATACATTCAGGTGTTTAGGAATCAAATGCTTATTTAATTTGAGTCCCTATTTATAAAAGACCCTATTAGACATAGGCAGTGCTATAGAGACTTCCCATTTCAGCATGAACCAATTCCCCTTATTAAGAAAGGTACTGTATCCTTGCCTTTTGCATTTGAGTCAACATGAGATGACCATGGTCCTTTTCCTATTGTGGGTCAGATTTTTATATTGGGAGTTTTGTTGTCTAGATTAATTTTCTGGTTATGCTATTAGGTGAATGTAGCCTGCAGTGCAATTGATTTGGCAGTCAGTAAGATGTATTTTACATAGCCTTAAAAGGCTTCTAAGTCGAAAGTAGTCCATAAGTACTTTTTTTTTTTGGTCTAGTTTGACATCCGTGTAGTTGATCTGTAGCCTATGACTTAAGTTTAGCTGCTCCTGTAGGATGAGGCCGAAACTGATTTAGTTGGTCAAATTCTGTCGTGGTTCAGAAGAACCACAAATGGAATGAAATGCAAGCCAGAAGGATTCTAGTGGTGTGTTTTTTTTTTTAATAATCCTGTGCACTCTTGACTTGACAGGCACCTTTTTCCTTCAATTGAATTGGTGAAATGCAAGAGTTTAGAGGTTCCTGTACTGATGATACATATTTTTTCTGCTTGGAGTTGCGTTGTAGTCTTGGTGTTGCTCTAAATTGGAAATTCCAGAAATAAAGATTCAATAAAATTGGACAGTTTTTTACTATGTGCAGGACACCAATTTTTGAAGCTTGGAGTGTCGATCTCCAGTTAGTTATATTCACAATGCATTGATGAAAAAAGTGTTCCAGGGTCCCCTGCATGCTGGCTGGAATATTCTGTTAATAAATATTAGTGAAGACCCATATAATGCAGACATTCTACAGCAAAGAGTGATCAAAATCCCCTCTGCACTCTAAGACTAAGGGCCTGATTTAGATTTAGCAGATAGGATACTGCATCGCGAGCGGGTCACAGTACCATGTCCGCCAAGCCCTAGATTCATCCTCCTCATTTAGAGATGGGCAGACCTTAAGTTTTCTATCGATGGAGCTCCCCATTGGCTCTCCCAATCAAAAACTTCCTCCAGTGATTGGATGGAGTAAAGGTCGTTGGAAGAAGGACATTGCACCTATTTGGGGTGGGCGGTGTAATTACTTTTTTTCCTGTCAGTCACCGCCAGGGAAAACCTGGTGATGAGGGTCAGGAAAAAAAATACCCCCCACACACCCTGGAAGAAAGCTTCCAGGATGTGTGTGGGGGGGAGGAGCAATAGTTATTTTGCTTTTCTGAATCAAATTCCCTTTTTCTGAGTTTGTTTCAGCAAAACAAAAACAATATAGAAGTTTGGTGGACATCCATCAAAACCATCAACAGTCGTTCACCAAGCATTTTGTATGTTGAAAGGAACGGCTGTGACAGCGGTTGCTTTCAGTGTACAGAGATGACCAGTGGGCTGGCGTTCACCTCTAAATTTGGTGGACGTGTTCCGTCAGGATGGCAGAGGTAATGTACTGTGTCATCCTGATAGACTGGATCCAGTCTGCCAAACTCTAAATCAGGCCCTAAAAGCTTAAAAGGTAATTATAGGAAAATGTATCCTCCAAGTCTTGAGATACTTCAGTCACATTAAGTCGTGCTTAATTCCTCACACTTCCATATGTAAATAATGTAATCCTAGTTCAAGTTCCACTTCAGTGATAAATTATATCCATTTTTGTGGCATTAGATGTTTAAAGGGATGTGTAAGAGGAGGTGAAATATTTTGATGATGGCATATTCTTTACAATCAGCAAACTTTTTTTTTTTCCCCACAACAGAATTTTCATGTTTTATTTTGCATCCTGGGAGAGCACCTTAGAGCAGGCAACTCCCAATATTTAGCCGTAGATAACATTCAGTACATTTACTAAAGCTCCCTAGAAATGAGCGGAAGTAGGATGATCAGACTAAAATGCAGCATTTCTGATGAAATAGTATAAGGTTACATTTGGAAGCCCCTTCAAGATGCTTTAAAACCACTTTGCAAAAATATTGCCTCTGAAGAACTTTGGGTAAAAAACGCCCCTACGTACAGCTAGGTAACCTTGGGTTACTGCATTTTAAATCGTGATGATCTCTGGGCCTGCATTATATATGGGGCACCCTGTACCTGGTAGCAGCTCACCATTAAGTCCCCCCAATTATAGTTAATGTGCTGTCCCCAAGCTCACCCGTGAACTCACGTCAGCTTTGGGGGCAGCACATTAATGAAAGATGGGCCGCTTGTTGAAAGCTGCCTGTCCGCCTTTCACTGTACAGGCGGCAACTCAGCTCAGTTTTTGGAGTGGGGGTGGTGATCCCCGAGGGTTCATATGAACTCTATACCCTACTTTCAAGGGTTGCCCTCGGGGAGATGCAGTGGCTGGGTGACATCTCTTCGTGCATCCCCTGACAACTTATATATATCTGTACCCACATATAGCACTGTGCAGGTGCCGAGGCAAAGTGTTTCCTTATTTGCATGGGGCCATGTTCCCATGCAAACGAGGAAACTCTCCCTCAAGATCCTCCCCAGGTGCATATGTAGTGCTGATACGCTCTGTATTACAGAAGGGGCTGCGCATGTCTGTGCCCCGCTCAGTAATACAAAAGTGCCCCGGGGCACAGAAAGTAGGCACACAAGCTACTTAATGTAATATGACTTAGTGCTTAAAAACAAGAGTTAAGGCCTTAGTCACTGAAAGTATCTTCTAGTGCTTTTTTTAATTGATATTAGGAAAGAACTTTACTGGAAAAAGTTCTTGTGACAACATGCTTTCACTGCAATGATGCAGTGTGTGTATCGTGTCTAAGTGTGTTTAATTTACAGTGTGTCTCATATAATTCGACTCAATGGCTTCTGAAAAAAAGCAAGATGTACAAAAAAAATGGGTGGTGCTTATTCAAAAATATAACGCTTGTCATGTTAAAAGGAATGCATCACTGGAGATATCAAACTGGTAAGTGTAGCTCAGAGCAAGAGGTGCTTTCTATTAATACAGTGCATTATAGTAAAGTTCGCAGCTATTAATGAAACTGAGAACTTTCCTTCCTGAATGTAACTCTCTTCTTCACAGCAGCAATTGATCAGTGTAGAAAGTTGTGCATTAAAGGACAATGCAGAGTGACAATGTATGATATAGCATGTTATCTTTGCTCATAGTGGGAGGTCTATTGTGAACAGTGGTGGAATTCCTCTAACACACTTCTATATAAATTAAAGGTGTGAAAGTAGAAACAATCGTGCTTTTTCTACAGTCACCTTAATGTTGGATGTAATCCAGGTTTTCAGATTATTTTCCCTTTCAAGCGCAAAGAATAACTGAGGCATCTCCTTCCTGCAGCTTGAGGATTCCCCAGTATTGCATACTCCACATCCTGGTCCCCCTCTGTTTTAAGGCCTACATGGCTGACATACCACCTGTTCTTCACTTTTTCTACCAGTAACACATATATAATAATAGCAAGGATTGTTTCACATACACATACTCCCATATCTTCTCTTTGACTTATCAACTGATCTAGTCGATTCCTTTTTTTGTCAGTGTCAATGATATTAACCGGTTTGTGGGCTATTAATGCATGTAATTTGCCTCCCTTCAACTCCAATTTTGGAGACACTCTGTCAGTCCCCTGTTGCTTGTACGCTAAAATTGCCTTTCCATTGAATTGGACCCTGTTGTCGGTGGTAACTCATGATGTGCTACTTATAAGGGTGTTTGTGCTGTTTAGCTGTTACTGCACCAATGGTGACATGAAACCACTTATTCTCATGTCAGCTGCCTACTCACGAGTTTAGTTGATCCTCTTAGATTCGTGTTTGAGATTCTAGTTTAAAGCACACAATGTTCTTGTTCCTGAACATTTCTCTGCCACAGATATAAATGGGTGGCATGGAATATGTAGGTGGAGGGAATGCAGCCTATGAGCTGCTGACTTCCAAACTGGTGAACCGTGTTCGAGTCCTAGTATTGGCTCACATTCTGTGATTCTGGGCACCTGATCTACCTGTGCCTACAAAAAATATCTGACCGTGTATAATGTCATCTGGGGTCATGTAAAGTGATCTAATGCCTCTAGGCCAAGTTCGAACTACACAATACTGCTAAAATGTAATCTTAGTAAACCAAATTGGGGTACTAGGGATATTGAAACATTAATATTGCTGGCCAAATCTGGAAAGCATAATTTATTGAAGTTTTACTCTCCCTTTGTGCACTTTGACACTTCCCCTCTACAGAGAGAGCAGATTTGGGATCTGTTTAAGTGGATTTTTAGCATTTCCTGACTATGTCCAGTAAAAGAACTGACTCCCATTGTTGGTGGCCTGAAACATAAAACACGTCTATAGAGTGCTCCTTTCACACTTGGACCTGTTTGGTGTAAAAGCAGAACTCCCTTTTACTCGAAAGCCTCTCCAGCCCCATTTTCAAGCTGGGTTGTGCTAGCTTGACCCCAGGACTAGACTTCTATGTGTTGAAATTGCTCTTCTGTTCGTGCCCCACTATCTCTAGTAAGCATGCAGACTTATTGCACCCCTACCCACCGACGTGCCTGCTTGCAAGCCTACAGCAGAGCTCCCAAAGTTACACTCCCCACAAATATTCGCAGCCTGACGTTAAAATAATTAATGATCATGTCTTCAAATAGTTGGGCTTAACTCTATGCCTCGCCTCTGATTTTCAGGGAATGCATAGAAATACAACGATGTCTGGGAGCCACAAACAGATGAGGGAGTTTCTACCATTAGAATTCTGACTACAGATGCTGTTTATTGTTGTGTTTCACTTGAGCTTTGGACTTGCTTTGCTCATCCTGATTTGCAGGTTAAGCAGTGGTTCCGGTTCCTTATGCATTATTCATTTATTGTTGTTTGCCAACGAAAGCAACTCTTTTCACAAAAATGGATGAAAGAGCATCAAACAGGACTTTGATATATATATTTTTTTTGTGATTTCATATAGCGGTAATTCAGGGTAGCACTCAGTCGCCAGATGTAACCTGTGTTGTTAATCTGACTAAATGTGGTCCATTTATCTTCATGCCTGAAACCCCCTCCTTTTAACGGAGAGGTTTTTTTTAAGCACAGTAGTTGTATTTTATACACATTGTATGGCAGCACAGAATGGAATACGGAAGCAAATGCACTCAATAGCCTCATATTTAAGAGTTCACTGGTGTGTTAAAATGTCTACGTCATGTATCTATATAATAAAGTACTCTAAAATAAAGCTATAAATGTTTGTGTTTCTTTCAGAGCGCCTTTTATATCTTCAAAGTAGTCATTTTCAAAAGTAGGTTTACACATGTATCTCCTTTATATATCATAGAACTGACGGTGGTTAATGTGGTTGCCACATTTAATATTGAGAGAGCACGTTCGTTCGTTACTTTATTTCGGCAAATATTGCCATAAAAGTCAGGACAGGAAATAAATACGACATACATAAATACATTATACAATAAAATATAAGATACAATACATACAGTTGGCAAGAAGTATATGGATGTCCCCATGATTAAGCAGTATCATTAAGTGTATAAAAATATAAATAACAATTTATAAAATAATTAAAAACCAGAACTAAGAGGAAAGAAAAAAAAAAAAAAAAAAAATTCAACTTGTCGATAAAACAGTGCATCATATACCTTTGCAAGGAGGGGGATGAGCAGGCCACCTGACAAAGCGTTACAATTTGTGACCAAGTCGATTCCTGATAAGGTACACATTATATAGGAATCTGCTTGTGCCAAACACCACTAGTTGTGAAGTATTGGACTGAAATATGCGCACTGCTTCTTTATAGGATCTGACCCCCACATATTTACAAACGGGTTTGATCCACCGATCCCTTGGTTTCTTGTATACTGGGCAAAAGAAGAGTAAATGAACAACGTCTTCTTTAGCCCCTAAGGTACAGAGAGTGCAGAGTTCACATCCTTTTACCCCTCCCCAATTGCATGTGTAAGCATTAATCTGTAAGACCCCGTACCTAAACTGTAAATAAAGTGTTTTTGCCAGAGGAGTGCCGACCTCATCCAAAAATTGTTCGAATTTAGGTGTATCTTTTATGTTTAAAAAATTCAAAGTCAGAGTACCAATCGATGAACTATGCAATAGCTCTCCGTTGACATAAGACCAAAAAGTGTCCTTTACATTTTTCCTGGTACATGTTGTCATGTTCTGTGGAGCTTCCCATAGGTGTGATAAACCTAATCTCTCGTACCACTTAGATACATATTTTAACCAAGGGGTATTCATATGTCCATCTATCTGAGTTAGTTCAGTCAGTCCGTTCTTGTAATCACTCAACTCCGGGGTTACCCATAGCCTGACCCAATACAGCAATGGTCTTAATAATGCTTGATAGTCTGCTCTTTTAAGATTAATATCAAGGAAAACAGGGACTAGGGGGGTTCTTGTCGGTATTTTAAGTAGCCTTCGTACAAAATGGTTTTCCGTTTTTCCAAAGTTGTTATTGCAATGGAATCCCCAGAGTTCAGCGCCATAAAGGGCGGTCGATTGGGCCTTTTTCTCCTGGGGAGCATACCGAAGAGGCTGCATCTTTTCATGCAGTAATATGGAAGGCTGCAGACTTTTTAGATCTTCCTCTTCTGGCTGCTGAGATGAAAAGGAACCTTTTGACTGAAGTACTGCATCCGGCTTCAGTAGTGGCAGAGCCTCTCTTGCCCTTCAATGAGGCTCTCCTGGACTCTATCAAAGACATTTGGAGAAAGCCAGTGTCTTCTACAGCTGTCAACAGTGCGGTAGCAAGGCGCTATCATGCGGCTCCAGGTGTCCTGGACTTCCTCTCCAAATATCCAACTCCGGAGAGTTTGGTTGTTCAGGCATCGTGCTCTTCCCGGTCAGCCCCTGGTTCGTTCCCCGGGACCCCTGCGGACAGGGAGTCTAAGAAGATGGACCACGCAGCGAAGAAGGCCTTTTCTTCATGCAGTATGGCCTTGAAGTCGACCAATGCAACTTGCATTTTGGGGCGTTACATTCATGCCCTTATGGAGGAGGCAAAAGGTCACCCTAACTTGCCACAAGAGGTGTTGCATCTGTTAACGGACGCTCAGGCGGCGGCGACCCAGGTGATTCAGTCTGGGTTAGACACCTCAGACTCCGTGGCAAGGGCTATAGGTACTTCCATAGTGTTGAGGCATCAGGCTTGGCTGCGTTCGTCAGGCTTCTCCTCAGATATACAAACAACTCTTCTGGACCTGCCTTTTGACCGGGAAAAACTCCTTGGGACAAAAGCAGATTCTGCTCTTGAACATTTCAAAGAGAGCAGAGCCACAGCGAGGTAGTTGGGACTTCAGGCAGCCACTTCCTCTACCTTTTGGTCATATAGGAAGTTGAGGGGTTTTGGAAGTGGCTCCTCCTTTCGTGGCAGGTTCCAGGCGCCACAACAATCTGCATGCTCCCTGCCTTACAGATCCTTCAGAGGCAGGGGTAGAATACGTACAAGAGGAGCCACCCAGCAGCACTCTGCCTCTTCCTCTTCCTCAGGAGGGGTGCAGCAGGGAAGGCAGCCTTAGTCCTCCACCACTCCCTGTTCACATGTCTCCGGTAGGGGGGAGACTTGCCCAATTTCTTCTAGTGTGGGAGTTTATAACATCAGACTCTTGGGTCATCGACACTGTGAAGAAAGGGTACGCTCTTCCCTTTCGGGAGTTCCCTCCTCCCTTCCCTCCCCGCCCATCCTTCTGTTCAGAAGACCATCTTCTGTTACTGCAACAGGAGGTGTTAATCCTATTGTCAAAAGGCGAAGTGGAGTTGGTTCCGGAGCAGGAGAGGGGGTCAGGGCTGTTATTCAAGATACTTCCTGATCCCCAAAAAGGATGGTCGGTTGAGACCAATTCTGGACTTGAGGATTTTGAATTGGTTCCTCTGGCAGGAAAAGTTCAAAATGCTGACCCTTTCACAGGTTCTTTTGCCGTTGAACGAAGGAGATTGGATGGTGCCTGTCGATTTGCAGGATGCGTACTTCCATATTCCGATCCTCAAATCGCACCGGAAGTATCTCTGATTTGTGGTGGGGGTGCAGCATTCTCAGTTTGCGGTCCTCCCGTTGGGTCTTACTTCAGCACCTCGAGTCTTGACAAAGGTGATGGCGGTGGTCGCGGCAGAGCTCAGAAGAAGAGAGATAGCGGTGTTTCCCTATCTGGATGATTGGTTGATCAAAGCCAAGACTCCAGGGCTCGTGCAGCATCACCTGCAGTCGACAACTCAGTTGTTGTTCGACCTGGGTTTTCGATATCAATGTGCCCAAATCTCACCTGGAGCCCTCGCAAAGCCTCCTGTTCATAGGGGCAGTACTGGACACAACATTGAATCAAGCCTTTCCTCCGCCCCAGCGGGTTCAGGACATTCAGGCGTTGATTCCAATGTTTTGAAATGGAGCGGTAGTTCCAGTCCTCAAGGTCCTTCGTCTGCTCGGTCTGTTTGCTTCTTGCATTCTGCTGGTCACTCATGCACGCTGGCACATGAGGGCTCTTCAGTGGTGCGTCCGCAGGCAGTGGTTTCAGCACAAAGGGGATCTCGAGGATTCGATCACGATCTCCAGAGACACTGCGGTGGATCTTCAGTGGTGGGCTGCGGTCGGTAACCTGTCGCAAGGAAGGCCGTTCTCGCTGGCCCCACCAGTGCCCACAGTTGTAACGGATGCTTCCACTCTAGGGTGGGGAGCTCATCTGGGGAACCTGGAGGTCAAAGGCCTTTGGTCTCCAGTGGAACAGAGGTTTCACATCCGTCTTTTGGAATTGCGGGCAGTACGTCTAGCTCTCAAGGCCTTTCTCCCTTCCATTCGCGGTCAGTCAGTCCAGGTCCTGATGGACAACACTACCGCAATGTGGTATATAAACAAGCAGGGAGGAGTGGGGTCGTGCCTTCTTTGCAGAGAAGTTCTTCGACTCTGGTCCTGGCTTCAGGACCACAAGATTTGCTTGGTAGCAAATCATTTGGCTGGGTTTCTGAATGTACGTGCGTATGTTCTCAGTCGACGCAGTTCGGTCGACCACGAGTGGCGTCTTCATCCGGATCTGGTTGTTTTCATCTTTCAGATGTGGGGGTGTCCGCAGATAGATCTGTTCGCTACTCAGGAGAACGCGCAGTGCCCGTTATTTTGCAGCCTCCAGTATCCGGTGCAAGGAGCTTTGGGGGACGCGTTTCAGATGTCCTGGAAGGGTAAGTTGCTTTACGCGTTTCCTCCCATACCCCTGATTCCTTGAGTTCTGAGGAAGATCCGCAAAGACCGGGCTCAGGTCATCTTGATACCCCTGGATTGGCCAAGAAGGGCGTGGTACACAGACCTCCTCCAACTCTCTCTGTGCCCTCCGCTCTGTCTCCCTTACAGGGTGGACCTCCTCTCGCAGGCGCAGGGGCGGATTCTACACCTCCACCTCCAGAGTCTGCACCTTCATGCCTGGAGATTGAACGGGGCAATCTGAGTGCTTTTACTCTCCCACCGGAAGTGGTGGATGTTATTTTATCGGCCAGGCGACACTCCACCAAATCGATTTACGCAAGTCGGTGGGCTAAAATTGTACGTTGGTGTGGAGAGAACCGAATTGATCCCTTAAAGGCTCACATGTCTGATATATTATTATTTGCTCTTTCCTTGGCACAGAAGGGTTGTGCAGTTGCCACTGTTAAGGGCTATTTATCAGCACTGTCGGCTTTTCTGTGTCTCCCAGATCGACCTTCCTTATTTAAATCTCCGCTTGTTTTGAGGTTCGTTAAGGGTCTCACTAATAAGTTTCCTCCCACACCATTTGTTATGCCACAGTGGGACCTTAACTTGGTATTAACATTTCTAATGGGATCGCCATTTGAACCAATGCATTCTTGTGCTTTGCGTTTGCTGGTCTTTAACACTGTATTTCTGGTAGCCATAACATCGGTCAGAAGAGTCAGTGAGCTTCAGGCTCTTAGTGTAGAGTCTCCATACCTTGCCTTCTTTAGAGACAAAGTGGTGTTAAGGACCAAGGCGGCTTTCCTCCCGAAGGTTGTTACACCCTTTCACTTGGGGCAGTCTATTACTCTCTCTTCCTTTTACCCTCCGCCTCATCTATCCAAGGAGGAAGAGAGGCTCCAACGACTGGATCCACAAAGAGCATTGAGCTTCTTTGTCGACAGGACGAGGGAGTTCAGACAAGATGATCAGCTCTTCGTTGGATACGTGGGGAAGAGAAAAGGCAGAGCAGTCCACAAGAGAACGCTATCTAGGTGGGTCATTCTCTGTATCAAGCTTTGTTATTCCTTAGCTAAGAAAGAACCACCTGTGGGGCTTCGTGCTCATTCCACCAGAGCTAAGGCTGCTTCTTCGGTTTTAGCTAGGGGTGTTCCTGTGGTTGACATCTGCAAGGCGGCAACTTGGGCATCCCTCCATACTTTTATCAAACATTATTGTTTGGATTCTGAGGTTAGGAGGGATGGCCATTTTGCTCGCTCGGTGCTGCAGGATTTCTTGGTTTGACCATTCAGGCACCCACCTCCGGAGGTAGTACTGCTTTGGGACTCTATTCT
This sequence comes from Pleurodeles waltl, assembly GCF_031143425.1. Lineage (NCBI taxonomy): Eukaryota > Metazoa > Chordata > Amphibia > Caudata > Salamandridae > Pleurodeles > Pleurodeles waltl. The sequence goes on along the minus strand of NC_090444.1, from coordinate 143,556,656 downwards.
TTAGGTGAGGAATCCACAGGTAGGTGTATCCATCAGAAGAATAAGTTACTTACCTTCGGTAACGCTTTTTCTGGTGGATACATTAACTACCTGTGGATTCCTCACGGTCCCACCCGCCTCCCTGTTGCCTGACTGGTCGTTCCATGAAATCCATGGGTGTGCACCATTGTCTTGTGTGGAGATATATATATATATATATATATATATATATATATATATATATACTATATACCTGTTTTATGTATATAGTTATAGCATGTACATATGTATTTCTTTCTCTGCTTTTGATAATTCAAGTACATATGATTGAATTTGCCTGGCATATTTGGTGTCATATGGAACAATTATTGCTGTTTCTTTTTCTTTTTATTGTAATAAATGTTGCGTTTTCACTTCATTTGATGTGATTGTGTTCTCTTCAAGGTCAAGGTTCACCTATTCGCCTCTAAGGCATGTAAAAAATGGTGATAACTTACGTCTGCACGTCGACGAGGGGATCTTATTGCCGCGATGACGTCATACAGCGTCGTGTGGAGTCGGGCAGTTGTGACATCGTCGACGTGCAGAGCTAGAAGAAATTTCCGTCGAAGCTGGCGCGAGGGGAGAATTCTTTAGGTGAGGGATCAACAGGTAGTTAATGTATCCACCAGAAAAAGCGTTACCGAAGGTAAGTAACTTATTCTTCTGGTCCAAAGAGCTATGCAGAGGGTTCCACCAACAGAAGTAGGCTGTGGTTGTTGGTGCTGAAGATGGTCCGAAACCTTCAGCCTATTTTAGACCTTTGCTCTCTCAATGCCTTCCTGGGGAAGAAGTTCAGGAATGCTTACCATGTACCAGGCCTTATCTACTCTCGATTCTGGAGAGTGAATAATAGCATTGGACCTGCAGGACGCCTATTTCTACATCCATGTCCTGCAACTACACTGGTGCCATCTGTGGTTAATGATAGGGTAGGAGCATCTTCAGTTTGCTGGTCTCCCTTTTGGCCTCACCAGTGCTCCTCAGGTATTAACAAAAGTGATGGCAGAGGTTGCAGCACATTTTCAGAGGTCAGGGAATCCAGTCTCCCCTACCTTGACAACTGGCGGCTGACTTGGGCTCGACCCACCTCCAAACTACTTCGAACCTCTTAACGTTATTGGGGTTCAGTATCAACATGCCGAAAACACACATGACTCTTTCACAGATGCTTTCCTTTATCAGAGACATTCTTGGCACTGTGCAGTTGTGTGCCTTCCATGGAAAGGAGAGTCCTGGACATTGGGGCCATGAACCTGATGTTTTAGCCTCTGTCTTGAATCTCAGCGAGGATGACTGTAAAAATGCTGGGACTGGTAGCCTCCTGCATCCCAGTTGATCAAGCATGCCAGGTATCATAAGCAAGCTCTCCGGAGGGTTCTGAAGTCCCATTAGGTACAGCATCAGATGGACTTCTCTGCCTACTTCCAGATTTCAGAAAGGACTGAAAAGATCTTTAGTGCTGATACTGTGATTAGATCAGTGGAAGACTCTGTTTCTACACCACCCAGAGATAACGGTGGTGACAGACCAAATCCGCATCAACCTTCCTGAGCTGTGGGCCATACACTTGGCATTGAAGGCCTTTTTACCGTCCATCAAAGGGTGGTTGGTTCCGGTGCTCTGGGGCGATGTGATATTGCAACAGACAGGGTACTGTAGGGTTGGGGACCCTATGCCAGGAGGCACTACATCTCTGAACTCTGATTGTACACCAGGGGATTTTCCTTGTGGACAAAAAATATGGTGCAAACAAATGAGTGCCTGCATCTTGGATCATATCATCTTAAGTGACATGTGAAAACCTATGATAGAAACAGGGTACATTGGGTACCACTACTGTAGGGGTAACCACTTTACTAACCTTGTCCTGTCACAACCCATTGAGATGCCTGAGATACCTGAACTGTGTTCACATCATCTATCCCTTCTCTGGTGCTTGCACTTGTACAGCAGCAAGGTAAGCATAAGTGGTTCAATAGTTAGTAATAAGTATAAATAGTTCTCTATTCGCTTCAAATATAACTATAAAGGATATATAATAACAGTTACAACCATAGCATTAAAACATGAAGAAAAAAGTTAAAATAGATTAAAAAACACAAAAACAATCACTACCTCCTCTGGGAATTGGAGAACATCAGGCCACCCTTTCACACGAGACCCGTTCTATATGGGGGTACCTGCAGAAGTAGACGTCCAACTGCAGGTTGCCATAGTAGTGGTCGCAGTGTGGTGCCCACCACCTGCTCTACTATCCAATCACTCCTCTGCATATCCAAGAAGCTAGTTTTGCGCACTGGACAACTGCAAGGCCAGACCATAGTGGGGACTTGACACCAATGGTTCCAGCAAGCTGTGTCCATTCCATGTGCAACTCTTGGGAGCAATAGAACGTACCCTGCCTATATGAGGGTGTATTGCAGGTACAGCCATAGGGGAGCACATGAGTCCTTCAGCTCCCAGATCTCAACTGAACTCACTTCTACTCACTCAAGCATATTTTGAAGCCCTGAGCACATCCTCCCGCCCACTCAAAGGCATACATCTAAGATCTATATGTCCCTCTTTTGGAAGGAGATTTGAATATCTCCAACTCGGAGGCCTCCACATGATGCAACCCTCATTCAACAGCATTCTTCTCACTCACAACTCGCGCACTGATGGGGAGACTTGCATATGGAAGTACACACATGGGAAAGAACACCGGCAATAAAATGCAGCGGAAAATAAAAACTCGAATATTCATTAACACTCATATTTTGTGTGCACCATTGAGTATTTCATTGGAACCCATGTAGAATAAAATATGTACATTCTCATCCACACTAGTTGCCTGGATCGTGTTTCTACCATACAATATGGGTTAAGTGCTGCAACATTGGTAGGCAGTGTGTAGATTATCATGGTGAATAATGCTTCTTTACTTCATAAATGGATGAAAACATCCTTCATCAGTCCGCTTCAAGTCCACATCTCTCCTGGCCCAGGAAGCCCCAAATGCAGTAATGACCGGAGTGCTCCAGAAGCAGGTGCACCTGATGCCAGGTCAAATAACAGCCATGACTTCCTAGAACTTGCCTTTAGCTTTTGGCTGGCTCGACAGATTTAATAAAGCTGCAATGACAGCCAATCTGTCACAAGCATCAGCACCATCTGCCAGTCACTGCCCTACTTGCCTCCAAGGTAATGTTTAGTGCCTCGTCTGATGTCCCTGTTGGCTCCCTTATTGATACAACACTGACACCTGCATTCCTTTTTTTTTATCTTGCAAAGTGAAATTGTATTTGGTTACCCTCACCCAAAAATCCTACTCACCAGTAGTGCTTGGAAACATGCAATTGGGACCTTGTGCCATTGCTCCTAGTCATGTTCTGTTTTTCTGTTTTATTTATTCAGCCGATTACTGTTTTTGCATCAAGAGATGGTTGTAGCTTTGTTCTTGCATTTCCTGCATTGCGTACAATACTAAATACCTCTTTTAAACACTTTCATCTGCTACAGTATAGCATGCTTGTAATTCTCTCAGTCTGCCCACCCTGCTCAATTCTAAGTGAGAAATCGAGGCATGATGGTCTTCTTGAAATTATTGATCAAAATCTGTGGATTTGTGTCTAATCATACTTATATAACATTATGACCAGTTTTCGAACTTCATCCGTTAGTCAAAATGCAATTTTTTTCACAACGGTCAAATGGAGAAAAAACAAAACCATAGCATTCCAAATACCCAGAAGAAATATCTGGTGTTCCAATTGCTTTACGATTTTACAGAAGATTATCAAAACCATTAACAGAGTCATTTAGACCATCACTGTAACAATAGTTGAAAAAGCATCCTGGTGCAAATAAGGTATAACAAATATTTTTGCACATAGTTGTTACCTTTGTGAAAAGAGTGATGAAAAACAGTATAAACGTCAATTGCACCAATTTTGTCTAATTATTATTCCTAGTGCAGTTACACATAGGCAGTACCACCAGATATGACTGTGGAGACCAGTGTCCCCTAATTTTTAGGTCTGTCATTAGCCAAGACGTTTTGATTTTTCTAAAATATGTATTATATACTTAAATGTAAGGGCTTTCAGCCACCTCTCTTCGCCTATTGGTCTTTTGTAGCCATTCAGATTTTGCTTCTGCTCACTAAAACATAGAGCATGAGGCATTGGGTCAGCCTACGTAAGGCACTGGTTAACTTCACTTTGAGTGACTTCATTTTGCTCTCTCACATGGAGCTCATCTACTTTAGTGTTGCCTTTGTGGAAAGAGCCTGAAGTGATAGACTGCCCTTCTGATGCACACTCCATCTTTATAAGATCCCATCTCCTGCCAATGCTGTTGTAGCTTCCTTTTGGAGTGTTTTGCTTTTCTGATGGCTGCTAGTTGACAGCATACCAGATTGTGTCCATTTGAAACTTGTTAGACCTGACAGCCTTAGGGTGGTCACCCCAAACTTTTTGCCTGCCTCCCTCCACTTTTTTGACACTGTTTTTGCTGGTTTTAGGACTCTGCACACTTTACCACTGTCTCCTTTCAAACATGGTAACTTTGGTACAGACCCAATAGGCATATTTGATCTGTTTGTAAGTCCCTAGTAACTTGCACTACATGTGCCCAGGGCCTTTAGATTGAATGCTACTAGTGGGCCGAAAGCACTAGTTGTGCCACCCACATAAGTAGCCCCTTAACCATGTCTCAGGCCTGCAATTGCAAGGCCTCTGTGTGAAGTTTCACTGCCACCTCGACTTGGCATTTTAAAGTACTTACCAAGCCTTAATCTCCCCTTTTTCTACATATGTCTCCCCTGAGGTAGGCCCTAGGTAACCCACAGGGCAGGGTGCTGTGTAGATAAAATGCAGGACATATACATGTGAGTTTTATATGTCCTGGTAGTGGAAAACACCTAAATTCGTTTTCCTCTGCTGTGAGGCCTGCTCCTTTCATAGGCTAACATTAGGGCTACCCTCATATACTGTTTGAGTGGTAAATTCTGATTGGAAAGGAGTAGACAGGTCATGTTTAGTACGGCCAGAATGGTAATGCAAAATACTGCTAACTGGTGAGGTTGGATTTTATATTACTATTTTAGAACTGCCACTTTTAGAAAGTGAGCATTGTCTGCACTTAAAATCCTTCTGTGCCTTACAGCAGGGCTCCATTCCATGTCTGGGTTGGGCTGATTGACTGCTCCTTTGTGCATTTCACCCAGAAACCACAAACACGGGATGCTCAGGCACACTTGCACACATCTGCATACTGAATGGGTATTCCTGGGTTGGAAGGGTGGAGGGGCTTGACACTTACATTTCAAAGGCTAGTGGCCTACCCTCACACAAAGGACTGTCACACCCCCTACAGGGACCCTGACAGACAGACCTGTAGTGAAAGGGGACCTTGTGCACCTCAAAACCACTCTTTGAAGTCTCCCCCACTTCAAAGACACTTTTGGGTATATAAACTGGGTCCCTGACCCTACTAACTCAAACACTTCCTGGGACAGATACTCTGAACCAGACCCTGCAACCTGCCAAGAGGAGCTGCCTGGCTGCCCAAAGGACTCACCTGGACTGCTTTGCTGTGAAGGACTGCTGCCTTGCTGGCCTCTGGGTCTGCTGGGAAGTGCTCTCCAAAGGCTTGGATTGAGCCTGCCACCTGTTTCCTGAAGTCTCAAGGCCAAAAAGACTTCTTCTCTTTTAAGTCCTTGTGCGGTGAAAATCGACGCACAGTCTGCATAGCAGTGAAAGAATCACTGCATCGCCGCTCCGGAACAACGCAGGCCAGCTCCCCAAGTGGAGATCGATGCAGCACCAGTGTTGCAACCGGAACTTCGACGCACAGCCCACTGGATCGACGCAGCCCGACTTCCTGCAGGAGGAATCGGCACAGCACCTGCCGTGCGACAGAAACTCAGTTGCATCGCCCACTGGATCGACGCAGCACCTGTGACTTTGTCCAGTACACCCAGGATTTCCATGCATCATCCCTGTGCGTCAAAAAACCCTGCATCGCAAAGCGGATTCAAGCCTGCGGGCCAGAATTCAACGCAAAGTCCTTGCCACGTGGAAAAGACGCATCTTCTTTGAAATCCGACACACTCATATCATTGCAAAAGTGATATTTCAACTTGTACTTATCAAATCTTGATCATTTTGACCTTAATTTATTCAGATAAATAGCTTATATTTTTCTAAACCTGTGTGGTGTATTTTTGTGGTGTTTTCACTGTGCTATTGCATGATTTATTACACAAATACTTTACACATTGCCTTCTAAGTTAAGCCTCACTGCTCAGTGCCAAGCTACCAGAGTGTGGGCACAGGAGAATTTGGATTGTGTGTGACTTACTGTGACTAGGACTGTGGTCCCTACTTGGACAAGGGTATGTAACTCTGCCAACTAGAGTCCCCATTTCTAACAAAACTGTTCTGTATTAAGCTTTTCTCTTTCTACTTTTATCTTTAACTCCTTTCTTCTTTCTTTCTATTTTTCTTTCTCCTCCTTTCTTTCCTTTGCTCTTTCCTTCTTTCATTTTTGCCTTCTTTCATTTTTTCTCTTTCCTCTTTTTCTCATCATTCTAGCTCATTTTCTTCTTTCTTTCCCACTTTCACTCTTTCCTTCCTTTCTTTTTTTCCTTCTTTCCTTATTTTTTAATTCCCTTTTCTTTCTAGATTGATGAGAATCCAGTCTATTCCCAAACAATAAAATTTTGCTGAAACCATGACAAAACACGAGAATTTCCAGAAGGCTGGCCGCTATACTGGTTGTGCCAATGCTTGTTTTCCTCTTCATTCAGCAATAGAGGTACTCTATGCACTGCAGGCAAACGTGCTAAATATATGCAGCATTTCACTAAGCAATCAACTTAGAAGCTACTGAAATCAGTAGTATTGCCACTCCAAGTAAGGCAAGTGAGCAAGTAAGAGCCACTGGAGCACAGATGCATCAAAGTGCCTCATCATGCGAATAAATGTAGGAAATAAGTAGGATCCTTCAAATTATTTTCAGCAGGTCTTAGTTTGCGGGCTTCTCTGCCACACCCTAGGTCCTTAGCTGAAACCCCACCTGTGACACACACTATGTAGAAAACACCACATACAGGTTTTCAACAACTAAGTAGTCTCTGAGCACTACATGTCTTCATCAATTGAGTAGTTTCAGCTGCAGCACCCACTAAATCCTGCCGGGACTAGGCGCTGTCATGGTAAGGCTCAGACTGTCTAGCGGAAGAGGACTATCTCCATCATTTAATTGAATACCCAATGCTACTCCCATTGCTGTCTAGTCTGAATAAATCACTTCCCTTTCTGATCTCTCTCTTGCCCCACAATCAGTTGTAGGTTTAAAAGTTAAAGGTTTAAAGTAGGACGCCTGAGAACTGCAGTAACTTTAAGCTTCAAAGTAAAAAATGCTTTGAAAATATCGAACACCATTAGATAAAATGGTAACATTACAGAAATGAACACAACACTCAGAGGTATCAATAGTGCTTGTTATGGTGGGGGAAGAGTATTTTAGAGTATCACAGATGATTAATCAAAGTTTTCCTCACAGGGTTTCCCAATAACTCTCAACAATCCTTTATAGACATGCTATTTGATGGCACACGTCTCTTCGGAGGCAAGGTGGACTCAGCCGTGGAGCTCTTTAAAGAGCGTAAAGCCACAGCGCGTTGGATTGGCACGGTTAACTCTACGTTTTCTACAGCAATGTTGTCCTTTTTGAGGCTTCAGGAGAGAGTTACAGCAGACGACACTTCAGTTTTGCATCAGCAACAGCAGACATCCCGAGCTTTTTGAGGCAGAGGTTGACTGCCAATGTCCAGGCCTCCAAGGGCAACAACTCATAGTTCCCTGCCCCTCCTTCGACACCTGCCTCAAAACTGCTTTAATTTACCTTTAGTAGCGCACAGTCGCCCTGTAGAAGATTGGATCACCTTTTACCTCCATGAGTGGCAGAGCATTACATGAGATCAGTGGGTGCCCCAAATTATCCAAAATCGACCTCCCCTCCTCCACACCCCTCTGAACATGCCTCCTACACTGCAACACTTCTAGGACAACCACTTGTCCATTCTATTAGGGGAAATTCAGGATGTCTTGGAAAAGGGAGCCATATATACGGTGCCAGCATCAGAGGTCAGGACTGGTTGTCATTCCTGTAACTTCCTCATGGCAACGAAGGACCAAGGCCTTTGTGCTATCCTCGACCTTCACCCTCTGACTTGTCCCTCAAGAAGGAATATTTAAAAATGCTCACTCTGGCTCAAGTTCTGTATGCCCTGGATCTAGAAGACTAGATGCTGGAATTGGATCTGCAGGAAACATGTCTCCACATCTCTGCTCTGCAGTCCTACAGGCATCACCTGTTGTTTCAGGTAGGCCACAAATCTCCTTTCTGCCTTACCAGTGCACCTCTGGTGTTTACGAAAGTCATTGTGGTGTTCGCTGCCCATCTACAGAGAATGGGAATGCTAGTTTTCCCATACCTTGATGACTGGTTGTTGAAGGCAAACTTGACGAAGACAGTTGTGGACCACCCCCTTGCAATTGCTGACCTGTTCACACCTGTTGACATCCTGTTCCAAAGACACAACTGACTCCTTCACAGAGGCTCCCTTTTATTGGAGCCATCCTGGACATGTTGCACTTCTGAACCTTCCATCTGCCTCTATGAGTCCAGGACATTCAGACTATGATACCAATGTTTCAGCCTTTGATCTGGGCCTCAGTGAGAGCGGCTCTGAGGATTTTTGACCTCCTGCATTCTGCTGTGGACCACGCCAAGTGGCATACACAGGATTGCAGTGGGATCTGATGTCTCAATGGGCTCACCACCAAGGGAAACTTTCAGATTCCATCCAGGTATCAGAGGAGACTAACCAATCAGCAGTGGCGGCTGCTGGACCAGTGGCAGACTTCTCTTCCTGTGGAGGCTGTTGGACCAGTGGTAGACTCCTCTTCCCTACCTCACTGAGAGCTAACATTTGTGACAAATGCATCATTGCTGGGTTGAAGGGGCCAGATGAGAGAGGTGGAGGACTTTTGTTTCTGGTGGAAACCTGAAATCATATGTACTTGATGGATCTTTAAGGAATTCACTTGGCTTTTAAAGCTTCCTCCTGTACATCAGTAGAGGATGGGTGCAGGCTCTCATGGACAACACCACAGCAAAAAAAGTACATCAATAAATAGGGTGGGGGAGTCAAAAGGCTCTGCGTCTTAGGAACTGGCCAAATCGGCAGGACGTCTCTCTGGGTGTACAGCACCTGGTAGGATCTTTTAACATCCAAGTGAACAAACTCAGCTGGTGTTGCCTAGCAGATCATGAATAGCAGCTGCACTCAGAGGTGGTACAGGGCATCTTTCAACAATGGGGAGAACCCTGGCTGAAACATTTTACCACCACAGAGAATGTGAATTGTCCCAGGTTTTGTGTATTGGAGTTCCCAAGACAGTTCTCACTTTCGTGGACTGGAACACAGGACTCTTGTATGGCTTCCTGCCCTAAGTTCTGAAAAAGATCAGGAACTACCAGTTTAATGTAATCCTAGTGGGCCCAGACTGGGCAAGGACATCTGGCTATGGGCATTTGTCCTCTTATTCAGCTGCCTCTTTGGAAGGACATTCTGTTGCGTTAGTGGTGTAGAGTCCTGTACCAAGCCTGCACAACCTACATATCAATGCTTGGGGGTTGAGCGATGACAGTTCACAGCTTTTGATCTCCCTCCTGAAGCTCTGCATCTCTCCTAGCAGCCAGGCGTCCATCAGCTAAGGCTGAGAGAAGGTAGTTTTCTGGTGTACTTCATGATGTATCCAATTTTATAGCACAGTTGCCTTATATTGTGCTGTCTTTCTTATCCTTAGCCCAAAAAAGCTTTGCTGTGGCAACATTTAAAGGTTAGCTGTTCGCTTTTGTAGCCTAATTTGTGCTATTTAACTTTTGTTGTACATTCTCACTTGCACAGCATTGCATTACATTTTTACCTTCAGCTTATATCACACATACATCATTCTCAGTGCATTAATATTTCTATGAGTACCTCTGCATTACACCTACCGCACAATATTTATGGTAGAAAGTTTTAAATAGTTAATTGAAATGGCATCTTGCTGTATGATGGCTGCACAGGCCTTAACTCAAACAACAGAAAAGAGCTCTGACGTAGGTTTTGATGCTGAGACTGCAGAAGAAGAAGATCAGAATCTGGAAGAAATTTTTCAGTTGGTGAAGTTGCATCCAATGATGGCTTCTCTTCCAGTGATGCTGAGGAACATGGTCAAGGCAGTTGTGATGTTCCTTTGAAAGTGCAATTTTAACAGCTGATAGACAGTGACAGTGTAGCCCAAACTGGAGCGCAGGCAGAATCATGCAGAGCACAGGGAGATTGCTCGCTTGGAGTTACAAAATAGATTTAAATAATTCCCCCATTTACTGGAGGAGCTGGATGTAAAGTTAATAATGCAAATATTATTTTTCCCATTCACTACTTCCATCTCCTAGCGAATGACATGTCCTTTGAAGAAATTGAGCTGAACAGTTTCTGAAGGAGCATGGAGGCACCTGGGTGTCTCCTTTTTGAACCCAAAGATGGACTTTCATTTGATTTGGTGAGCTAAAGAACATTTTGTGGTCTTAAACTGCTCATGAGAATAGTGCATAGGCCGACATTGCAGTCTTGCAGGTCTAATTGTACAGTTTGGGCTACACTCACCTTCTCATTGGTCATGACCAGATAGTTTTTTTTTTTGATCCTGCAGCACATGCATGATAATTCAGCAACATTGCCACAAGACATTCCAGACCACAACAAGTTCCCAAAAGTCAGCCTGTCATTGAACATTTGTCTGCCAGATTTGTAGAGATTTATACTTTAGGGAAAAATATAGCATTCAAGACGTTAATCTTGTGTAAAGAGCAAATGCTGTTCAGGCAGTACATAGCAGGTAAAAAAGCTTCTTATGGTATCAAGCTGTACATGTTCTGCAAGAGCTCTGGTTATGCGTACAGTCTGAGAGTATGTACTAGCAAGGGTTCCAGTATAATTCCTGCAGTTTGCCCTTGCACATTAGAAATTAGCGAAAAGATTGTATAAGATCTTGCACAATCACTCTTTGCTAAGGTTATAACCTGTATATGGACAATTTCTGTATGAGTCCAGCTGTTCAATGAACAATACAGCACTGGCACTGTGACTTGCTGTGGACGTGAAATGCAATGCAAAGTATTCCTTCAGGAGCATGTTAGTAAGATGCTCCTCAAAGGCCAAAGCAGTGTGCTGCACTGCAGCAAACTGCTGACTGCGAAAATCTCAGACAGGCAGCAAGTATTTGTGCATACTACAGTTCATGATGAGAGCGCTTCTCAGTCATGGTTTGGAGTCATTTGGAAGTAGTTTACAGGCCCAACTGTATACTTCATTACACAAGTACATGGATGGAGTGGGTAAAATTGGCAAGCTACTTCAACCATATAAAGTGAGTCCTAAAACTTGCCCATGGGTGTATGCTGTCCTCTGATTCAGTTGGCAACATACAATGCATATGTTGTCTATCATCAGGTTGCCACAGATGTCCTTCCTTGACTTTCAGTAGGCCATCGTAGATAGCCTTACTGCTCTAGAAGCCGTAGCCTTTACTTCACCTGCTAAGGAAGATGTTGTAAAGCTCAGCAGTTTGCCAACTCATTCCTGCAACACTAAAAATGAGCCAACCATATTTCTGATGCCAATTCCACTCAGCAAGGAAAGAGGCAGGACAGCTGGTAATACTGTCCCCAGGTCCTGTCTCAGCCAGGCCTATGTTCTTTAACTTATTTCACTGTATAATACACAAAAGTAAAGTTCCAGGAAATGGACTGAGGTGGATCAGTCATATTAATAGTTATTATGTGTAGAAAATAGGTTCCACTCACTGAGTCCCCCAGGATTTTTTGCATTTGACTACATGCTTTTTGTCTTTTTACTGTGAGTTTCACTACTCGAGTCTGACTCATTTACGGTTATTGGACTGAAATCACTAATCACCACTCTCAGATAAGATTGTTGCTGTGCATCTAGGGTAAAAAGGATCTGGACTGGTTGCATGAGAACAAATGAGCACACACGTGTGCTGGCTGCGTGTGTGAGACTACCACCTTTTGCAGCCCGGTATCTGAGCGGAGGAAACCTGTCACAGAAGGGACTTGTTGCACAGTCCTGAGGTAGACTTTATATTGTGAGTAGGCATTCATAGTGTAGGTCTGTAGCTCTTACTGAAGATCTGTGTCGCTTACACAGTATTAGAGTTTATAGGCAAAATCTTCTGTTTGCTCCACTTATGCCTACGTGGTCCAGCGAGGTATCTATCTGGGGGTAAGAATGAAATTTTTGACACTTTGAGAATTGTCAAATTTCTCTGGCTCAGCTTGGAATCATATTCCGGGCCTCTGTTCCCCTTCCTGGTCCAAGTTAATTCATCTGCTCCCCAGCAAAGGGACCAGAGGCCTTCCCACACAATAGAGCAATTAACACTAATTGACCCAGTTCCTGTGAAAGGAAGGGTGAGGAGATTTGCATCCGTTAATTGGCTTATCACACTGGATTAGCCCAGTCCTACTACAAAGGGAAGAGGCCAGGCTGGTATAGCCAACACAGGAGGGGCTACCTTTGATGTTGTTGTGGGAAGGGATCAAGCAGCTTTCAGCTAAGAGTGGCGCTTAGGCTGTGAGAGGAAACCTTTCCCCACCCAATCCAGGCCCAGGTATGTCAAGGCCGATGCTGACTTTGCTGCCCAAACAGGTGCCCCCAATTGTCCTTTCCATCACTGAATCGACACCGGTCGGAATTCAATCGACATTCCAATGGAATCTCAAGGTGTTGTTCTTTGTTAAAAATTGGATTTCTGGTTGGCTAGGGTATGCACCTAACCCTGGCAGAACCCACCCACTCTAGTCAGGGCAAGGGAGTTACACACCCAAGCTAACCTCTGCTCACCCACTTGGTACCTTGGCATGCGCAGTCAAGCCTATCCCTAAGGCAATGTGTAAAGTGTTTGCACAACACAAGTGACACAGAAGCTACATCACAAAGGAAACACAACAGTAATTTATATAAAAACAAACAGTATTGCATAAAACATCATTAGACTAAACACAACAGGTCCATAATACCCTGCTACACAAGCAGTTGTCAGGACATCACACAGTTACTGATACTCTGCAAAAGTCAGCAGTAGTCATATAAAAGACATAGGTTACTGGTAATTCTGCAACACAAGCAGTAGTCAGGTTGTCATCATTATTACGCAGAATGTACATGGCACAGTAAATACATCATCTTGAATGCCACAACAACGTCCTGAATACACATAGAGTGAGACATCACCAGCATGTGTGTGCATCAAATTAAATATTTAAACCTTGCAACCTTCAGTCACTGAACATGCACATGTCAGGATAAACACATTAGCATGGAGGGCCAAGACACTATTATGTATGTACCTAAGATGCACCATCCCTATCCAGCACATGCTATGATCACCATGTTGTCATGAAAGCCAATACCATGTCATAAAAGTGGGGGAAACCCTCCGAGGGCGTCTTTTTAGAGGGATCCTGGCCGGGACCACCAGGAACATGGCACAGTTGCTGGGGTGAGAGGCGGTTCCCGCTGACTCTATCTTGTCCCAGTAAGGCCAAAGGATTTCCCCACCCCAGCCAATGCCCAGAAAGGCAGACTCCTCATGCAGTCTCCCCCCACTGTCGGACAACAAGAACAAGGGTTCCACTCTGGTTGGGATGCCCCCATCAGGGAGGAACAGTCGGTTCTACTGTGCTCGGTCATATTGAACTGGCAGGGTGAACAGTGATGGGCAACCCCCAGGGGAGTCTCCAATGTGTGAGGCTGCTCCTTCTCGGCAGTCTGGGGGTGCCACAGGATGTGGCTCCTGTGCACCAGGAAATAAAATCAGGCAAGGGACGCGGCTCACCCTTGGTTGCTTCCTTCGTTGGGGCAGCTGTCACATGATAGCACAGCAACGGCCTGACTTCTGTGGGGCCCGGCCTGTCCTCAGCTCTTCCAGGAGGCGAGCACCTGCAGGCTCCAGAAGCTCCAGCAAGGGATGTTCTTTTAGAGCGTCTCCGGCAACGGAGGTGAATGCATCTGATAGCAGGGGCCTGCCTGTGCCCTGAGGGCACAACACGAAGCGCTTCTGTGGCTCAGGGGCCCTACACCAAGCACTCGTTCACGCGGTTGCGAGGGGCTCCTCACTACCTCCCTGGCGACAGAGGAGGGGGAGGCCTCACACAAGGGACATGGGGCACTTCCTGCACGAAGTAGGGTACCCATAAAGTGCGCTTAACGTGCTCGGCAGGCTGAAAAATAAAACAAGGAGCTATCCACAGCACTCCTTACATGCTGGGCTCCAAAGAGGCCCTCACAGGGGACACAAAGACAGGTGGCCTCAGACTGAGAGACCAGCACCCCACAGGCATTTAGGGGCAATCACCATCAATGGTCCAGCAGTGCCAGTCCAGTCCAAGCCTGGGAGGGGGTGGGGGGGAACAGCTGGTCAGCAGGGCAACAAGCAGAAAAGCGATCCTGATGAGTCCTTTGTGCCACCTAGCAGAAGCCAGACAGCAGGGCAACAAACAGAAGGGTAGCCCAGATGAGTCCTTTTTGCAGTCCAGTATCGTCTCTGGCAGAGGTTCAATCCCAGCTCCAAAAGTGCTCTAAAAATGTGGGGGAAAAACCCCCCTGTACTTATACTCATTTTGTGCAGCCTCCAGAAAAGGGGAGAAGAGGTTCCAACCAGTACTAACCCGTTCAAGAAGTGTCCCCTTTCTCCTCCAGCACTGGCTCCAGACATCAGTGGGGGGGTAGATAAGCCCTTTGCGTGAGACCAGGGCACAGCCTTTACTAATGCAGGAGTGCCCCACTTCTTCTCCCAGCCCAGGAAGACCATTCAATATGCAGATGCACTCTTGTGACACCTCCACCCTCCCTATGTACAGGCTGTATGAAATGTATGCACAGCCCAACTGTCAAACTGCCCCAGACGTGGATTGGCGGTAATCTGCAAAACCGCAGAGCCATAAGCCAAGAGAAATGCCCACTTTCTAAACGTGCCATTTCTATGATGGTAATAGAAAATCCACCTACACCAGTAAGCAGCATTTCTCACTACCATTACAACCATACCAGACATGCCTGTGCTACCCCTCCTAGAACAGACAATACCACTTAGACATATGTTAGGGCATTACTAATGCAATCCTATGAAGGAAGAAGCACTCACAGTAGTGAGAAACCAAATAGGCTGTTTGTCACTACTAGGACATTTAGTACATAAACAGATATGACCTATCTTTTACCTACGTAGCACCATTCCCATAGGGCTAGCTAAGGGCTACCTTAGGGGTGACTTATATGTAGTAAAAGGGGAATTCCAGGCCTGGAAAGTGAATTTAGAAGCCAGGTCCCTGTGGCAGTAAACTGCGCATGCAGGCCCTTTGGTAGCATGCCTGAGACAGGTTTGAAAGGCTACTTCTGTGGGTGGTGCAAGTTGCGCTGCAGGCCCACGAGTAGCATTTAATTTACAGGCACCAGGGTATAAGGATACCACTATACAAGGGACTTACAGGTAAATTAAATGTGCCAATCAGGGGTAAGCCAATCATACCAAGTTTAGAATGGAGAGCACATGCACTTTAGCACTGATCAGCAGTGGTAAAGGGCCCAGAGTCCTAGCATCAATCTAAAGGGTCAGAAAGATTAGGAGGAGGAAGGCAAAAAGTTTGGGGATGACCCTTTAAAAAGGTCCAGGTCCAACAATCTCGCTTAGCCTTAAGACGATTACAATTGGAAGGGGACTTGCAAGGTGGTAGTGAGCTGATCATCCCTCCCGAGTCAGTCCTTTTCTCTGTTTCTTGACCGGCCTCAGAAGAATTTGTGTCCTACGCCATGATTTTGCATACATCTGCTAAAGTCCTTGATCTTCTTTTCTCCACTATGGAGGTAAAAACCAATGTCCTGACAGAAATCCTGTAGCCTAGCTAGACTGCTCCTGAGCCTCCCCCTGCTTTTAATGAGGCCTTGACAGATACCTTACAAGAGGCTTAGGCTAAAACTTGCTTGGTCCTCCAGTTAACCGGCAAATAGCCAGACACCATTGCTAGCTCCAGGTGACAAGCCTACTTGTCACAGCACCCTTTCACCAAGTCCCTCATAGTGCAAGCCTTCACCAACCAGACAAACCACAACAGTTTTCCAATTGATAGGGAATCAAAGAGAGTGTAAACTTTCAGTAAACGCGTCTTCTCATCTCCCAGTTGGGCCTTTGGTCCATTTTTGCTTCTGTATTGCTAGGCTGCAACACTCATGCCCTTTGGGACTCCGTGACGCAAAGCCTTCCAAGTGTTCCTAAAGACCTTCACCCTGTTCTGTCACAGGCCATTCAGGAAGGTCATGAAGCAGTCAAGTTCACAATTTGTTGTGGCTTGAACACCACTGTCTCTGTCGGATGGGCAATAGGCACTAGTGTTGCCATTTGTTGACATGCGTGACTATATTCTGGTGGGTTCTCATGTGATGTCCAGTCCTCCCTGATGGACTAGCCATTCGATGGGACGCATGTTTTGGGGCAAGGATGATTTTGTCCTTGAACGTTTCATGTAGGGTAGGGCTACCGCTTGTTCCTGGTCTTTCTACCCAGCCTCACCAGCAGCACTTTCAACTTACCTTTCGTGACTTTGGATGAAGCATTATTTAACAATAGCCTGTCCCTCCATGTTCCACTGCTGCCAAGGTCAAGGTCACACTCCCTCTAATCCCCGCCCCCAAGAGCCTTTAGTGTACATTTACAGAGTCACAGCCGCTCAGTCAGAGGCAGAATCCATCAAATCTATCTGGTTTGGTAGGATATCACATCAGACAGGTGGATATTGCAAATTGTCTGAAAAGGTTATGCCCTACCCTTCCTTTCTCCTCACAGCACCTACCACCATCACCCAAGTGACTGATGGAGGACCATTTCTCCATTTTGTGGCAGAAGCACACCATCTCAGCCTGAATCGTGCTCTGTATTAAGATCTGCTATGCACTGGTGAAAAAATCAGCCTCCAGAAGACTTGCACACCCACTCCACCAGGGGCAAAGCTGCTACCACTGCAATAGTACGCAGAGTCCCTGTCCTAGACATCTGGCAGACAGCTACATGGGCATCCCTCCATACATTCATGAAGCACTATTGTCCTGAAAGTCAGATTCGCCAAAAACAACATTTTGCCTGTGCGGTCCTGCTGATCTTTCTGGTTTGAGTCCACCCACAAACCCACCTCCATATAGGTACTGCCATGGTATCTATTCAGGATAGGAATCTGCGGCTAGAAAAGTCTGTCAGAAGAATACATTTCTTACCTTTGGTAACACTCTTTCTGGTAGAGATTCTGTTTAGCCAGCAATTTCTCTCCCACCCTCCCACCCTGCCATCCTCCATGTTCTGTGATTGAACTCTACCTTTTAATAAAGGTCAGTCGTTGCGGAGGTCTTGGGAGGGAGGGATGGATGAGGTTTCTGCCCTGCGGTTCGTGAACTCTTTGACAAGGATGAAGAGCTCTTTGATATTGCGAGTGCTGGTGTTGAGGCATGCTTGAAATGCAGCTTTTTGGGTGGCTCGTATGTTCTGGTGGTACGCTGCGTCAGTATTTTTGCAGGCGGTGTGGTTTGGAGGATTTGCGGAGGCTCCATTTGCATTACAATCGTCTGCAGGCGCGCTTAGATTGATGTAGGTCTTGCGTAAACCACTTGGGAGTTTTGCTATGTAGATTCCATGCCAATTTCCTTAGGGGGGATACATTGGCTGCACATTGAGAGTCAGCACTTTAGTTTGCCTGCGGATTCATTGGAGTGGTTGACAGCGTTTGGTGATCTGTGCTTCCGTGACTATACCCCAATGTTTGCCAGGGGGTTAGGGAATGTGGTGGCGTGCAGTGTTTGAGTAGGTTAAGTAGATGCACTTGGTCAAGCCAACAGTGTTTGGAGGTGTGGGTGAAGGTGAGGTTGTCCCCTGCTGAGAGAATGGCGTAGAGGATGTGAAGGGGTTTGTGGGTAGGGACGATGACTAGTTGTTTGACGCCGAGAATTGTGGGGTCGTACAGGATGTTTGATGTATTGGGGGTCATTGAGGGTATCAAGCTGTAAATCGAGATCACAGAGTGGGATGTAACAGGAGGAAGTGAGTGCTTGGAGGGGCAATGAGGTTGACAATGTCTTGTAAAGACTGGGGTTGAGGTGCAGGTGGCCTGTAGATGAGGGTGCCACGTAGGAAGGTGTTTCGGTTGGTCAGGATGTGGAAATGTAGAAGCTCATGCATTGTGTTGGAAAATGGGTTATTGGTAGGGCAGGTAGGTACCTACACCTAGCAACAAGCCACTAACCTCCACATAGGTACAGTTAGGTCTCAGTAAAGTAATCCCAGCTCAACCCTTGGTAGCTTGGCAACGAGCGTCAAGGCTTAACTTAGGAGACAAAGTGTAAAGCATTCAAATATCACAAAACAGTAATTAAATAAAACACAGGAAACAGTTTAAAAATCCAAAACCAATTTATAAAAATAGTTTATATTTTTATCTTTAAAATGACACAAAAACGATTAAAATCGGTTCAGCGGAACCGGAGATATGAATTTTTAAAGAATTATTACTTTTCTAGCGCTTAGAAACAAAAAGCGCCAATCGGGTCATCTGGTTGCACCTCGACCGGGGCAAAGTCAAACTTTCAGGCCGACCGCGATGGAGCCCTGCTCGGCTACAGGTCACGGGAGGCCTCGGTTAAAAAGTTACCTTCTGACTTAGTCTTTATTTTGAAGTTTTTCTTCACCGGGACGAACCTGCCAGTTGAATTCGACCTCCTGGAGCCCTTGTCCGGATACGCGATGTGGGTTTCCTCGGTGGAGACATTTACCTTCGGACTTAGTCGTTTTTTCGAGATGAAAATCCTTCGACCGGGGTAAACCTGGATCTTGATCCGACGTCCATGGAGCCCTTCTCGGATACGATGGCTGGGAGGTCCCGGTCAACTTTTTACGTTCGGACTTAGTCTCTTTTTTGGATGTTTTTCTTTACCGGGACGAACCACGAAGTCAGGCCGGGTCACGGTTGAGGCAAGCCGGCTAGAATTTCCGCGGCGGGTCGGTCCCTCTCTGGAGCTTTTTTCCAAAAATTCTCAAATCTTTTCCAAACTTCTGGGGCTTCACCCAGATGTTCTTTTAAGGTTCTTTTGGGGTCCACAGCTCACCCCAAGGGTCCAGAAGTTCTGTGATGGTCCTTGGGGGGTGCGGACTTCAACTCCCAGAATGCACCTGGCGCAAACTCCTTTTTGGCCACTGGACAGTGGTCAGCTGGTCGCTTTCTTCAGGAGTTAGTGCAGGGGACTCTGGTTTAGCAATTTTTCACCTGTAGCAAACAGGGAGTCCCTCCTTGAACCAGTTGAAGCCAGGCAAAGTCCTTCTTGTGGTGAAGCCCAAGTGTGCAGCTGGTGCCGTCCTTCTGAGTGCAGGGTCCAGGTGCAGGCCAGGGGTCCAGCAGGGCAGTCCTTCTTCTTCTTTAGTTCCTTTCTTGTTGAATTCTGGAGGGGATCTGAGGCGTGGGTGCAGGTCTGCCAGTTTTATCCTTGCTCCTGGGTGAAAAGCAGGGGGGCCCTGGTTCTCCAATCAGGGACAGGGTCGTCCCCCTGTGATGACCACTTCCTGGGAAGTGTGGCAAAAATCCATCCCAGAAGGCAACAGTCTCTAAAAATCCAACATGGATGAATCTGATTTTTGGAGGTTACATCTGGCTGAGCCCACCCACTGGTGTGGCTAAAAATCATAAACACACCCCTCTCCTGTCCTCTCCTAATCTAATCAAGGGGGCACCTGATTGTCTGGGGTTGCAGGATGTGGGGGTGTTGCTGGGTGCTGCAAATGTCCTTCTCTGCCTTTGAAGACCAGTTTGGCAGCCCTCCCCCTTCCTGCCTCACCATCTGCTGAGGGGAGATTCTCTCCCCCAAGCACATTCCTTTGTGTGAAGCCTGGCCACTTCACACCTCATCAAGGCAGCCTGGCAGAAGCTGCTGCAGGCTGGCCAATCAGAGCACAGCAGCAAAAACAATGCAGAGCTGAAACTGGCAACTTTTTAGGTAAAGTCTAAACTTTTTACCTGAACTAGTTATATTAAATCCAACAACTGGAAGTTGTAGGATTTATTACAACAATTAATTTGATACCAAATTCTTGGTATGCAACATTTAAGGAGACTTTAAAATTTAAAATAAAGTCTGCCCATTCTAGCCTATGAAGGCCATTTACTTCAATGAGGGAAAAACGAATTTGGCTGTTTTTACCTCACCAGGGCTTATAAATCTATTTTTATAAAGTCCCTGCTTATAGTTACATGGCACTCAGCCCTAGGGGCACATAGGGCACACCTTAGGGGTGACTTATATGTAACAATAAGGTAGTTTAAGACTTTGGAATTACCTTTAATTCCAAAGTCGAATTTGCATATAACTTTAATTTAAAAGCAGCCAGCAAGGCAGGCTTGCTTTTAAAATGACACTGGGCACCTCAGCAGTGCACCTAGGTGTGCACCACCTATGCTGTGGTCCCTAAACCTACATGCCCTACCATATACTAGGGACTTATAGGTAGGTTAACTTAGCCAATTATAATTAGCCTAATTTGCATATCCATTTTACACAGAGCACAGGCCCTGGGACTGGTTAGCAGTACCCAGGGCACCATCAAAGTCAGGAAAACACCAGCAAAAAGAGGAAAATGGGGGCAAAAAGTTATGGGGCCTCTGCAATCAGCCCTGTTTTCTCACACAACCCCCCCCCCCAGCCCACACGCCCAGGAGACTCAGCCCAACCCTGGGAGAGTCTTCCTGGCTTGTTAGGCGAGGAAGACAGTGAAGAAAACTGGCTGTCCCTTTGCAGGGCCTAATCTGCCTTATATCCTCCTGTCAGGGTCACTCCCTATGGGTAGTGAAGCCATCCCAACAGTAAAAGGACCCAACTCAAACTGAAACTTCCCTCTAGGGGGGTCTTCCTCCTTTCTCTCTGCCAACTTGGGTAGTGAGGTGCCCACCTCCCCTACTCCAAACTTTGCTAGGGCAACACCTAGCTTACCCAAAGAGGTCACCCAACACTTGAGCAACCCCACCATGACCAATAGGGTCAGAGGGCCTACTTTACTATTGGCCCTGGGGTCTGCCTCCCAGGCCAAGTACAGTGCTGCCAGGAAGGCTAGCACCCAGCAGAGGCTACTGACAGCTGTCAGTACCCAGAACCACACCCTAAGCACTCCACTGACAGGTGGCTGAGCTGCTTCAGGGGCAACTTTGGGGTCCTGGCACCCCTCTTGCTGTCTAGAGTGGGGGGCTACCACCTCCTGTGGCAGACACCCTCCTTCCACTCTCCCTTCTGTCAGTGCAGGGGCAACACCTTGCATCTGGACAGCTGCCTGACTACTCAGGACTTCCTTGGGGTCAGGTGAGGCCTCACCAGTGCCAACTCTGGGCTCCCCCCTTACTGGGGCAGAAGGCCCTTGGCTCCCTGGAACTCTCTTTAAGAGTGGCCTACCCTTCCTTTTCTTCTTTCCTTTTCTTGGGGACCCCTGTCTCCTAACTGTAGGGACTGACTCCCCAGGACTTTGGGTTGGGGGGGCGCCCTGGGCGACCACCCCATCTGTGACCAGACTCACCTCTGGGAGGTCATTGCCCAGGATACAATCTAGGGGAAGGTCAGCACTGACTACCACCCTAATCCAGTCAAGGATACCCTCCCTCTCTAGGGGCACTATGGCTACAGGTTTGGAGGTGACCTCCCCTGTGGCTATCCTGACTTTCTTTGTCTTTCCTGGGACATACATGTCTGGGGTCACTAACCGGTCACTCACTATAGTGTGACTGGCACAGGTGTCTCTCAGGCCAGTGGTAGGGATCCCATTCACTTGAATGTGGTGGAAGTGCCTACTCCCAACCTCAGGGATCACCAGCTTACCATCTGGTCCTGTCTCCCAGCACAATGCTAGGAGGACTTCATCATCTGAGGAATCCTCCTCTATGGCTACACTGGACAGCCCAGTGCTAACCACCTTCCTTGGACAGGCTGCATCTGCTCTGAAGTGACCTGTCTGCTGACAGTCAAAGCAAGCCCTACTGTCCAAGAGTTTTTTTTAACCCTGGGTCTCCCTGTCTCTGCTTGTCAGAGTGGGAGTGGGATTTACTCTCCTCCTTCTTAGGGTTCTGGGGTACAGAGGGAGTCTCTGTGGTGGGCTTACCACCTCCCTCCTTAGGTTTTTTGGGACCTGTCCCCCCCTTCTTGGAGTCTCCCCCCTGGGACTTGACAACCACCCTGGTTCTCAACCACTCATCAGCTGCCTCCCCTAGCTCTCTAGGGTTGGTCTGCTTAGAGTCCACTAGATGCTGGCGTAACCTTTCTTGGATACAATTGGTCAAGATGTGCTCTCTCATGATCAGATTGTATAACCCCTCATAAGTATCTACTTCGTTACCAATAATCCAGCCCTCTAGTGCCTTTAGTGAAATGTCCACAAAGTCAACCCAAGACTGGGTACTGACCTTCTGGGTGTCCCTGAACTTCATTCTATATTGCTCTGGGGTCAGACCAAACTTCTTGGCTAAGCACCTCTTCATACTAGGGTATGAATCTGCCTCCTCCCCCCTTAAGGTCAGAAGCCTATCCCTCCCTGAGTTGGGGACCAACTCCCACAAAAGGGAACCCCAGTATTGAGGCCTAACCCTTCTCATTTGGAGTGTCCTCTCAAAGGCCCCCAGCCACTTATCTATGTCATCCCCCTCTACATAAGCAGGAACCACCCCCTTGGGTAATCTGGGGCAAACTCCCCCACCCATGGACACCTCAGCTTCTTTATCGCTGCCTCCATCTCTTTTCTCTTTGTATGCCCACTTTTTCTTTTCTAGGGCCAGCTTCTCTGCTTCCAAAGCTATGTATGCTAGCTGGGCCTCCAGCTCTCTTTCTCTGATGGATGGGTTCTCTCCTCCTGAAAGGACCCCCTTCCCACCACTAGCTTTGGATCTGCCCCTAGTGACTGTATTTACTGAGGACCGTTCTTCCTCGTCCTCACTTGGGCTCAGATGCCTTCCCTCCCCTGAGTGGTTAGAGCTTGCATCCTCCCTTCTTTCTCCCTCCTCTGGAGCTTCTTCTGACTCTACCTCTTGGGCCTCAGCCCATGCTGTCAGGGATGTGATCAGGATTTGCTTCCTGAGATCAGTGGTTGCAGGCAACCCTCTTTCAATACACAACCCCCTAAGCTGGACTACTGTCAGTGTGGGTAGGCTAGCCAGATCAAGCTCCATGGTTCCCTAGTTTTGTGTCAACAAAAACTTTTTGCAAAAATTGGAAACAAGAATTTAGAAAAATTACAAAAATTCAATAATTGAAATTAATCCAAATAAAAAATTAAAAACAATTTTTGCACTAGGACAATTTAAAGGATTTTTAATTTGTTTTACCTAAAACTGTAACGTGATATTGAACACAAGTACAGGATCCCGTCGCTGCTTCCAATTATGTTGGAAAATGGGTTATTGGTAGGGCAGGTAGGTACCTACACCTAGCAACAAGCCACTAACCTCCACATAGGTACAGTTAGGTCTCAGTAAAGTAATCCCAGCTCAACCCTTGGTAGCTTGGCAACGAGCGTCAAGGCTTAACTTAGGAGACAAAGTGTAAAGCATTCAAATATCACAAAACAGTAATTAAATAAAACACAGGAAACAGTTTAAAAATCCAAAACCAATTTATAAAAATAGTTTATATTTTTATCTTTAAAATGACACAAAAACGATTAAAATCGGTTCAGCGGAACCGGAGATATGAATTTTTAAAGAATTATTACTTTTCTAGCGATTAGAAACAAAAAGCGCCAATCGGGTCATCTGGTTGCACCTCGACCGGGGCAAAGTCAAACTTTCAGGCCGACCGCGATGGAGCCCTGCTCGGCTACAGGTCGCGGGAGGCCTCGGTTAAAAAGTTACCTTCTGACTTAGTCTTTATTTTGAAATTTTTCTTCACCGGGACGAACCTGCCAGTTGAATCCGACCTCCTGGAGCCCTTGTCCGGATACGCGATGTGGGTTTCCTCGGTGGAGACTTTTACCTTCGGACTTAGTCGTTTTTTCGAGATGAAAATCCTTCGACCGGGGTAAACCTGGATCTTGATCCGACGTCCATGGAGCCCTTCTCGGATACGATGGCTGGGAGGTCCCGGTCAACTGTTTACGTTCGGACTTAGTCTCTTTTTTGGATGTTTTTCTTTACCGGGACGAACCACGAAGTCAGGACGGGTCGCGGTTGAGGCAAGCCGGCTAGAATTTCCGCGGCGGTTCGGTCCCTCTCTGGAGCTTTTTTCCAAAAATTCTCAAATCTTTTCCAAACTTCTGGGGCTTCACCCAGATGTTCTTTTAAGGTTCTTTTGGGGTCCACAGCTCACCCCAAGGGTCCAGAAGTTCTGTGATGGTCCTTGGGGGGTGCGGACTTCAACTCCCAGAATGCACCTGGCGCAAACTCCTTTTTGGCCACTGGACAGTGGTCAGCTGGTCGCTTTCTTCAGGAGTTGGTGCAGGGGACTCTGGTTTAGCAATTTTTCACCTGTAGCAAACAGGGAGTCCCTCCTTGAACCAGTTGAAGCCAGGCAAAGTCCTTCTTGTGGTGAAGCCCAAGTGTGCAGCTGGTGCAGTCCTTCTGAGTGCAGGGTCCAGGTGCAGGCCACGGGTCCAGCAGGGCAGTCCTTCTTCTTCTTTAGTTCCTTTCTTGTTGAATTCTGGAGGGGATCTGAGGCGTGGGTGCAGGTCTGCCAGTTTTATCCTTGCTCCTGGGTGAAAAGCAGGGGGGCCCTGGTTCTCCAATCAGGGACAGGGTCGTCCCCCTGTGATGACCACTTCCTGGGAAGTGTGGCAAAAATCCATCCCAGAAGGCAACAGTCTCTAAAAATCCAACATGGATGAATCTGATTTTTGGAGGTTAGATCTGGCTGAGCCCACCCACTGGTGTGGCTAAAAATCATAAACACACCCCTCTCCTGCCCTCTCCTAATCTAATCAAGGGGGCACCTAATTGTCTGGGGTTGCAGGATGTGGGGGTGTTGCTGGGTGCTGCAAATGTCCTTCTCTGCCTTTGAAGACCAGTTTGGCAGCCCTCCCCCTTCCTGCCTCACCATCTGCTGAGGGGAGATTCTCTCCCCCTAGCACATTCCTTTGTGTGAAGCCTGGCCACTTCACACCTCATCAAGGCAGCCTGGCAGAAGCTGCTGCAGGCTGGCCAATCAGAGCACAGCAGCAAAAA
Organism: Pleurodeles waltl; assembly: GCF_031143425.1. Lineage (NCBI taxonomy): Eukaryota > Metazoa > Chordata > Amphibia > Caudata > Salamandridae > Pleurodeles > Pleurodeles waltl. The sequence goes on along the minus strand of NC_090444.1, from coordinate 143,531,294 downwards.
CAATGCAGAGCTGAAATTGGCAACTTTTTAGGTAAAGTCTAAACTTTTTACCTGAACTAGTTATATTAAATCCAACAACTGGAAGTTGTAGGATTTATTACAACAATTAATTTGATACCAAATTCTTGGTATGCAACATTTAAGGAGACTTTAAAATTTAAAATAAAGTCTGCCCATTCTAGCCTATGAAGGCCATTTACTTCAATGAGGGAAAAACTAATTTGGCTGTTTTTACCTCACCAGGGCTAATAAATCTATTTTTATAATGTCCCTGCTTATAGTTACATGGCACCCAGCCCTAGGGGCACGTAGGGCACACCTTAGGGGTGACTTATATGTAAAAATAAGGTAGTTTAAGACTTTGGAAGTACCTTTAATTCCAAAGTCGAATTTGCATATAACTTTAATTTAAAAGCAGCCAGCAAGGCAGGCTTGCTTTTAAAATGACACTGGGCACCTCAGCAGTGCACCTAGGTGTGCACCACCTATGCTGTGGTCCCTAAACCTACATGCCCTACCATATACTAGGGACTTATAGGTAGGTTAACTTAGCCAATTATAATTAGCCTAATTTGCATATCCATTTTACACAGAGCACAGGCCCTGGGACTGGTTAGCAGTACCCAGGGCACCATCAAAGTCAGGAAAACACCAGCAAAAAGAGGAAAATGGGGGCAAAAAGTTATGGGGCCTCTGCAATCAGCCCTGTTTTCTCACACATTGACAGAATGCGACTAGATGATGAAAGGCGGAGGTTGTTCTAGTAGATTATGGCAATGACACCTCCAGGAAGGTTGGCTCTGTCCTTGTGTATGATTTTGTAGTTGTGCGTAATGGCTGTGGCAATGTCCGTGGTAGCTGCAGGGGTGATCCAACTCATAGCGAGATGGTGACGTCCAGAGCTGTTGAGTCGAGGTCTCAGACTTGTAGTGCATGCTTGACGAGGGAGCATGTGTTAAGGAGCAGTGAGGAATCATGGGGTTGTACTTGGGAGTATGATGGAGCAGGCGCAGCAAGAAAATGATCCATGTTTGTACATGTGGTCAGCTTGGTGGCATGCTGATGATCTTATGGGGTTGAGGGCACGTAGAGTGCTTGCGTTAAACCAGCAGAAGGGGTGAGAACCAGGGTCCCTGGTGCTGGGTGGCGTCCATGCACAAACAGGCTTCCCTGTGGCGCACTAGCGTGGCGGCCGTCGTTAAGGAAGAGAGGTATGGAGGCGGTGGTCCAGCGATAAGGAGGTGGGAGAAGCGCTTTGCATGGGGCAGGTGGGGATGCTGGGACACCAGCAGTGCGGGGTAAACACAAGAGCGAGAAAAAGAGAAAAGGACAGAAAAGCAGCAAGTGAAAGGGAAAAAAAGGTCCAATTATTATGCCCAGTGGTGCCTCTGAAATGGGGGAGACTTAAAAAAGAGGCCTTTGAAGAAAGTGCAAATAGGACAGGAAGTGCAGTGACTAGTTGCAGACTCACTAAGGGGGATTATGCATCCATGTGTGGGAAGAATAGCCAGCCCATTTAGATGTGCCAGCTGCACCATTTCATCCTGCCAAGGGTGGGCCATGAGGATATTTATGATCCAGTCACACCTGAGCTTCCTTGGCGTGTGCCTGTCTGGAGGGAATGCACAAGAGATGATGCGTCACCCACCCAAACATGTAGACATGCCAGTAGGCAGTAAATATTTAAGAAAATAAAACGGCAAATTTATTAATGTGACATTTTCAGCCACACAAATTAATGTTAGACTTGACCATAAGTTGTGATTTTGAATTGCGAGTCCATAGACACCAAAGTCCAAATTTTGTTTTTTTCAATTCGAAATTAGACAGGCTGCTTCAAGGTAACCCTGATGTTAGCTTAAGTGAAAGTTAGGCCTTGCGGTGGTGAAAGACAAGTGTAATAGGTTTTGTATTACCACAACAGGTTAAAATTAAAAATACACGTCCAACTTGCCCCTGCCCTTTGATCTGTCCCAGGCCCACTACAGGGGTTACATATGTTTTAAAAATAAAGGTTTGAACCTGGAAAGAGTTCACTTGACAGATCAAAATGGAAGTTTAGAACTGCACACACAGACTCTGGAATGACAAGCAAGTTATGTTGACGTACTACTTAATTGGGATGCGCAATCATTACTGTGGGCGCACTAGTAGCCTTTAATTTACAAATCCAGGGCATAGGTAAGTACAATTTATTAGGGACTCATAAGTAAATGAAATATGGCAACTGTGTTAAGCATACATCACCATATTTTAAGGCAAGAGCGCATGCACTTCAGCACTGGTTAGTAGTGGTAAAGTGCTCAGAGGCCCGACAACAAGAAAAAGTCTGAGAAAGAGAAGGAAGGCCAACATTTGGGGGTGAACCTTAAGAGAAGGACATTTGACAATAAGCAAAACGCAAAATACATACAGATATTGTATTTGATTCTCATTTTTGAACCACTGTAACAATATGTCCTGCAGAAAAAAATATAAACTGAGCAGATAGGATAGATGCTCGTACAAAATACCAGTAGACTGGACTAACCAATTAACTGAAAGAAGAAATTGACTGCCCATACACAATTAAGTTCAGCTGCTAACTGTACATCAACTATATTAACAGGGGAGCTATACTATATGTGAGTTATACTAAGTATGATGATGTACCTCAACTAACCAGTACCTCACCTACTTATCTCAAATGTCCGTAATACAAATGAAGGTCACTCTTCTTTCCATGAAAGAAACAGTAATGGGGCAGATGTCAGACAATACAAGATCGTATAAATCCTCTGAAAAATGGCCATTTAATTTTGGAATCCTTGAGAAATACTGCACTGGTCGCCACCATACTTTACACCACTCTACTCTGTACTAATACATTCTGCACCAATACACTCTATTCCACTGTATTCTATGACACTGCTCTGCCCCATGCCACTGTACTCTACGCCAGTGCACTCTAAACAACTGCACTGTATGCCGCTGCCCTTTACTCTGCACCACTGTACTCTATGCCACTCCACATCACTCCACTGACACTACAAAACTGCACTCTACACCACACTACTCTTTACTACTGCACTCTATGCCACTACACTGCATCACTGCACCCTATGCCACTGCACTCTAGGCACTATACTCTGCACTGCACCACTCTACGCCACTGCACTCTGCAACATGAGTCTACTCTGCACTCTATGACACTGCACCACTCTGCATTACTGCACTCTCTGCCACTCTACTCCACGCTACTCTACCACATGCCACTGCACTCTAAACTACACTGTACACCACTACCTTCTACTCTGCAACATTGCACTCTCCGCCACTGTACAGCAATTTACTCTGTACTACTGCATTCTACGCTACTGCACTCTATGCCACTCTACATCAATCCACTCTACGCAACTGCACTCTACAGCACTATAATCAACTCTGCACTGCACCACTCAACACTATGCCACTGCACTCTCTGCCACGCAAGTCTACTTTGCACTCTATGCCACTGCACCACTCTACACTACTGCACTCTGCCACTCTATTGTATGCCACTCTACTCCACTCTACTTTGTCCCATGCCACTGCACTCTACGCAAACGCACTCTAAACAACTGTACAGTACCCCACTGCACTGTACTCTAAATGAACTTCACGCCACTATGCCACTAACTTATAGCCATGCTAAACAGCAGCCACTCTGGTCAAAACACATTGGCAAAGCCAATAACTCTTGCGTAGACAAGTCCTATTGGCTTTGCCAGTGCCTGTTAGTACTATGAGGTAGGAGGTCCCTGAAAGAACTGTGAATGTGTAAGTCCTTGTTTTAAACATGCAACTGATGCCTCGTCGGGGGTAGTAAACGTTATATAAATACAATTACATCATAATATAGGCTGCTACAAAATGTGCAAATACATTCCAGTTAAATTTAAAAAAAAGTGTTTTTCAAATACAGATTTGATTAATATATAGTTTATACCTAGTACTAACATTATTTATAACAGTCTAATAAAACCACACACTCCACAGCTCACCTTGGAACACCATTACAGTATCTCTCTGAAAGAAAATATCTTTGCTATTAGAAAACTTCAAGTGACTCCTTTGGTTAAAGTCAATTCAGGTTTTCAAGCCCCTTTATGTTTGCAGATTTACCAGTTGCCCAAGTTTGCATTTCTTCAGGGAAGGAGAACCCCTGGCAAGAAGGCAGTTTCTTATCTATCTGCCCCTCCCTGCCTCTGAGCAGAGGAGACCCCCCTGCCTTTCAGTCCAGTTGGGGAAACTAATCTGCCTGTAATTTGGCCCTGCCTCCGTTGTCCTTTTGGTGAAAGTCTAAAATTACGGACAAATACCGTCCCTTAACCCTATCATCGCGGACAACGGGCGGCAAGGCCAAATTACAGGCAGTTCGTGGAAATTACCGACAGGTGGTCACCCTAATAACAGTAACATTCATGCCTGCGCGCCTGGCCCCACCTAAACAGAGGCTCGCATTTCATAATGGTAATCGCGCTAACTGCCATTTATTTAGTGCTCACAAAATGCGTGCGGCATCTCGAGCTGCTTCTAACGGCCCAATGCGGTGTGCTCACAAAATGCGTGCGGCGTCCCGAGCTGCTTCTAACGGCCTAATGCGGTGCCGCGACGCAGCTCGGGAACAGGTAACTAGTAGAAGGGCAGTGACACAAAAGAAAGTCAGTGAAAGAGGAAAGCCGAGATTATATATATAGAATATATAATCGGCACGAGTACTGACCTTGGAGAAGGGGTAGCGCCGCTCCGACGAGTCTATAACGCGGTACTGCTGCTCCGACCGCAATCTGTTGTGCCCCTGGCAATGCCGACTGTTACAATGAAAAACGCGCATGCGCGTCATCTTCAATAAAATTCAAAGCGCTCGTTGAGGGGAGCAGTTCCAGACGGCGAAATTGACAAAATCGCCGGTGCGCATGCACACAGTTGTGTGCATGCGCACATAACAGAGCCGATTCGGACGGGGAGCGGCTAAAGACAGAACACCGGTTAGTGCTCCCATTCCCTTCGTCCTTTCTGGGACGCGGCAGGCGCCTGTCTCTGCACCGGGTCACTGTCCTGGCACACGGGTGATCTTCATGTTTGCCGGAGACATGGGGGGTGCCTTCTACAGAGGCTCTACTTCCCTCCACAAACAGTGGAGAAGTAGCTGTCTGCGGCCACGTGGGTTGCTGTCCCCACTCGTCGCCAATGTAGTGTTGGGGCCCTAGGCCCCCATGCTACTAGAAATAAGTGATGTAGACACGGTTGCTTGGTATCTGGAACTGGCCCTGGGCACTTGCGCCCAGCCCTTTTTATTGCCAGGGTCACCTGACCAGTGATGCTTGTGTTGGATGGGTGTGGGGTATATGTGGGAGACCAGCCCTCAGCAGAGAGGCTGGCCAAACACTAGAACGTGTCCAGCAGGACACTACACCCAGTGCTTAATTTGTGCTGGATGTTTCCGGTGCAGAGCACCAGCACTTATTTTTGCGGGCCGGCGCTTATTCTTCTGCCTCAAGCATTTGCTCGAGCAAAAGACACATATGGGAAAGACGGAGAAATAATAAAACGAAAAAGCGTCACAAAGGGAGAAAGTAGAAAGCTGCAAGAAAGTAGAAGCTGAAAGTCCTTTACAGAACCAAATCCAACCGTCACCATTTCTACATACACCTCACATAATGGGCTGGGTAGTGCATATGGGCTCTCTCAAAGTCGGGTGTTTGGAAGGATCAAGAAGCAGTACAGCGTGTCAATGTTTCGATCTAAAAACAGTGTTCCTAGCCTTAAAAGCATTTCAGAAGCAGTTGTTGGGGAAAAATAATACTGATCCAATGGAATATCGAGGTGTGGGCCCCTGTGTTAATGTTGGTGATGAGTGCTGCGGTCAGGAAGGGTCCTCCGCCCTCTTGGTCCTTATCGAACATTGCGCCGGACTTTTAAAAAGGCGATTAGAGCAGGCCAAAATGCTACAGTCCCATCTCTTTTATTGATTAGTAGTTAAAGTTCTGGGTAGGATATCATGGGATAGGTTGCGTTCCTGGGTGGATGACAACAATATACTATCAGGGTGTCCATATGAGTTTCAGGAGGGCAAGTCGACCTCTTTATGATAGCTAGTGAGCACGCCCTAGCTCGCACTGGGAATATGTATTTTGCTTCTATGGATTTTTTGGCCACATTTAACCAGGTAAACCGGAACAAACTGTGTAAAATTTTGGAAATGGGGGTTGACTCAGACATTGTCTATTTTCTGTGTGACTTGCATTTAGATACCTGAGCAGTAGTAAGATATTCTGCAGTGCTAGATTGTTCTGAGAGTTTTAACCCATTAGCTGCTACCCCTCCCCCCCTTTGTGAGCCCTTTTTTGGCTGTTTGAGGTAGTTCGCACTTAGGCTCCAAATAACATTTTGTGCACATAAGCTGTCCAGGCCAAATTTGTGTCCTTATTTTCCAACATTCTGGGGATTGTAAAGGTACCCAGAGTTTGTGGGTTTCCCTGGAAAAGACCAAGAAATTAGCCAAAATACAGCAACATTTTTTTTTTTTTTAATGGGGAAAAAGTGCTGCAGAAGAAAGCATCTGGTTTTTCCCTGCACCTGGCATCAATTGTGGTGCTAACATCAACATCTTCCCAGCTTTCAGGAATAAGCAGGCTTGAATTCGAAAATCTAATTTTCCAACACCATTTTGTCATTTTACTCCAACATACTCCATTTTTACTATTTTTTGTGCTTTCAGCCTCCTTCCAGTTATTGGTAGAAATAGGTGTGAAACCAGTAGTGGATCCCAGACAGCTAAACATTTCTGAAAAGTAGACAGAATTCTGAATTCAGCCAGGGGTCATTTGTGTAGATCCTTCAAGATTTTCCTACAGAAAGTAACAATTGAAATAAAATAATATTGAAGTCGAGTTGAAAAAACCAGCCCTTTCTGACTAGGTTTTCTTCCGTAACTTTTTCCAACCATGATAGATTTGTTAAAGCAATATACCATTAGGTTTTCTGGACCCTCCTGGCTGTGGGGATATATAGGTCTTGCAGGATCATCAAGAACCCAAGCTACTCAGAGTCAATAAATGAGCTGTACCTTGTAATGGGTTTTCATTGTATACAGCAATTCATTTGGTAAAATATAAACAGTGAAAAAATGGGTATCAAGGAAACCTATGTATTTCCAAAACGGGGACAGGATAAGGAGTTTAGAAACCGAGGTTATTTGCACATCTCTGAATTCAGGGAGAGGTGGGGGGGGCAGGTCACCATACTAGCATGTGAATTATAGGGCATTTCTCAAATAGACATCTTTTTTTACCCACTGTCTTACATATGGAAGGAACAACTGTAGAGAAAGACAATTGGCAATAACAATTGTTCTTCTATTCTGTGTTCCCCCAAGTCTCCTGATAAAAATGGTACCTCACTTTTGTGGATAGGCCTAGTGCCTACGATAGGAAACATCCCAAAACGCAACATTTACACATCACATTTTTTCCATTTAAAATAATTTTTTGTTGTTTTTGTGCAAAGCTCCTAGCTGTGGATTTTGGACTCTAGCTCAGCTGGCACCTAGGGAAACCTACCAAATCTATACATTTATGGAAAGTAGACACCTAGGGGAATCCAGTATGGGGTAACTTGTTGGGTTCTCACTGGGTTCTGTCACTCAGAATCCTTTGCAACCCTCAAAATTGGGATAAAAAAACATGTTTGCTGCACATTTCGGCGATGGAAAGTTCTGGTGTCTGAGAGCCAAAAACTTCCTTCCACCCAGCATTCCCCCAAGTCTCCCGATAAAAATGGTACCTCACTTGTGTAGGTAGGCCTACTGCCCGTGACCGGAATGGATCACACAATGGTTATTCCTTACATGAGGGCAACCGTTGAACCTGGGTGATCCATTCCTGATGCAGGCACTAGGTACAAGCACTCAAGTAGCGTAGCGTTGTTATCAGGACAGGTGGGGAAACACAGGGTGGTAGGAATTTTGTGGATCCCAGCATATTCCTGTAGTTAGTTTGACAGAAATGCAAGAAAAACTATTTTTTATTCAACATTTCACCTTTGCAGGGTATTCTGGGTAAGAAAACTTTAGGTAATCCACACCTCCGTGTATAGTTTCCAGAAATGTCTGGGTTTGGTAGGTTTCTCTGTATGGCCGCTGAGCCCAGGACCAAAAATGCAGGTGCCTGCCTTACAAAAACAGGTTTTTTTTGTGATAGATAATTTTGATGTCTCCACAATACGATATGACCAGTGGAATTTGGGGCTGAACTAAATTGGAGAGCCCCCAAGAGAGCACTCTCTCTGTGCTTGCCGCCACCTGCACCTGCTCTCTGGGTTGGACTAACCCGCTATTGTCCCGCTGCATAGACTGTGCTTGTGAGGGGACAGCACGACTGTCCTCATCACCTCCCTCAGAATCACTGGAAGATAAGTTGTCGGATGGGACTCCGACGACTGAAAAATCACTCCCAGAGTCTGCTACATTGTCCTATCCTTCAGACGCTGTCTCAGTATTTGATCTTTTGTCAGAGCTGTCCTTCATAATCAGAGTTAGGACTTGAGCAGCAGTCATCCAACCAGATGCCACCTCTGCTGCTGGCTAAACTGTCCCTCTAAAACACTAGACAATGATGATGATTGGGGGGGGGAAGGAAAGAGAGAGAGAGAAAAAAAATCACACCCACCAGCAATTTTGTGACTGTCTACATCACAACCCTACCTTCGCTTCTCCCTTTAATCAGCACATTCTCTCAAGACACTCAAAAAATACACTATTACTTCACCTTGTCACATACATATCATCACAGTCTTTAGCACCTGTGGCACCCAGTCCGACAAGCATTATTGGTGCTCCCACTCCCATGACGACCTCTTCTGATTCCCTCACTACCACAAGCAAAAGTGGCCAATGCATGCACTGATGAGTTTAACATGAGATGTGAGGCGAGGCAGGTGTATTCTCCTCCCTTTTCTTTTTTGTGATATTTAAAGGGGCTGGAGGAGTCATTAGTGGAGGCTAAGGTAGACTGCCCAATAATTGGCTCACGTTCTTTGCCAGTCCTGCTATATGCGGACGCTGCGTCCTAATGGCCAGAACCGCAAATGCTCTGCAATAGATATTGGATGTATTCGATAAACTCATGGGGGAACTGGATCGTTCAGGTGACCTGACAAAATCATACATCATGGTGATGAGCCCCAAACTGTCAAAGTCCAGGACCGTCAACCTAAAAGGGGCTCCACTAGCTAAAGTTGAGAGAGTGCCTATCAAAGGCATTTGTTATGTGTCCCACAATGCACCTCCCCCCGTCAATGAGGACCTGGGGCTTAAATGTCTTAGCAATCTTATTGCTGTGAGCCTGCTGTTTTCATGGATTAGGGCAGTGGTTCCCAACCTTTTGATTCCTGTGGACCCCCACTTTAACAATAATGGAACCCAGGGACCCCCACTGAATCATCATGGGAATCCGGGGACCCCCGTCTGAGTCATTACTGGAAGCTGGGGACCTAATTTGTCAATATTTGTTAATATGTTTTAATTTTCTAGGCTCAGGCGGACCCCCTGAGAAGGCTTCGCGGACCCCCAGGGGTCCCCGGACCACAGGGTGGGAACCACTGGATTAGGGTGTTCAAGGAGGAGTTAGCCCTTAATCTTCTAATTGTCTAGAGATGATTCCAGCCCTCACAATTCCTTGGTTAAAATACTTGAAGGAGTCTTTTACCAAGCTAGGGAGGGCGGGGATATTCCTTAACCCAGAGGGCATAACCATGACAGACGCTAAGTGGGTCAAAGATTATTACTGAGAAGGGGCATTAATGCTAAGGGATAAGGGCGAGATGGCTAAATCCTTTGTTCGCCGATATGTGCTTTTCTGCAACTTGGGATATTGAGCCATATTTAATAATGGTAGAAAACAGTAGGGACAGAAGTCTACTAACTCGCCTGAGGTTTAACCTGTTGCATTTGTCTCTAGGCTTTCTACTGGGATGATATGATTTTGAGTTGCTGAGTCAATGTAGATGTGATAATATATCCCCCCAATATACTGAATATTATATGTTGTGCTGTAAATGTTATCTTGCATCAAGGATTCAATATATTGTCCGCCTCCTCAAAGGGTCTGGTTTTAGGCAAGTTAGGCCGGCATTCTTATACTTGCAAATATTTACAGGGGCCTGGGTGATAGCTAGCGTTACTAAATTTGTAAATGCTGCTATTTTAATCAGACATACCTTGGAAGAGCTTTCTTTTTAACATTGTTTTTAGTTATTTTTTTTATATAATTTCTATTTTAATCAGACATACCTTGGAAGGGCTTTCTTTTTAACATTGTTTTTAGTTACTTTTTTTTAATATAATTTCTTATTGTATTTATTATGTATCTACTTCTGTTTTTTTCTTATAGTTTCATTTATGTTAACCAAATAAAGAAAAAAAAAAGAGATACTGATCCAAACATACAAGATCCGACAATGTTTTATATCAGCGAACAGGGACACACCTAGGAATTCTGGAAGTGGGTGCAGCAGAGAAAAAAAAATACATTTTACAGCGATTCACTGTGTTCAAGCGGACAAATTAAGCAGACAAGCTTCATCCTCCCACAAGTGGGAACTCAATCAAGTAGAACTCAAACAGACCTTTGAATGGTGGGGAACACCAGAGGTAGTCTTAATCGCAACACAAGCAAATGCCAATACTTAGCGTCAAGATGCCCAGACCACCAATCTCTGGGGATTGCCCTGTAGATAAACTAGTCTGGGACATTTGACCCCATCCCCCCCTCCCCCCCTCCCCCACGGACCCTCCTGCATCCCCTCCCCTAATGGATACCAGTGTTACTCAGGGTAATTAACAATTGCACACAAAAAAAACAAGGTGAAGCTGATACTTATTGCCCCACAGTGGGCAAGACTGACATGGTACTCAAAACTAATACAAATGGCACAGGGAAATATTTAAAAATAACTAAAGCGGCAAGACCTGCTGTCAGTGCAAGGAGGGAGAGTGCTTCATTTGGAAACAGTCACTAAGGTTGGCAGCATGGCTCCTGAAGGCTTAGGCCCGTATTTATACTTTTTTAGCGCCGCATTTGTGTCACTTTTTGACGCAAAAGCGGCGCAAACATGCAAAATACAATTGTATTTTGTAAGTTTGCACCGTTTTTGCGTCAAAAAGCGGCGCAAATGCGGCGCTAAAAAAAGTATAAATAAGGCCCTGTCATCAAGACTTGCCCGAAAAGATAATGGCAGTTCTAAGAGGCAAGAAGGCCAACAACTAGAAAACTTTATATGCCAAAGATCAGGTTTGGTACAGCCAAACACTGGACATTACAGTCCTTAAATACCTTACACATCTCCTAGACTGCGATCTTACTTACTCATTGTTAAAAGTTTACCTGGCAGAAATTGTGGCACCCAGAAGGGGACATATAGGAAGCTTCTTTAGAGCACCAGTCATAAAAAGCTTCCCAGTGAGGGCAAAGAGAATTGCACCACTCAGTCAGGTACCACCACCTACATGGCGCCTTAATCTTATTTTAACCCAACTCATGACAAAGCCCTTTGAACCTCTACACAAATCTTCATTGAAGATGCTTACACTGAAAACTGCCTTTCCGGTATCTATGACCTCAGTCTGCAGAGTGAATGAACTACACGTGCTTACAATCCAAAAGCCATACCTGAGAATACACATGAAGAGTAGTTACAAGGACGGTCCCTCATTTCCTTCCCAAGGTAATTTCATATTAATCAAATGATTCAAATTCTAAGTTTTTTTCTCCCTAGAACCAAAAAATCAAGGGGGAAAAGAAAAGTGTTACTCACACTAGATGCAAGAAGAGTAATTGTCCAATATATAAATGGCAAAGTCAAATAGGAAAACAAAACAAATATTTGTTTCCTTTGTTAGCAGCAATCTTTGCAAACCAGTGACCAATGATACAATTGCCAAATGGTTTTCACAAACCATCCAAATGTGTCGTGCAATTGCAGAAGTACAGTGGTTCCTTGAGGACTTCCTCCCTGTTATTACGCAGGCTGTTCAAGTTGGTGGCAATGCTGTGCAATTCACCAACCCCTGTGGTTTGGATACCACGGTTTACCTAACCAGCGTGGTGGGCACCAGTGTTGGCTCCAAGTAGACACCCTGGCATGACATCCATGGGCTTCTCAGAGGACGTTGACTCCACATTAATCCCTCAGGTGCCCTGAATGTAATGGTTACGTCCTGGGCAGCACCGCTCGGGTGCCAGCACGTAACCGTTACGTCCAAGTAGGGGCCCTCGGGGGAAGCGGGGGCTCGCACACCCCCCTCCGCTGAGCAGGGATGGAAGGGGAATTGTTTCCTTCCTACCCACCCATTTTTTTTTTTGTTAGTTTCACATGAGGGGAGCGACCCCTTAGACAAGGGTTGCTCCCCTGAGGGGGTCAAATTTGTTTTAGGCCATTTCTGTCCCCCTTGGGTGCAGATTGGCCTATTGTAATTAGGCCAATCTACCTCTGGGGGGGGGCGGAAAACCCTAGACATCAGGGATTTCTTTTCTTTTTGCTTATTTTATTTTTTTATATGTGGGGAGTGACCCCTTAGGCAAGGGTTGCTCCCCGGGGGGGGGGGGGGGGTAAATTGTCTTTAGGCCACTTCTGCCCACGGGGGCAGATCAGCCTATTTATATTACGCCAGTCTGCCCCCAAGGGGGGCAGACACCACTAGATACCATGGATTTTTTTATGTTGTGTAAGTATCACTCAAGTGGGCAAAAAAGTTTTCAGCCATTTCTTGCCCCCTTGGGAGCAGATCGCCCTATTGTTATTTTGCCGATCTGCTCCAAAGGGGGGGCTGAAACCACTAGGCCCTGGGGATTTTTTTTTTTTTGCGCCAATTTCATGCAAGGGGCAGGTCAGACTATTTTTGTAAGGCCCATCTGCCCCCAAGGGGGCAGAAAGCCCACCAGAGACCAGGGAAGATTTTTTTTCAAAACAGGAGGGGGAGGGCATGGCTGTACCCCCACCCTAAAGAAATGGGGCCAAAGTTGTTCTGTCCACCAGTGGGCAGATGGGGCAATTACCCCCGATCCACACCCTGGGGGGCAGAAAGTCTACTAGATGCCAGGGAATTTAAAAACAAAATAGTGGGGTGATGGCTACCAACCAGTATGGGCATGGTTATGCCCCCACCCCAACTCAAAGGGGTAACAGTCTTTCAGCTCTCCCCCCACACACTAAAACATCTTATCCCACGGCAAGCAAGAGGACATTTTTTCAACATTTTTGTGATGGAACCTTCCGGAACGGGCAGGAATCCACAAAATTCCTACCACCCAGCATTGTCTCTTCTATACCGATAAAAATGTTGCCCCACTTATCTGCCTAGAAACGTTTTTTTTTTTTCTTTTCAAACTGCCCTTTTGGACCTGCTTTGGTTCCCCCTCAATTTCGACATGTTTTTGGCTCTTCCCTGTCACAGGCACTTGGCCCACCTACACAAGTGAGGTTTAATTTTTACCGCGAGACTGAGGGGAACGTTGGCTGGTAGGAAATTTGTCCCGGTGCGGTGATCCCACACAGAAATGTGGGAAAAATTAGATTTTTTTTTTAGCTAAATTTGAGGTTTGCTGAGGATTCTGGGTAAGAAAACACTGGGGGATCCACACAAGTCACACTTCCCTGGATGCCCTTTGGTGTCTAGTTTTCAGAAATGTCTGGGTTTGGTAGGTTTCCCTATATGGCTGCTGAGCCCAAGACCAAAAACGCAGGTGCTCCTTCCCCGCAAAAACAGGTAGTTTAGTATTTGATAATTTTGATGTGTCCAGATAATGTTTTGGGGCATTTCCTTTCGCGGGCACTAGGCCTACCCACACAAGTGAGGTACAATTTTTATCAGGAGACTTGGGGGAACCCTGGGTGGAAAGAAATTTGCGGCTCCTCTCCGATTCCAGAACTTTCTGTTATCGAAATGTGAAGAAAAAGTGTTTTTGGCCAGATTTTGTGGTTTGCAAAGGATTCTGGGTAACAGAACCTGGTGAGAGCCCCACAAGTCACCCCATCCTGGATTCCCCTGGGTGTCTAGTTCTAAAAAAAAAAAAAAATGCACCGGTTTGGTTGGTTTCCCTAGGTGCCAGCTGAGCTAGAGGCAAAAATCCATAGCTAGGCACTTTGCAAAAAACAGCTCTGTTTTCTTTGAGAAAATGTGATGTGTCCCTGTTGTGTTTTGGGGCATTTCCTGTCACCGGTGCTAGGCCTACCTACACAAGTGAGGTACCTTTCTTATCGTGAGACTTGGGGGAACGCTGAGTGGAAGCAAATTTGTGGCTTCTCTCAGATTCCAGAACTTTCTGTCCCCGAAATTTGAGGAATAAGTTTTTTTTGGCCAAATTTTGAGGTTTGAAAGGATTCTGGGTAACAGAACCTGGTGAGAGCCCCACAAGTCACCCCATCTTGGATTCCCCTAGGTGTCTAGTTTTAAAAAATGCACAGGTTTGGTAGGTTTCCCTAGGTGACGCCTGAGCTAGAGATCAAAATCCACAGCTAGGCACTTCCCAAAAAAACACATCAGTTTTCAATGTAAGAATGTCATGTGTCCATGTTGCGTTTCCTGTCACGGGAGTTAGGCCTACCCAGGCAAGTGAGGTACCATTTTTATCAGGAGACTTGGGGGAACACAGAATAGAAGAACAAGTGTTATGCCCCTTGTCCTTCTCTAAATTTTTTCCTTCCAAATGTAAGACAGTGTGTAAAATAGACGTCTATTTGAGAAATGCCCCATAATTCACATGCCAGTATGGGGACCCCAGAATTTAGAGATGTGCAAATAACCACTGCTTCTCAACACCTTATCTTGTGCCCATTTCGGAAATACAAAGGTTTTCTTGATACCTATTTTTCATTATGTCCCAGTAAAATGCCAATATTGTGTTGAAAAATTTGGTTTTCTGATTCAAGTCTGCTTGTTTCTGAAAGCTGGGAAGATGGGGATTCTAGCACTGCAAACCCTTTGTTGATGCCACTTTCAGGGAAAAAATTCACAAGTCTTTTTCTGCTGCCCTTTTTCCCCCTTTTTTTTTTTTTAAACAAAATTTTTGCATGTATTTTGGCTTATTTCTTGGTCTCCTTCAGGGAAACCCACAAACTCTGGGTACCTCTAGAATCCCTAGGATGTTGGGAAAAAAGGACGCAAATTTGGTGTGGGTAGATTCTGTAGACAAAATGTTATGAGGGCCTAAGCGCGAACTGCCCCAAATAGCCAAAAATATGCCTCGCACCCGAGGGGGAAAAGCCCTGGCAATGAAGGGGTTAATGGACATGCTTTCGATTGCTGTTACTGTGTTGGTGACAAAGCAGCTCCTTTACTTGAGCGCTTTAAGGATTGTATGGTCACTGAGCACTTCTCGGCCTATCCACCCGTCATTTCACGGCCAGGACTTCAGTATTTACAGACCATGTGGACAGCAGAGGCAGCGTGCAGTGCAGCCTTACAACCCTCCTGATGTTGCAGCCTTAAAACCTCCTAGTTGATCACTTGAGGAACATACCCACCCTATTGTAGGCAGGACCTGACATTTTCCGCCAGGCTGACAGTAACTTCAGACGAGCAAGTCCTACATGTTGTCCAGCGGTGTTACTTCCTACTGTTTCTTGTCACTTGCCACACCTTCCATCAGCCTCTGACTGGCTGACAGTGAACGATTTGTCCCTTTTCCAGGAGGATGTGCAGGTCCTTCTGGCCATGGAAGCCAAAGAGAGTATACTGGCATCAGAAGTAGGCTTTGGTTATTACTCCTGCTACTTCTCGTGCCGAAGGATGGAGGCCTTTGTCTTATTTTAGACCCTTTCGCTCTCAATGTTTTTCTACAGAAGGACCAATTCCAGATGCTCACCCTGTGGGAAGCTGGCCTGGTGTGTGGTGAGCACCTCTGGTGTTATCACCTTATACCAGGTCTAGGTATCCCCTATTAGTGAGGTGTAGGCAGTGTCTAGGAAGCCACGGCTCTCTAGAGGTAGCTGTGGATGAGCAGCCAAGACTTATCCATGAGACATGCAAAGATTTTCCAGTACCACCTTAGTCACATGAAAAAACCACACAGTGTTAAAAAAATAAAGGTAGTTTACTATGGTAACACAATTCCATTTCCAGTTGGAGTGTCCAGTTGGGGGGCAGGAGCCACTATCCACTCTTTTGGAGATGCAGGACCAGGTCGACGGTGAAGAACAGGAGTCGGTTATGCAGTGCAGGAGAAGAGTTCCAGGAGTAATGCAGTCGATGTCCCATGTCGGAAGAAGATTTGCAGTCAGTGGTGTAGAAGAACCACCGACAAGCCTTAGCAAAGGCAAGAGTTGCAGAGCTGCTGGGGACAAGGAAGGTCTGGTGGGGGACTCAACCCACAGAGGGGAGTCCCAGATGACCCTACAGCAGTACAGAGAGTCAGAAGGCAAGGATGCAGCCCTCACAGGCTGCAGGCACAGGAGTCTCTGTGAGGCCCACTCAGCACACCTGGAGAGGATTCCCACATTTGGAGCAGCATTTGCAGGGAAGAGTGCTGGAGCCCGTGGCTAAAGGGAGCCTGAAGATCCCTTGGAAGAAGAGCCAACAAGCCTTGGTAGCTGCAAGAGTTGTGGTGCACAGGGGTACCGTCTTGCAAGGAGAGGCAAAGACTCACCATCTCCCAAGTTGGACAGCTGGTAGAGGAGACTGAGGGGACCACTCCAGAACTCCACCTGTGTTGCAGGATCCACATAGAGTTGCAGGGGGAGGATCCACACACCCAGACATCAATGCAGTTGGTGCCTGCGGATGCAGGGGAGTGACTCCTTCATTCCACAGGAGATTCCTTCTTGCTTCTAGTGCAGACTGAAGACTTGCCACCCTCAGAGGATGCACAGCCGGGGAAACCATGTTGCAGAGTGAAGCCGCAGCTGGGGCTGCAGATCGTGGGTTCCTGTGAAGTCCAGTTGTGGTTCCAGTGGCCAGAAGATGAAGTAAACTATGCAGAGGAGTCCTGCTGGAATCTTTCACATCGAATCTGAGGACTTCTCCAAGAGGGATACCCTAAGTATCCCTGGAAGGGGGATTGGTCACCTAGCAAGGTGACCACCTATCAGGAGGGAGCTGTGGCATCTCCTGCCTGAGCTGATCACTCAGATCCTCCCGGGGGCCTTTTCCCACCTTGGATTCAAGATGACAGAATCAAGTGGCCACCTGGAGGAGCTCTGGGCACCACCCCTGGGGTGGTGATGGATAGGGGAGTGGTCACTCCCATTTCCATTGTCCAGTTTCACGCCAGAGCAGGAACCGGGGGTCCCTGGACCGGTGCATACCAGTTTATGTAAGGCAGGCACCAAATGTGCCCTTCAAAGCATACCGGTGGCTCGGGGAGGCTAGCCCTCCCAAGCCATGTAACACCTATTTCCAAAGGGAGAGGGTGTTGCCTCCCACTCCCAAAGGAAATCCTTTGTTCTGCCTTCCTGGGCTTGAGCTGGTCAAACAGCAGGAGGGCAGAAACCGGTCTGTAGGATGGCAGCAGCATGGGCTGCCTGGGAAAACCCTACAAACTGGTGGGAGCAAAGCCGGGGGTCCTCTATGGAGCCCCCAGAGTGCATGGAATCATAAAACAAATACTGGCAACAGTATTGGGGTATGATTCCAACATGTTTGATGCCAAACATGCCCAGGTTCAGAGTTACGATTATGTAGCTGGACCCAGGGAGTGACCTGTGTCCAGTACATGGGTGAAATGGCTTCCCCGCACTTACTTAGTCCAGGAAAATGGCACTGGAGTTCGTGGGACACCTCTGCACACAGGTACTTGCACCCTGGCCTCTGGGCTAGGAGGGCCTGCTATAGGGGTGACTTACAGTGACCTGGTGCAGTGACCTGAAGTGAAAGGGTGCATGGGCTCCCAGGGGTGGCATAATAAATACTGCAGCCCATGGGGATCCCCTGGTGCCCCAATGCCCTGGGTACCTAGGTACCATATACTAGGGACTTATATGGGGGCAACGTTATGCCAATTGGGGGGTATACAAAGTCAGGAACAACCAAATTTGGGGTAACCATGCAAAAAAGAATGTGCTTTCCTACACACCCTGGCAATGGTCTTGTCTACCCTTGATCCTGCAGTCTGGATGGTAAAGCTGGACCTACAGGACTCTTATTTCTATAGACAATCACCCACCTCCAGACTGTGGTGAACCTCCTCATTTCAGTGGGTTTGCTATCAATGTGCCAAAGTCGCACCTGACACACAGGTGCTCCCATTTATCTGAGCCATTCTGGACACACTGACGCTTCAGTTCTTCCTCCCAGAATGGGATCTTCATGACATTCCAGCTATGATCCCAATGTTTCAGCCTCTGTCCTGTAACTCACTAATAACAACTCTGTGTCAGAGTCACCAGATCCTCGGGGCCTGCGCACGTTCCCAACACATCCTCTAATGAACAGCTCCAAGACTCTAATAGACAATTTACAGAGACTGTGAGAGTTCAAGAGGGGAAGAGGGGATTAGGAAGGGTACTGCTGGGAAGGAGACCTTTAATAGGAAAAAAGGTTAGAACACACAATATAACCTGTAGTAAATATTAATAAACATAGTCTTTCTGAAAATATGAGCAATCTTTAATTGCAGTTTAAAGATGAACAGATTTTGTGATGATCAGATACCTGTAATGGAATCAAGATTAATTGAAATAAAACTTTTCTTATTCAAGCATGAATTAGAATAGCAAGAATATGAATAATAGGAGCATATAATATTGCATCTAGAACTTCTGATCCTATATATATATTTTCCTTGAAATGTTTTCAACACATATTACACTCTTAAAACACTAGAGAAGAAATATGTTTCAATGGGTTCAATAGTTCAAGAAATATTTCCCATACTTGTCAACTCGAATTGTACCAAGCGTTTATCCTGGAATGGTAATATGCAGTTCACAACATAAATAAACTCTAGTAGAAAAATTGCATGTCCTGCTGACTCGAATGCCACCATGCAAAGTCAAGAAATGGTTGCAAAATAAATAGCAACAGGTTTTGAAATTATCTTAAATTGAATTATACATCGTGCTGTAGTGTGGTCAGTTTTACGTATATTTTGCGCATTAGCTTCAGGCCTTAGGCCTCTGTGCACTTTGCCCTAAATATATTTTATTCATTTGCTAACAGCTTAGAGCCTCTGTGCACTTTGCTCTAAATGCTTTCTATTAGGCTTCGTACTGTTATTTTACAGAATAGCCAGTTCTACGGTGTTGTTTTTTATTCATATCACACTGTTTTGCCTACTTCAGCACTGGGGTTCTTCATAACATATTCACTCTGTGCTTTAGTCAAGGATACAGTCTGGTACATTGCCGATAGACGTGGTAGGAGTCTAGACTTGCCATTCCTGCGTAGGAACATTTTGTGATCACGATGACATGTTAGTTATAAAATCACTTCCTTGTCCCAATGCATGCAAGAGGGAGATTCCGACCAGGGAACCACAACTAGACGCTGACTGCCTCGTTGCAGATGCTGAACCAGATCACAGGCCTTTGCTCAGGTATGAGTGTGTCCGTCTCCCTAGTGATACAGAAAGGCAAGCTGAAAGCTTAACATGCTGTGCTCTAAATAGAACAAGCAGAGGGAGAGTAGAAACGGTTAGGAATTATGATAGCTTTTATTTCTATGTTTTACTCTCCTGGTTACTATATCAATCCTACTATGTTGTATTGTTCTGGTTATTGCGGCTCACGCCTTAATATCTAAAATACAGTCGTTTTATTAAAACATTATATAAAACTTATACTGTCTTTGTCATTTGTATATGAGACCATATAGTGAATGAGAGAGTTGGTTTGGATCTGAGTGACCACGACTTCCCTGAGAAGTTCCAAAGATGTCATGAGCTCGGCTGCCCAATCATTTCTTCCCCGTGGGAGAAATGAGGCACTGCTAGTTAGCTGGAGCAACAACCGGATTTAGGGTGACAGAGTTCCTTAAACGTGGGTCAGACTCAGTCCCCCACACCGTTATCGATCCTGCTGCCTAGAAATCCAGTAGTCTCATTTAGGATAATGAGAGCCCATGCGACATGGCACCGCCAACGTTTGGTCTGGCTCTAATGTTTGGGTCCGACTGACTCTCTCGGTCTCGTATATATTTTGACTCCTCGGTTCCGTATGCGGAGACGTCCGTGGGGCTGAGGGTTTCCGCCACCACAGGTTGGGTACATCCTATTACTTAGTGGTTGGTTGTTCAAGCTTGAACTTTGAAAGGAAATAGCCCCGATATTGGTGTGCCTTCTCTGTCCTAGAGCTATTATTGTTATACTAATGGCGAATCCAGTTGTAGTAGATATACCGCTTAATATGCGATTTCTGCTCACGGGTCATCTGATAGCACATGGACTGACGGTCCAGGGGGGTCCGGTCACTTTTGTGGTGGACGCCCATGCAGCCTATAGATCAGAACTTTTTTATTCTTGGGTCGTATTTCCAGCAGCTGATGGGGGTACAAATACTTTTCACGAATATACTGTTGCGAATGTCCCTGGACAATACAGGGCTTATGCATACTTAGAAATACCTTTATCTTATCAAGAACACCATAATTGGCTTGATGGCGCCCTCCCACATTCAGTAACACCAGTACGGTTAGGTCCGTTGAGTAATGATGGTCCGACCTGGCCTTTATTGGCGACATATACACCATATCCTGGAGTTGCAAATGTGGCAGTGGCTGAGGTGCGTCGTTTATATGTGGAATTAACTGCAACGTACAGACGATTAGTTCAGTTTGTGATGCAGACATTAAATACTAATGCAGCGCGTGCTGCTCCAGCTCATCCACATGCGGTGGTGCCGGGAATAAATCCGGTCACTGTACACTCTGTAATGGGCAAGGTACCGGCTAAACGTGAGGAGACTCCATTTTGGCTGGCGCAAAAAATTAATACGCTGGAAGCAGTATTTCCCCATACGGGACCTCAGGATAAGCATAGAATTTTGACGATGTGTTTGCCGTATGGGATGGTTCCTACGGTGGATCTTTGTAATACTTGGGGCACGGTGTTTGCCGCACTCTATACTACAGCACACGGTACACCGACTTTGGCTAATTTGCCGGAGGTGCTTAAACAAATTCAGGATGAATATGGGGCTGCCCCTGCCTTAGATTTAGGCATGCAATTGATGGGTAATTTTGACGCGGTTTCTTCTATTATTTTGAGTAATCTCAAGGGGGAGGCTGTAGCACTAGCAGTGCGAATGCGTCTTCGGGACGTTCCGCAGATTAATCAGGAGCGGGAACTTCCGAGAATAATAGCTGAAACATATTCTAGTATTGGTCGTGATAGCCTAGGGGCTCGACCGCAGAAACCACAATTGCAGGGTAAAAATAATAAGGATAATTCTAAGCAACAGCAACCTGAGGGTGCGAAAAAGCGCTGGGATAAGAAACAGCAAACACCTATGAAAGTTGGTGGGCAGTCTCCGCAACCGGAGACCCAACAAAATAAGTATAATCTCAGGAATAGGGATACTTTGAAGACGCCTGATAGATATCAATATACTGATACGCGCCAATCTCGTTCCTTTCAGGACTCCTCGGAGAAAAGAAGTGAGAGACGTGGGCGGTCAGAGCGGAGGACGGAGTACGTGAAACCGAGACAGGATTCACAACGCTCAGCGGTGGTTTCTATTAAACAGGAGGAGAAACCGCTGCAACAAAAACAGCAGTTTAAAAAGAAGAAAGTGGCAGCAGTCTCAGTTAGACATGCCGCTCAAGAAGAGAGTTCTCTTGACGAACAAGACATGGGCGTTAGCGCTGTTAGACAGCGCGGCAGAGGTCACAATAGTTCGCCGGAGTCTTCTAGAGCATCTGGAGGCGAAAGCAACTGATGACTTCATACAAGTCGAGACGGCAGATATGCGAGTCTCTGATCCTGATCAAGTATATCTTGTGACTCTACGATTAGAAGGGGACATTGACCGCGTTGTACACGCCATCTTTTGGGACCATATGGTGAAATCATATGATGTCCTGTTGGCCGAACAAGATTGGCCACCTGACTTTGTTCGCGACTGTCCAGTTGGGGAGGAGGTTATTGCGCCTTCCTTTTCACCACTTGTTCCGAGAGAACTAGCGGAGTCATATGGTAAATCATGGGCTCTAGCACAAGCCCCCGCCCTATATAGAAATAATGTGGGGTGGGATAAACAATCACCTTATCATGTAATTCCCATTAAAGGAGAACCTCAGCCACAGCCGCAATATCCTATTAAATTTGAAGCAAGGGCATCGGTTCGGAAAATTCTTACACAATTGGAGTACCAAGGTGTGATTGAGCCTTGTGTCTCGCCGATGAATAATCCCTTATTTCTGGTTGCTAAACCGGACCATTCCTATAGGATAGTGGTGGATTACAGACATTTGAATAGTCATACACGCACATATGCTATACAGAATTCACATAGCGCTGCGCTTATGAATAATATAGTGCGTAAAAAATACAAAACAACCTTGGATATCTCGAATGGATTTTTCTGCCAGAATATAGCACCCGAAAGTCGGGACTATACCGGTTTCAGTGCGTTTGGCTCTCAGAAAAAGTTTTGTCGTTTACCTCAGGGGTATAAGAATAGCCCAGGACTGTTCTCGGCTCGTGCGACTGAACTTCTGCACGAGTTGGACCCTGAGGCGTTATCATATGTTGATGACATTTATTTGACGGACGATGAGATTCTGCAACATCTCAGTCGCGTATCGCGCATTGTTGTGGGTTTTGCTGATATTGGTTATAAGTTTAATTTTAAGAAATCGAAGATTGCCTTCCTCAGTGTTATTTTCCTGGGATATGAGTTATCGAGTGAGGGCAAGAGCCTGGCGCCACATTTTTTGGAGAAATGTGCTTTACTGCAGCCTCCTAATACGGTTCGGAAGCTCCAGTCTTTGTGGGGTTTCTGAATTTTGGCAGAACTTACATTCCTGATTATGCTACACGTATAAAACCCTTATATGAACTGATTCGCCCGAATTTTTCAAGTAGATTTTGGACGATTGAGCATACACACATACTGCGAGAGCTGCAGAATGATCTCTTAGCAGTTAAACATTTACACACGCGGGACAATAAAACTAATTTGGTCATCAGGGTGATTCCTGGGGCTCTTGGATTTACGTATGTCACCTTTAATGAAGGGGAGACAGTCCCGATAGCATACAAGTCCCACTTGTATTCTGCTGCAGAACAACGTTTTGCACAGACTGAGAAAATTCTCACTGCAGTACAGATGGCTGTGATCAAAGAAAGACCGCTAGCCCAGGGCCAACGCATTATTGTCGTTTCCCCAATTCCAGCCTTGGAGGCTGTTACGAAAGCGAGTGTTCCTAATTCGAAAGCTTTACACCCGCGGTGGATACAATGGGCTACGTCTTTGACGGCCACTGATGTGGATTACATATTTGACCCTAAGCTGCAGACTCAAGAATTTCTTCAATATGAAATAGAGTACCCGGTTCCTGCTGGCACATTACCTATTGACCAATATGAAGTGGTCATGTATACCGATGGCTCTGCGCAACCGGCGGTTGGGACTAAACAACAGTATTCTGCTTCTTGTGCGGTGGTGAGCAGGACTATGGAGGGGGGAGTTTTCTGCCCCCGACATACTTATACTAAAACTTTGGGAGATTGCACGGCGCAGCTGGCTGAGCTCAAAGCTCTTTTGTTAGCGTTGGAGCATGCAGAGCCGGCGATAGTGACCTTGCTAGTCTGTGACTCCTACTACTGTGTGCAATCCTTCAATGAATATCTGCATTATTGGAAAATGAATGGGTTCAGGGATTCTAAAGGCAACACCATTAAACATAAATTGTTGTGGGGTAAGGTTGCGGGTCTGAAAGAGACGCTTCCTAAAGTCCATGTTGTACATACACTTGCACACCAGCGCGTTGGAATACACGTTGCTGGGAATACTTTGGCTGATGAGGCTGCAAAGTCGGCAGTGGCTATCGCCACTGTAGCCGTGGTAACTCGTTCGAGTTCAAAACCAGACATAGAGATTTCGGCTGCCATAAAAGCCACGGCTGATGGCACGCCATTTCCTAAAGGATTCCCTTCTAAATATAGTTACTGCTTGAGTGGTGCACTAAATGCTGTTGTTAATATTCCAGGCGTTGGTGTACGTGAGTTACCGAATAAGATTGAGAGACCTCGATTAATTTCTGCAGCGCATGAAGGGGTGGCATCTGCGCATGCTGGTGTGGCTGCCACGATTTCGCTTTTACAGGCCCGTTATTGGTGGCCTGGTCTCTATAAGGAGACAAAGCAGTATGTCCTTTGTTGTGACGTCTGTCAACAAATTAAAGCATCGTCGGCTAGACGCCCGCAGCAGACTCCTCTTCTGATATCAAATAGACCATTACAGTGTGTGTACTTGGACCATTGTGGTCCACTGACACCAGATAGTGCATACAAATACATATTGGTTGCTGTAAATTCGTGCTCCAGATTTGTGTGGGTCTGGCCACAGCGCTCGGCTGACGCTCGGACTGTTATTAAAGATTTGCGTATCTTTGTCGATACATTTGCAGTTGCGACTTTTCATTCGGACCAGGGCCCTGCTTTTGCCTCTAAGGCATTCAGGGACACCATGGCTTCGTTGGGGGTCCAACTCCAATTCTCGTCTCCATTTCATCCCGAGGGAAATTCTGTCGTGGAGCGTTTAAATCGTGATTTAAAGCAATCCTTAACAGCCAGGGTTATAGGTACGGGTCGTAGTTGGCTAGCCCACCTGTATGGAGTACAGAGAGCACTTAATAACTTGCCTAGAAGGTCACTGGGGGGTCGTACTTCATATGAGTGCCTGTTCGGAACACGAATGTATGTTCCTGATCTGGATGGTCCTGGTGTGGAGGCGGCAGATACGCCCTTTGACATAAATGATCGTGTCACTGTTTTGCAGGATTTACAACAATTCCGTGAAGATAACTCTTCTGCAAGTGCTGCCTCCTCTGGAATTAAGGATGAGCCAGTAACACCTACTGGTTGGATACCCAGGATTGGGGATCTAGTGCGTGAAAAGGTCGCAGTAAAGAAAGAATTTGGTCCTTCTTATCGAGCACCTGTCCCGGTGTTGGGGGTGAGCGGCACGAGAACTGTGATTATGCCGCCGCTGCAAGGGGCCAAAGGAAATCGTTTTGTTTCCATTGATAATGTCAAGTTACAACATGTGGCCGATTCTGCACAGCAGACCAAGAGGGACACCCAGTAGTTCCGGCATCCCTCTCACTACTGGGGAAGAAGTCCCGCTGCAGGTGATTTGCACCGACCCTGTTTTCTCTCCGAGCTTGGGGAGGGTGGAAGATGATCTTGCGATTGTTCCACAGTCAACGATTGATATAGATTCTTTTGCTCAAGTTGCTGTACGTTCTACTGATGTTTCTGAACATGTGATTTATAGCGTACCAAGGAGAGAACCTCCTTCAGCTTCCTTGTTCACTGTTGCACCTTTTGCAAGAACTGCCTCTGGCTGCTTCAACAACGCGGATGCGGCTGTATCCAGCTCTTCGTCTTCGCTGTCTTCAATCCGAGGTCCACGTAAGCTACTCAGTTGGCTTAAACGTACATATTTTGTTATTCCTTGGAACTATTTGTGGCTTTTTATGGCTGTAATGACTCTTTTTTTATGGTTGGGTTTTGTGGTTACTTTTTTTCTAGTAATACATGGTCATTTTCTTCCTGATCGATCAGACATTGAGCACGTGGAGACTGTGTTGAGACCACATTTTTCGTCTCATATGGTTCGAAGAGACTTATCCAATGTGAACATTTCTGCAATACCAATTCCGGATGGGATTGTGTGGGATAAAGTAATGTTTGATATATATGGTCCCACTGAATTGATTCAAATACCGTATGTCCTTAAGTTATCAATGAATGATATTGTTATTCCAGGCATTGTTTCTGATGATTGGGATGTGAAGACAGTAGATGCTATGCTAAAAGATTTGCAATATTATACTGTCTATGACGATGAAGATGCTTACCAATTTAAAGATAATCATGGTGATATGTTTTGCTACACCTATTATGGACACCACTTTATTCACAAAACGAGTAGCCCTAAGTCCATCTTTAATTATGTACAATGGGAACATTGCTCGACTCCTCCACAAGGGAGTTCGAAAACGTATAATGATAAATTTGCATATTTTTCTGGGCATGATCAGCGAAACGCTAAGTCTTACTATTTTAAAGTGACACCGTATTCTAATAAGCAAATTTTGTTGACCGATACTAAATTACTGTATTCTAATTCGTTTGTATCTAAACTTTCGGTCGAAGGATATGAATACTGGTTGAAGACTGTTGACTTGAAAAGTGTTTGGGGTACGAAAAATTGGCAGATGCAAGGCAGAGATACATTATTTCGAGCATGCATTATCCCTGTGCAAATGATTTTCCTCAATGACACAGTACAACAGACTAGTTGTTTGGGCTTGGCGTCGATTAGAGAATTGACTTTGCCTAGAATACCTGTCCCTTCTAAATTAAATAACTGGCAGCACAATGTGAATGCTACTTTTAGTGAATTTACGCATTGGGTCCAGAATGGTACGCTTAACGCTTCGTCGTTACATCCGGGCGGGTGGTTATTGTGGCCTGTAGACACTAATCAGTGTCATCAACGTTTTGTTACCTCTTCTGGGGGGTTCAGGACTAGTAGGGCAGACCCTCGTTACATTTCACCAGAACATGCAGATATAATAACTACATACAGTGTGGGGAAACTTTGTCAGCAATGGTTGAAGTACTCCACGCTGGGTGCAGTTAAGACACACCTCAAGTTACTGTCTAATGGTACTGATTTACAAGATTTCTTGTCAGGTCCCAAGGTGCCCTGGAGAAAAAGGTTCTTATACGAAGTGTATAATGAGTTTTGGAAACTTTCCCAGCAGGAGGCTGCAGCCCGGTTAAGACAGATTGATCAAGAAAATCTGCTGCAGACTTTGTCTGTTGTTGATAATGGCATGCATACCCTTTCTGACCGTGTTTACACGATTGACAGCATTGTCTCTTCTGCTATTGACATTATAAAATCAGACATGTCTTCTTTATATCATGGGCAGAGTCAGACACGATCTATCATGCAGCTGGGTTGGACTCTTCAGACCTTGAAGGCGGGTCGCGTTCCATGGCAGCACATTCGTGCCAGAGAGATCTTTATCTCCTTTAATTTAACTCGTCAACAACAATTGATGGCTAAGAAGGAAGCGACGTATGTTATGTTAAATATTGAAAAGTTGGAGAAACTGCCTTTTACGGTGGCTGAGATTCCGTCAGCTGAGTGGTTGATTCATGGGGTTATTAATTTGCCTATCTCCACTCTGCAATTTACTTCTTGTTTGAAGCACATTCCGGTGGGAAGTTTTTCTTAGCGGTAGCGAATGCGAAGCTTCTGTTAGCCATTCCATGGTTTGTAAACAGCTGTCCTTGCACGGAGTGTGTAATGCTTCGATTGCTAACTTAGCTTGTTATCTGAAGGGAGTTCCAGTCCCGGTAATTAAAAACACTTTCTAGGTGCTTTCTAACGGCAGTTACATTGTTCTTAACAGCGAACGCTGCTGTGGCATGCGTGCCGGAATAGTTTACGTCGTTGTTGTCAACAAGGCCGTTACGTGCTGCGGGAATGTGTTGTTTCCCCCTACTGAATTTAGGGAGGTAGCGGACATCTGGCCTCATATTGCTACTTCCAAGGTTGATTTCGACAAGTTGAGTCGGCTGAAAGCTTTATTGTTTCAAAAGCATGTGGCCCTTACATCTGCTAGCGAGACCTACGCACTTCAAGTGGCAAGGTCATCGGCGGAGATACAGTCCCTTTTGAATACTAACTTTCCGAGTCACTTCAGTGAACTTGTGGGACGTATATTTAATGCATCCAGCACTGCTGGTATTGCTCATTTTTTCAAAGCCGTTGGTGTTGGTTTCGTTCACACCTTCTCTTGCATATTCGGTTTGATACCTTTGGCTATACACTCTATGTTCGGAAGCATTTTTGGGGGTTTCCCAATTACTTTGGCTTTATCGGCTGGAGTTTTGCTATTGTTGCTATTTTTTCGCAATGGCTGCCCCGCCGCAACGAGATCCTGTATTGCTGCTCCCGTCAGCGCAGCTGTGTCGTGAACGCATGATGCAGTGTTTTGGAGCAACACTCCTGGCTCATTTGGAGTGTGACTGGTCTTTGTCGTTCCGACCGGTTTTGGATTGTGTGCAACCCGTGTTTCGGTGCCTTTGGTGCTCGTTTGAACATGCACTGGCTTTCTGTCTCTCACTGCAGCGCTCTCCAGTGGTTGATCTTGATCTGTTGATGTTCCCGATTAGGGCTCATTCCCAGACTTGTGCACTGCAGTTGCGTTTGCTTCGTGAAGCGGATTATGAGATTCCCTTCCTGGAGGAAGATGGTTTTGTCTCTTTCCGTGGCACTACACGGGGTGCCGCCCTGAATGGTTTTGGGGCTTTGGAACACACCTGCTCCATGGTACTTTGTGGCGTGGATCTTCCGATATTGACATATCTCGAAGTGGAGGAGCTTCTACGTTCTATTGCTTCTGTTTGACAATTTGATTTTTTTTCTCTCTCTCCCGACTAAATTGACACTATATTGCAATTCGCTCTATCGTCACATGTTTCCTAAATTTATGACTTTGTTGTCTTCTCATCTTGTCGAAATGTTGGGTTTAAATTTAGGTCATGTTTTTTTTTAATGTTGTTGGAACCACTTGCTACCGACAAGGGGAGGGTGTAGTGTAGTCAGTTTTACGTATATTTTGCGCATTAGCTTCAGGCCTTAGGCCTCTGTGCACTTTGCCCTAAATATATTTTATTCATTTGCTAACAGCTTAGAGCCTCTGTGCACTTTGCTCTAAATGCTTTCTATTAGGCTTCGTACTGTTATTTTACAGAATAGCCAGTTCTACGGTGTTGTTTTTTATTCATATCACACTGTGTTGCCTACTTCAGCACTGGGGTTCTTCATAACATATTCACTCTGTGCTTTAGTCAAGGATACAGTCTGGTACATTGCCGATAGACGTGGTAGGAGTCTAGACTTGCCATTCCTGCGTAGGAACATTTTGTGATCACGATGACATGTTAGTTATAAAATCACTTCCTTGTCCCAATACATGCAAGAGGGAGATTCCGACCAGGGAACCACAACTAGACGCTGACTGCCTCGTTGCAGATGCTGAACCAGATCACAGGCCTTTGCTCAGGTATGAGTGTGTCCGTCTCCCTAGTGATACAGAAAGGCAAGCTGAAAGCTTAACATGCTGTGCTCTAAATAGAACAAGCAGAGGGAGATTAGAAACGGTTAGGAATTATGATAGCTTTATTTCTATGTTTTACTCTCCTGGTTACTATATCAATCCTACTATGTTGTATTGTTCTGGTTTTTGCGGCTCACGCCTTAATATCTAAAATACAGTCGTTTTATTAAAACATTATATAAAACTTATACTGTCTTTGTCATTTGTATATGAGACCATATAGTGAATGAGAGAGTTGGTTTGGATCTGAGTGACCACGACTTCCCTGAGAAGTTCCAAAGATGTCATGCGCTCGGCTGCCCAATCATTTCTTCCCCGTGGGAGAAATGAGGCACTGCTAGTTAGCCGGAGCAACAACCGGATTTAGGGTGACAGAGTTCCTTACACGTGGGTCAGACTCAGTCCCCCACACCGTTATCGATCCTGCTGCCTAGAAATCCAGTAGTCTCATTTAGGATAATGAGAGCCCACGCGATAGTGCCACTTCAAAACCTTCTTTTAAATGTCAATAAATAGTAGCACACAATGTACCACAAGCTTTCAAAGCTTCATAAATGAACCGTGCCTCTTTCCGATTCGTGATCATTCATGTATGTGTCAATAAATGCCAGCGCGCAATGCAACTCAAGATTTCAAAGCTTTTCAAACGAATCGCGCCTCCTGCTGATTCATAAATATCCACACGTGTGTCAACAAACACTGGCTCGCAATGTAACACCGTTTTTTTTTTTAAGCTTTTCAAACGAATCGCACATCCTGTCGATTCGTAAACCTCAACGCGTATGTCAATAAATGCTGGCGCGCAATGTAACACAAGTTTCAAAACTATAAACGGATTGCGCTTCTTGCCGATTCATAAACATCCATGTACACACTTTAACAAAAATACTCGAGTGCACTTTTTATGACCTTAAAACAATTTGTTAACATAAATAAACGATCAGATCTTAGAATGAGATAATTCTAGAAAAAATAAACGGTGTTGGGAATAAACCCAACTACCGTCTTACCACCCAGGAACAAGATGCACCAATTAAGTTTTCAAAGCAGAGAACTGGGAGATCAAAAAGGCCACCGGAACAGGAGCTCTGGAAATAGCTGCTCTTCTGCACCGGGACCTCTGAATAGTGAGCACTGGGAGTTGGGCTGACTCTCCTTATATAGAGTCTTGGCCCAGCCCAGAACCACACCCAGGCATGTTGCAGGGAAAGTCTCTGGAAGGCCCTGGAAAGGGGCCACACCCTAACCCACTCTGAAAACCTGTAGCAATACCTTGCAAAGAAACAGTATTTGTAAACATATTAAGAATAAGTGTTTAGGATTGAACTCTGCAATGCAAAAGGGTAAAATACAACATATCAGCACAATGCATGAATCATGTTGTTTTGAAAGTGATGTTTTTTTTGCATTTTTTTACGCCAATAGAGCGCGTACTGTTCTGGTGTTGACACTCTGGGACTGTTGGCTGTAGGAAGCTGGCTCTTTATATGATATATCAAAATGAGATATATTGTGCAAAGAGTCCAGGGGTTCCCTTAGTAGTGGACCGAGGTTTGCTCTAGCAATCCCACGGTGCGCTTTTAGGGGGATGTGCGGTTGAGCGTCCTTAGGCTTATCAGAGAGGAGTGGGAGACACTTGCATTTACACAGTCAATAAATGATCCACACCAATTTACAAAAATAACAAGTATCTTTATATATTTTTTGGCACCAGAATCTATACAATCAGGTGAGTACATTTTGCAAGAGAAATCTTTACAGTTTTCAAAAGTCGACAGTGCAATTTCTGAAAATCTGCAATGTTATCCTATGTAGAGAAAAACAAGTACTGCATTCAGGTTTAATAAAGAGACCTATGGGTCCAGTCTCCTGGGCTTAAGGCAAGTATCGGGCAAGGGTCAGGACCACACCAACAGGTCACCCCAGGCGTCATTGGGACAGCCAGGTGCAGAGGTGTAGTACGGGGTTGGGTGCCCAATGTTAGTCAATGGGGATCAGTAAACTGTAAACTTCGTACTTGTATAGCACGCTACTCACCCGTTAGGGTCTCAAAGCGCTGTACGCATACCACTGTGGAACCCCTCCTGGCTTTTCCCTGTGAGGTGCCCACTCCTGGGCAACCTCCAAGATGAAGCCAGGCATCCCAGCGCTGTTGTGGAGATTAAGCAAGCTATTGCCCAGAGTCACAGAGTGGGACCCATGAATTAGATTAGGCACCAATGCGAGAATTATCAGATCTGAGGAAATTGAGCCCAAGACCCACCGAGGCAGGAATTGAACCCTGGTCCCGGGTCAGATTTCTGCATCAGGGTCTGCCGCTCTAACCATTGAGCCACACTTCTCAGTCCGTTTGAAAAGAGGCTGCAGGTCTGGACAGAAATAACCCACAAGTTGGTTCCAATCTTGAGATGTCCAGGGACGTGGGGACACCTTCAGTCCTCTTCTCCATGGGCCAAGTGCGACAAGTGCAGAGGTGTCCTGAGGCGTTGGGTTTTCTCTACCAGAGCACTCGTGGTTGAGGGGGCCTATGTTCAGAGGATGCAGGCCATGTCAGTGGGTCCACAGTGGGCAAGTCCAAGGTGGGCTTTGTCTCTGGAGGGCTGGGGGCCACCCTGGTCTACTTTACCTCGGGCTGTGCTGCACAGATGCAGTGGACCTTTCAGGTGTCAGTTTTCAGTAGACCAGAGTCCTCACTGTTCTCTTGGGGTGCCTAGAAGATGCAGGGAAGCAGTTCCACTGCTCCACAGGATTTCCTGGGTCTTTGATGAAGGTGGCAGTCCTCGTAGGCTTTTGGAGGCACAGCAGCTTGCAGGACAAGTTGACTTTGGGTCAAATCGGAGGGAACAGCAGACAGGCCAGCAGGGTTGGGACTAAATCAGGTACTTCTTCCTCAGGCTTTGCTTTTCTGGCTCCTGAATGTCGTCCTTCTTCATATGTCAGCAGGAATCTGCTTTTCTAGTGCTTGGGGCTCCTCTAAATACTGCATTTAGGGGTCTTTCGGGGAGTGTAGGGCAGTAGCCACCGGGCTACATATCCCTGGGTCACTACACCCCCTATATGATGAACACTTCCTATGGAAAGTGGGCATAACCCTGTCCCAGATTTCCTAAATCTGCCAACACCAAGATGGCAGGTTTCTAAAAGTTGCATCCACCTTGGGGGTGGGCATACCTCCCTGAATATTAAATTTCCCACCAGTCTAGGTGCCAAATGGGCCCTGCGGCAGGGGGTTGGCATCTCTCCTGTGAGTGAAGCCAGATCTGCATACAAAGGGTGGTGGGCTTCTTTGAAGCCCCCATTGCCTTGGAATGCAAAATCACAGATCATCCTGTCGGGTGCTGTGTGTAAATACATCTCACAGAGCAGGCTTTGTGATTGACTGCCCAAGAGCACAGTCTCTCATCCTGGGGCATCGGACTCGTGTCTGGTGGTGGCAGGTTAGCTAAAACTGGTCAGTCCGTACACAGGTTTTTGGTAGGTTTTCAGAGGCAATCGTTAAGGTGCCGTCGTGGTGCATGTAATAATAAATCCATCACTGGCATCAGTGAGGGTTTTATTAATACGAGATGTTTGATACCAAACTTCCTTATTTTCAGTGAAGCCATCATGTAGTTGGGGAACTTGTATTGACCAGTGTCAAGCACTTATGCTTAAAATGGCTTCCCTGTCCACTCACGATGTCTTTGAATTGACAAAGACATAGCAGGGGCATATCTGCTCATGCAGATCTGCCCTCACTTGTAATATAAAAACTCTGCCTTAGGGCCGTAAGGCCTGCTGTAGGGGTGACATATATTACACACAGTGTTAGGAGACATGGCACACAGGCTTTGTGCTATGTTGTGTTTTCACTTTAAGCTGCACCAAGACACGCAGCCTGGAATGGCAGTCTGCATGTGCTAGGTGAGGGGTCCCTGAGGGTGGCACAATACGTGCTGCAGCTCTTGTGGAACCTCTTTGGTACCCATGCCATAGGTGATTTGGGTACCGCTTACTAGGGACTTACAGGGGGACCAAAAGTTTTTCCAATTGGGGAACAATTGTACAGTTTTAACGAAAGAGATCTGGCACTGGGAACCTGGTTAACAGGAACCTAGTGCATGTTCAGTCAGAATTGCATCAAAAAACAGGCAAAAAGTGAGGGTGACCATGTCAAAAAGGGGCACTTTCCAACAATGGCATTTTGTATCCTATTGGTCAAGCACACAAAGTGGTATATGCGGGTTCTGCAGTGGGATCTGAAGTCACAGTGGGCAAAGCATTAGAGAGACCTTTGATTACGTCCAGATTTCAGAGTAGACTGCAAAAGACTTGAAGTGGTTTGTGCTGGGCTGCAATTGGATCAGCAGGAAACCCCCTCTCTATCCCTGCCCTCAACAGAGTTAACAGTGGTGACCAATGTGTTGCTTCTGTTTTGGTGTGGCCACTTGGGAGAGGTGGATGCCTTCTGGATCTGCAGGCCATCTCCTTGGCGCCAAAAACCTTTCTATTGTTGATCAAAGAGAGGCTTGTGCAGGTTTTCGTGGAAAACCCCTACCATGTGGTATTGCAACAAACAGGGCAGAGTGGGGCCATAGACCCTAAGCCAGGAAGCACAATGGCCCTCATTATGACATTGGGGGTAAATTCCAAATACCGCTGCGGTGACTGCCCCAACATACCACCACGGAGGTGAACATCCGTTCACCAGATTATGACACATACACACAAAACCGACAGCAAACAGCCACAAATCCTCCACACCCACTGAATGTGATAAACTGTTGGAACTACCACCCATACGGTTACGCCACCAAAACAATGCCCACCAAATAGCGACCCACTTATCACAATAGCGGACATTTAACGGCGGTAAACCATTGGCGGTGCACACTGCAGTGGCGGATATGGCCACCCAAAAACAAAACAAGACAACATTGGACAGAACCACCTGACACAAATACACACACCCCAAACACCCATCAACAGCACTATAAAACACACCCCCACATCACCCACAATCCTTTGCAATCCCACCCCCCCACTCCATCTCACACAGTGCACCACCCATTTACCAAACCTAAATGCCAAGCCCTACATGTCATACCGACTGCATGCACCTGTCTTCCATCTTTGGATGCACACCCACCACCAATGCATGCACAGCATGGAGAACTGACAATTCCCACAATCCATCACCATACTCAACCAAAGGTGGGAGGACAACAGCAATAACATTGGGAAAGCTAGAAATGCAAAATATGTCACAGACATGTACCAAAATACATCACTTGCATCCCCACAGGTGCCCCAGCCAATGTCAGCGGCGAGGAGGTGCCACAGCTACCCAGTCGCCCACCAGAAGATGCCCCCAGTGAAGACAGCAACTCAGGAGCTCTGGATCTAGATGAACTCCCTGGCCCATCTGGGACCACTGGTCAGTCGGCTACCCCAACCCACAGCCAGCCCACCACAGACCCCCCCCCTCAGAATCTAACAGCACAGCAGCCAGCCAACGTCCCCAGGACACGTCAATCAGTAGTGTGCCCACCTGTACAGGGACACGAGTCTACACCACACAGGCAAGACAGTGAGGGTCCTGGTGTCAGTGGGAGTAGGCACGCAGTTCAGGGGACACAGGCACAGGAGGCCAGAGCCACTCGGAGGACAGCTGTGCACCAGGGGGCGGACAGGCCCAGGGAACCGACTTCTCAAGAGGCACTCACTAATGTCCTGGGGGCATACCAACAATCCCAGGACAGGAAGGGTCAGGTGATCAACATCATGCAGGAGCACCAGTGGCTGCAGGGGGTATGCCACCAGGAGGTAATTCAGCAGTTGCAGGGCCTAAATACCAATATGTCCTCCATTGTAGGGGTGCTGGGTGACATGGCCAGCACCAGCGGGCTACTTCCACTAGCCACTCCGCCTAGAAGCCATCAACATCTGCTGCAGCTAGTGGATAGGAGGCCCTGCCGCAGGACTCACAGGCCATCAGCACCCCTCCCCTGCAGAAGGTGAACCACCACATGAACGGTCCCTGTGACCTAGGCAGACACCAGAGACAGTTGCCAAGACCACCACCAGGAAATGAGCCCCTCCAGAATGCCCACTTGTGTTCCACTGTGTCACCTTGTCCACTTTCAACTGCCATTGTTCCCCTTCCTGTGGCCCTTTGGACACTGGACCTGTGCAACAAACAGACTGGCCCACTACACTGGACTTCTCCCGTCCATCACCCCCACTCTATTGCACTTTGCATTGTATAATTGATCCATTAATGAACACCCTTGGACACAACTTGAGTAATAGTGCTTTATCTTAAAGTAATGTACAATGTATTGAACTGTACTGAACTGCATGAACCTGAGCAAATGTCCTGTAATATGTTGATCCATGCTACATATGTGTCTCAGCATTCTGTACACATCACAGCATTACACTGTTGTAACCACACCAACATATGCAATAAGGGAAGGCATAGGTGGCAGTCAGTTGGGATGCAAAGGTAGTGACTGGCATTATGCCACAGCCACACAGCACAACACTTAAATGGAGAAATGTTTAGTTCAACAGTCTTACCTGAATGCCATTGGAAATACTGCAGGATCATATGTGTCCTGTTGTCCACATCGTCATCCTCTTCCTCCTCACTGTCCTCAGTGTCCACTGCTGCTACAGGTGCATTGTCAACCCGTCCTGCAGGTAGGGCACATGGTGTCTGCGGGCCAAATTGTGCAACATGCAGCACACAACAATCTTGCAGACCTTCTCAGGGGAGTAGCATAGGGATCCACCTGTCAGATAGAGGCACCTGAACCTGGCCTTCAGGAGACCGAAGGTCTTTTCAACAATCCTCCTGGTGCACCCATGAGCATCATTGTACCTATTCTCAGCCCCTGTTCTCGGGTTACTAACAGGGGTCAAGAGCCAGGACAGGTTTGGGTAGCCGGAGTCACCTGGAAGAAGTGAGGGACACACATTAGCCCTGCAAAGTGGCATGAGTATGACTCCTGAAGGCATACAGGCCCTCATTTTAACCTTGGCGGTCTTTTGACCGTCATGGTTAATGTGGCGGTATCACCACCAACAGGCTAGCGGTGTATACCGCAACATTATGAGTGTGGCGGGTTGACATCACCACTCATTCCGCTATGGCGGTGTGAACTGCTGGGCCGGAGATGTGCATCTCCGACCTGGCAGATCACATATGACCGCCACGGTACAATGAGCCGGCCTACCACCAGCAGCGCCCCGCCAACAGGACACCACCAAGCCGTCTTTTTGGTTAAAATATGTCTGGCTGTGTCCTACTGGTGGGGCCTCAACCGCCAGCATGGCTACTGCCGTATTTCCGCCCTTATTGTGGCCATATTATGGTGGGCAGAAGACTGCCAGCACTGGTGGTCTTCTGGTGCCCTTGGCATCAGCAGTTTCCTGAGGAAACTGCCAATGTCCTAATGAGGGCCACACTGACATACATTGGGTGGGGACTCAGGCTCACCTATAAGCCACACTCTGTGTCTCTGTAGTTGTGCCGTCAGCTGTGGGACGCTG
This sequence comes from Pleurodeles waltl, assembly GCF_031143425.1. Lineage (NCBI taxonomy): Eukaryota > Metazoa > Chordata > Amphibia > Caudata > Salamandridae > Pleurodeles > Pleurodeles waltl. The sequence goes on along the minus strand of NC_090444.1, from coordinate 143,494,438 downwards.
CTATTCCTGCACCCAGCAGCCCCAGTGCCGCCCGGTGTGACCTGTTGGTGTTGTTCTGATTGGTGCCCAGTACTTACCTTAATTCCCTGATATTGGCTTCATAAGTCGTTGTTAACCCTGTGTTCACTGAACATTGTTTTTCCTCCATAGGATAATATTGAGAGAACTCTGAAAAATGGCGCTGTCTATTTTTGAAACTGCAAAGTATTCATGCTTAAAAGTCTACTTACCTGATTTCGAAGGTCTTGGGTTTGAAACATAAATAAAAAGATTTTGTATTTGTCTAAATTGGTCTCAGATTTATTCTTTGAGTGTATCTCTCATGTATTGCCTCTGTGAGTACAAATGCTTAGCATTACCCTCTGATAAGCCTCTCTGCTTGCCTACACTACCACAAAATAGAGCATTAGTCCTATCTACTTTTGCCTCTGCAAACCCATTAGGGTTCCACTGGACTCTCTGCACAGTCTACTTAATTTTAGTGCACTATTTATAGAGCCAGCTTCCTTCAACAGCCATTTCCACGAGATGGGGATTTTGCCTGCTCCATTCTGCAGGACTTCTTGGTTTGATCCCGTTCACAGACCCTCCACCTGGGAGGTTCTGCTTTGGAATCCATTCAAAATGTGAAGAATCTGTGGTTAGAAGTATCTAGTAGAAGAACACATTACTTACATTCAGCATTGCCTTTTCTGGTAGACACTGTATTTAACTGCAGATTCCCCACCCACCCTCCTCTTTCTGCAAACTGAACTCTTTTCTTTTCATTTTTCTTGTGCTCAAGCCTTGTGGATACCTTCCAGCCCTATTCCTTTTTTTTTCAGCACTAGTTGTGCCTGCCATCCTTGAACCTTTCATCCACCTTTTCTGTCCTGGTGACTCTCCTGTATCTGACCATATTGGACTGATAATCACTTATCAGTGTATCAGGTTTTTTTTCTGTACTTCTAAACTTTTCCTCTACTTCTGGAGCCGTCTTTATAAAAGAAACTGCTCTCTGAATGTTAAAATAATTGTGTCTGATACATCCAGCCATGGATGCCCTCACTGTATGAGATGTTCAGGTACATAAGAGAAAAGGCTCTTGGGTATAATACTGTAAAACCATGAAAAATGCTTGCCTTCACTTCGGATGTATGATTGCACTACGATTGCAATTAAAACGGATGACTTTACAACTCAGTCGCAACTACGCATTAAACAGTACCACCGACGTTACTGCCACGCATACAACAACGCATATAGATTAACATGAACTAAAAGACAATGACAACGCATGTTATTACCACGCACACTATTACAACGTAAGCATATGTGCCGCATTTATACATAAAGTAATAAATATTTTTGAATCCATTTTTGAGAAACAATATAAACAGTGTATTAACAATATAGATACATATAAATTTACAAATTTTTTTATAAAACAAAAAAGGCAACAAAAATTTACCTTTGAACTTGAAGAGAGTAACAACAAATTGCCAAAAAAGAAAGAAAAACAGTAAATCACAGGAAAATATGTTAGTAAAATGAAGGCATTCACTTGGTGCTTACATGAGATGTAGATTCATATCAGTCCATTTTCTATTCCAATTACTTTAGACCATTCCCCCCACCAAAATGGCTGTCAAACATACACCAGAAGGTCAAACAATAATTAAATCACTTTCAAAATAAATGTTTAGTCAGGTAATAAAGTTTAAAAAAAATAAGGATTCGAAAACATATTTTAGTTTAATTTAAAAATCTCCTTTGATAAAAACTATTTAAAGTGCTATCCACCATTTTGTGAGCAGTGGTCATTTGAAGTGAGCACAAGCGACTGCAAGAACTCCGGGAAGAAATCTCGAAGAATAGTAAAAAACTGCCACCTATTGGTTTACATAAGTTTAGTACAAGTCTGCAAACCTTTAAACAATTAATAATTAATTTAAAATGATATATTTGACATTATTGTTTTATTTTGTCAGAGAATTCAACTCAAACTCAAAGGAAGTATTACAGATATAAAGAAATTATCTTCGTTTAACACTCAGGTAAAAGTACAAAACCATAAGTAGTAAGAACATATAGAAAAATGTTCTATTAATGAAAAAAGATTTGATAAGACAGTATAGTAAAAATATGTTGATGTTTTTTAATATTGAATGGAGAAGTTAAAATACTATAATTACAACAAAAGACATGAAAAAAATATTCAGAAAGTAATGTTACACAGTGAACAAACAAAAATGACTATTATAAGTTTCTATAGGACTTATATTAGGTAAGGTGAAGCAGTGTAACTAATTTGAAGACATACCTAGTGTAACGTGTACTCACCTTAGTGAACTTCTAAGACAGTTATGTAAGGGTAAAATTACTATAGTAACTGTATAAGTTACTTGGTTCAGAACAGGTGCTGGATAGTGACTAGACATAGAAGGTCAGTATTCCAACTCCGCCGGGAACTTACCCCAGAGCAGGTGATGGACAGTGACTGGGGGCAAAATGAATATTCTAACTCAACCAGGTACCATTCTAAATGCGCCCTCTACTCACTGTCCAGCACCTGCCCTGAGGTAAATAAAGTTAAAAGAGTTAAAATAGTAAATTTGCCCGGTCACTATACAGCCTAACGGATCCAGTGTCTCTACTAGGGTGAAGACCTGGCTTTTCGAGTACTCCCACAGGGCCCTAAGTTTGGCTAGGCTTATACCGGATCAATTCCAAAATACCCTCCTGGGTGATAGTGTGCTCTACAAATCTGCATAACATAACATAATGCTCGTTAGCTGAAAATGTCCGTCTAGTGAGTGAAATCTTTGTTCTTTGCCAACAGGTCTTCATTATTAAATAACACTGACTTGCCCCAACTGCCTGTGGGATTCCTGAGTAATTTGGACTATTATACATATAAAACTATATGTAGGTTTTTAATTTAAAAAAAGCTAATTCTTTTGTAAGAAAAGTATTTTAGAACACACTCTGAAAGGCTATATTGGCTAATTTCCACCCAGTTACTTTTCTTAAATCAATTTTAATAAAAGATAGTCACTAGAAATCATATAGGTGGTCATTATGACATTGGCGGTAAAAACCGCCTACCGCCGAGGTGACTGCCGCCAAAAATATTGTCACCACAGCTACCATCTATCCGCCATATTATGATCACTGCCCGACTTCTGACACAAGAAGGGCAGAAATCCGGCAGTGATCATGCTGGTGGACGGTGGTAAACTAGTGCTGCTACTACCACGCCAGTAGAACACCACCAGCCGTATTTTGACCAGAAATACGGCCTAGCGGTGCTCTGCTGGCAGGGTGCTGCTGACGGTAGCAGCACCCCTTCCCGTTCCCTGCCGGACGACCTCCTCGCCGGACAAGGTATGTCGGGCGCCCGACAGGGGAGGGGGAGGGAAGGGTGGGGGTGTTGTGTGTGTCTGAGTGTGTGAGTGCATGTGTGAATGCGTCTGTGTTTGTTGTGTAGTTTGCGTGGTTGTATGCGTGTGAGTGATTGCATGTATGCAGTGTGTGTATGAATGCATGTATGGCAGTGTTAGTGAATGGGTGTATACGTGGTGCTTGAGTGTCTGTGTGCGTGTATGCAGGGAGGGGGGGTGGGGTGACGGGCACTGTGACTGGTGGAGATGGGGGAGGGGGTGATGTGTGCATGTGTGGCTGTGGGGTCAGTTGTGTGGTATGTGTATGTCTGCGGGGTGTGTGTGTGTGTGTGTGTGTGTGTATAGGGGAGGGGGGTGTTTGTGGATCGGAGGGGGTGGGGTGTGTTTGTAGATTGGAGGGGGTGGTGGTGTGTTTGTGGATCGAAGAGGGTGGGGGGAGTGTTTGTGGTATGGAAGGGGTGGGGGTTAGTTTGTGGATTGGAGGGGTGGGGTGGGGGGTTAGTGTGTGTATGGGGGGCGGGTGGAGGAGTGAGTTTGGATGGAGGGAGGGTAGGGGGCATCAGGTGAGTGTTGCAGGGGTTGGGGAGCTGCCTACCAGTGACAGGGAAGGAATTCCCTGTCACCGGTGGGGCCTACCACCATGGCTTTCGCGATGTTGCTAATGCCACAGAAACCACAGCGGTAGGCTAGCTCATAATGCCATGGGCGGTACTCTGTGGGCCGCTGGGCTGGAGATAGACATCTCTGGCCTGGCGGCTCATACCGCCATGGCTGCATGAGTGGAGAAGTGGCGGGTTGGCTCTCATAATATGGCCGTATGTACGGCCATATTAACCCCGACTGCCAGGGTCATAATGACCACCATAGTTCTTAGAAAACTTTCACAAACCTTTTAAAGGAAGAGTGAAAGAAAAAGGGATTATTTAGTCTAATAGGCTGCAGCCTTAAAGGCTAGGAAACTGGCACTGTTACTTTGAGAAATAGCATACTGCCAGTATCCCATCATGCCCTGTTGAGTTACGTTTTTTACCCAGCTCCTGATTTTAGGGCACTGGTGCTGGAAATGTGCACATTCTGCAGATTCACTCCATTTATGTTTTTTGGCTATTTGAGGGATCCGATTTTTGCTTGCTCTAGAACTCTGAGCACTTTACATCTGCTAACTAGTGGTAAAATGCTTGTGCTCCTTTTTTCAGAATGGTAAAATTGGTATATTTCTGATTGACACTTTTAATTTACTCATCAGTCCCTAATATATGGTACCCATGGAATGTAAATTAAATGCTAGCAATGGACTGAGGCACTTATTGTGCCATCTGCTGCACTGACATTGTAAAGCATGTCTATTTGAGACTTCTAGCTGCAGAGTCCTTCCTTTGAATTATCCCCAGGCTTTGGACTGGATCTGGAAGATTATTTTGAGAAGTACCTCTGTACGGCGATAGATGGCATCAATCGGCTCCACGTCTGTCGGCCGTGCCAGAAGTGACGTCGCAGTACCTATATATGTGCCACCTAGGCATGCAAACATCAGTTCTTTTCTTTCCACGCCCAACTTGCACTAATCCAGAGAAGAGTTACCCCTCAGTAATTTTGACATTTTGTCAACTGTTTTTAAGGTTTTTCCTCCTGGGTGTCATCAGGGAAGACTGGTTTTAAACCCTGAGGAGTCTGTTCCTGCCCACTGTTGATGACGGATCTGCACCTCGTCTGTCTGTGGTGTTTGGAATGTGACCAAGACCCAAAGCTGTGCTCCGATTGCCAGGCCGTGCATCCAAAGGCTTTGAGGTAGCGGTCCCTAAAGCTAATGGGAACCCAGACATGTGACTCCACGTCAAGGGGGAGGTCCCAGGAACAATCGCAGGGTCCGAAGTAGCCTTCATCCCACTCAAAGTCCTTGGGACGATCAGGTAAGTCGAGGCACAAGAAGAAGTGCAAGAAGTGGAAGCGGTCTTCAACTTCCCCTCGGTCGATGTGATGAGGGAACACATTGGTATTCTTAGCCTTGTTCTCCGGAACCTGTGTCTGGGCTGGCTACATGCCTCCCCAGTTTTCCGGGAGCTGGAGCTACCTCTGCCCAGCTCAAGGAGTTTTATGAGGCAATGCACGTAGTTTTTTTTAGCAATCTGACCCCACTAGTCTTATGAGGAAGAAATTGACTGGCAGGAAGATCTGGGTGAAGCCAGTGAACAGAATACTTCTCCAGATACTGATATGCTACAGGGGAGGTAGCTTCCTACGCAATGGTGGTGCAGATGGCGGCGAGGTCCTAGATCTTCAACTGCCCTCGGTGGCAGTCAAGACTTATCTCTTGACAGAGGTGCTACACCCGGGAGTTTCCACCACTGAAACTTTACTCCACGTCCAAACCCAGCACAGGGGCTCCTGTGAATAGGATGATTGCCCGCAACCATCAGCCTGCTCTCGGGGACCCAACTTTCCTCACACGGCACCCTGCCCCTGAAAGCCTGGTGGTTCAAACCTTAACTTCCCACAGCACTTTCCCTACTGTTCCCCTGGAAAGGGACTCCAAGAGGCTGGATTAATTTGGGATGAAGATGTTTTTTTCTCCCAGCTTGGTATTGGGGTCCGTGAACACAGAAAGCCTTTTGGGCCCTTATTCCCACACCCGGGTTTAACACCGTTGCGCTAGTACTGCCATAGGTTCCGGGGGATGGCCGGACAGTACTCTCTCAGGCTGTTACAATGAGAGAGTTGCAGCAATGTTCAAAATTTGTTGCAGACTTGACACAACCAACTTGCTGGGTAGAGAGTGTAGGAAGCCGGCCTGATGTGTGGTGAGCACCTATGGTGTTATCACTTTATACCAGGTATCCCCTATTAGTGAAGTGTAGGCAGTGTCTAGGAAGCCAGTGCTCTCTATCTAAAGGTAGCTGTGGATAAACAGCCAAGACGTATCTAGGAGACATGCAAAGCTTATGCAATTCAACTATTTATTTATTTTTTGGTAACATCTCTTTATTATTTCAGAGTGACATACATAGTGGAGCACTCCTAAATCGACAGTTCAGGTACATGGAAAAGAAAACATACCATATATCATAGAGATACAAATACAACTTCAACATCAAACTATAAACTATGCCACTTGACAATTAACCCACCTCCTCACCAGTAAGACTGGGGAGGCATATGCAATAGAATCCAAGAGAGGGGTGTGGGACAAGGCATCCAAGTGCATTATAGGTATATGGTATGCAAGTGTGCTGGTGCAATGGAGTAGAGCATAAGTAATATGAGCTAAAGAGTGGGGTGAGCCATATCATGGTAGATAGAGCCACAGGGGTGTCAAGGTTTTCTTTATGCCAACACATTGTTAGCGTTATCTCCTGTGTGGGAGCAACAACATCCACAACAATCATTCACAGAGAGGGAATACATCCGGGGGGTGCAAGTCGTCAGCCTGCCTCAATGTCTGCGGGAGATTTAAGGTGGGTGAGTGTCGTCCCTGACCTCCATCTTAACAATAAAGGCGTCCCATATGTCTGAGCCGCCCTGCACTACTCCTCTATACGGTAATCTACGCAGTGTCTGAGCCTCAGCTTGGGACTGCTGTAGCAAGACCCGTAACTACCCATCCTGATTAGGGGCGTGTGGTGCCTTCCAATTGATAGCTATTTGTTGTTTGAAAACAATGTATGCCAAGTCAATAAACCTATGTAATTGCTTATCCTTACTGGAGCAACGCCTCAGTCCCAGCAGACAAGATTCAGGAGTCGGCTGCAGAGCGTGGGCGGGGATGTCGGACACCACGGCAGTGATGTGTTGCCAAGCCATGGCCAGCGGGGGACAATTCCACACCATGTGGTAAAAATCTGCCAGGGTGTCCGCGTAGTGAAGGCAAACTGAGTCTGACGCAGGGAACATGCGTTTTATGCGGAGAGGGGACAGGTAAGAGTGATGTATGTAGTTAAATTGAGTGTAGCGGAGTCTAGCATTTCGAGAGATTTCGACCACGCCGCCGAGGACAGGGGGTGGGCAACGTCTCGTCCCAGAGAGACTTTGCGTAATCTAGGTCCTGGAGTGTGTCTAGTAGCAACAAGGAGTACAGTCGCGACACCGCTCTCCCAGTTCCACCCATTGAAAGGAGCAAAGTGAGGATCTGCGACATAGGAGGTTCAACGTCTCCCATGCCCCATGAGATATGAAGGAGGTGCCGTATAGTGCAGTATAAGTTACTGGCCAGTATCTTTGTGTGGGTCGATAATTCGTCGAATGTTAGTAGCATATCCTCAGAGTAAAAGTCTCCAGCCTTGACAAGGCCCGCAGCCCTCCACGGGGACATATTGTGATGCGCCAGCAAGGTCCGGGCCTCAGGTAGAAGTGTCAGAGGGTATGGGGGAGTATGGTGTGCAAGGTCCTCCACCATGGACATAGCATAGCCAGCACGCCTTTGCAGTAGCTAATACAACATTGCTGCGTAAAGGGGGGGAAGATTTGTCTGTCAGCCAAGTCAACAATGGTGCCGGTGCCAAGGCACTGAGTAGGACCACTTTTTCCCCTGAACAATGTTCGCCCAGCCACTCTGCTGGCCACTGTAGCTGGGCTGCTGCATAATACATTTCGAAGTTGGGGACACCCAGTCCACCCCCAATCTGCGGGTGTTGAATGGTAGACGAGGCCGCGCAGCATCTGTCTTTACCCCATATGAAGTCCATCGCAATGCCTTGTAGTGTCGGCAGGGCTGTAAAGTAGTAGAGTAGACGAGGTAGGATGATCATCTTAGTGATAGAAACCCTGCCCATAGGGGACAAGGGGAGTGCTCCCCAGAAGGGCAGAGAGCCCCTAATGGAGCGAAGAGCTCTCCCCAGATTGCCCTCCCTGAGGTCCTCAAGAGAATGGTATATCTGTACGCCCAAATATTTAAAGGTGGTATGACATCATGGCAGATGATAGTTTGGCAGTGCCGACTGGAGTTCCTAAGGCACTGGAGATAGGGGGAAATACAGGATTTAGACCTATTTACCCGCAGGCCGGAGATGTCCGCGTAGGAGACCATGTCTCCAGAACCTGACACACAGACGTCGTGTGATCACGCAGCTAGATCAGAGCGTCGTCCGCATACAAGGAGATTATGTGATATGTGTGCAGCTCTGGGATACCCCAACATTGTGCGTGTTGTCTAAGGTGGGTGGCTAAGGGCTCCATAGCTATGGCAAACAACAAAGGACATAGTGGGAATCCTTGTCTGGTGCCCCTGGAGATGGGGAATGGGTCTGAGATAATTTGCCCCGTCTTGACGCGGGCCGACAGGTTAGAGTAAAGTATCTTGATCCATGTTATGAATCCTGCACCAAGCCCCATCGTAGCGTGTGATTGAAAAAGAAAGTCCCAACTCAGCGTATCAAACGCTTTTTCTATGTCCAGTGACACGGCAACTTCATTGCGGGTAGGAGTAGAATCAGTGTGATTTAGTATACAGACTAATCTCCTGATATTCAGGAAAGTATTCCTGCCAGGTATAAAACCTGATTGCTCCTCGTGAATCAAATGAGGGATATAAGGGAGAAGCCGGTTGGACAATATTTTCCCGAGTATTTTGCAGTCTGTATTTAGCAATGAAAGAGGGCGATACGAGCAAACATCTAGGGGGTCGCAGCCAGGTTTCGGGAGTACCGCTATGAAGGCCACCCGCATTGAGGCAGGCAGCAGAACGCAGGACTGCGCCTCATTAAATACCTGAAGCAGGGGTTGCAGGAGGTGGGGTGCTAACGATGCGAAATACTCAATTGGGAGACCATCTGAGCCGGGAGCCCTGCCACGGGGCATTTGGGGTTAACGCAAGGCGTATATCTTCCACCTCAATAGGTCCATTCAATGTGTCCGCTTGTTCCGGAAGCAGGTGGTTAAGCTGTAGGGAGTCCAGGAAGCCAGTCACACGTTCCCTTTGAGGGAGAGGGGAAGGTGCGTATAATTCACAATAGTAGGTATAAAAAGCTTCATTGATCGCCCTTTGAGTATTTACTATTTCACCGGTATCCAATTGGATCGCTCCAATGGGCGAAGATTGGGGGTTATCACATGCCAGCCAAGCCAGCAAGCGGCCTGCTCTGTCACCTTCCACGTACTGATGTATATTGTAATGTCGATAATCATGTTTGCACAGTCTGTCATCAGCTTCTCTGCAGTCTGCTCGTAAGGATATAAGCGTAATCGCCACTCTCTCACCTCTAGTCACTGCGACCTCTACTGTTTGTAGCTTAGTTTCCAGCTCCGACAACTCCCCGACCAAGACTCGACGGACCCCGAAGGAAGCCGCTGTGCAATGACCTCGTATCACTACTTTGTGAGCGTCCCACTCCGTTGCCCTATGCGAAGTCGGGTTATGATTTTGTGAGAAATAAGTGGCCAGGCACTAAGCTAGCTCTGCTCGAAAAGGAGGGTCCGTCAGGGCTTCTGGCCGCAAACGGCACGTAGGTATCCAAGTCCTCTGTCGGCCCCAATGCAGGGCCACCTGTAAAGGGCAGTGATCCGACTCAGTTCGTGCCAGGTAAGCGGCGGCGTTAATCTTGGGTACCACTGAAGGAGGGACAAAGAATAGGTCTATCCTTGTATGTAAGTCGTGCACCGGAGAGTAAAATGAGTATTCACGGTCTGTCGGGTGTCGCAGGCGCCAGACATCATTCAGGCCATTTTTCACGCTCCACTCACCAAACTCATTTGATATCTGCCTGCTCGGAGCAGAGGGCAGGGGGGAAAGAGCGATCGAGATAAATATCCAGAACACAATTGAAATCTCTGCCCCAAATACTCTCCACGGAAGGGTCTCTGAGTAGACCAGCGGACATTGCATGTAGAAAGCTTTTTTGGGAAGAATTGGGTGCCACAAGGGTCAAAGGCACATCATCCCGGCAACCCTCTATCAGCACATAACGACCATCAGGATCCAATTGTGTATGGGAAATCGTGTACGGTACACTTGCTGCAATCCAAATTGCTATGCCTCGAGCAAAGGACGAGGAGATAGTGCCCACCAATTGTCCCCTCCAGCTAGCGCACGTCCTCTCTATCGTGGTTGAAGATAAGTGCGTTTACAGCAGCATTGCAATATGGACTAGGTGTCGCCTCAAGGAATTATATATGCGTTGTCGCCTGCGCGTAGTGGACATGCCCCTAACATTCCATGTGACTACGCTATAGCGAGGGATGTGTGTCTGAGGTTGTACTACAACTACTGCTATACTATCATGTGTGACAGCAGGGGAGCTCCCAAGCACTAACCCCCCACTGTTTGTAGGATCACAATAGGCTCATTCCCCTGGACAAGAGTTTTGGTTTGAGAACACCAGTAAAACCTCGCTCCCCTCCTGTGACTACCAGCCGTGGCATTAATGAAACAAACTGATGGAAACACAAAAAAGAAAATCCCCTACAGAATGGGGGTGGAAACAACCACACATCACAGATAAAAACAACACGCAAACATAGAACAAGGCCTGCAAGCAGGCATAATAGAAAATTGGTCCATATGGAGCAGGCGCGGTATGAGAGTTCAGATTGCGGAAGTCTTGCCCCCGGTCTTCCACGCAGCAGCACAGGCCACTACAACCTCAGATCCCATACTGGTTGTTCCAGTTGCGTGGCCCAGGACCGCGATCGCCAGCTCGCCGGCACGGCATATCATACATCGAACAGATAGGCCCAAAGGGGTGAAAGAGTATCTTAGGGCTTTTCCCCATGGAGATAGCAGTAGCACGGATCATGTAGTTCAGATGTCGTCCGCCGATCGTGGGGTGAGTAACGGGCCCTGATGGGAGTCCCCAGTATCTGAGGAGTCAGCCCGGTCAGCTTCGGCATCAGCCAGTTCATTCAAGGCCAAGTAAGGATTAGAAACAAATTGCGTGGCTTTGCGCAGTAGGTGGGTACGTTCCTCCGCCGATTGCGCCTTGGTAGGTTTGTTCTCAGAGGGGGCCCGACATCCGCGTCTCCCTTTGGTGGGCGTCCAGGACTCCTCCGAGTTCCTCTGTTGTACAGGTTGGGCAAGCCCCTTAGCGTGAGGCCAGGTCCAGGCGTCCTCCGAGGAGGTAAAAACATGCACAGTAGAGCCATCCTGTATCCGCAGTTTTGCAGGGAAGAGAAGGGCATAATTAATGTTATGCTCATGGAGACGTTGTTTCGCTGAGTAGGACCAGTATGCCAATTGTGGGGCGTGCAAAGTCCTAAGCAACCAAATTGAGAGAGAGAGAAAGAGCACAGTCACTTGTGTCCTGGCTAGCAGGATCCCAGTGAACACATTCAAAACATACTGAGAGCAGGCAAAAAGTGGGGGTAACCATGCCAAAAGGAGGGTACTTTCCTACATAACCCCCACCCAAATGAAGGACAATAACACTAACCTTGGCCAGATGAGTCTTTATTGTCTAAGTGGAAATATCTGGAGAGTACCTCTGCATTGGAGTGGTTACTCCCAGTATTATTTTCCACCCTATGGCCCCTTCCATGTGGGGAGGTGGACCACCCTATCAGTTTGGGTTTTTCTCCTGTAATGTGCCTAAACTGTGAGCCCTCTAGTTCCCTAGTTGGAGGTTGTGGACTTAAGGGTATTTAAGCAGGGCAGGATTGCTGTCCCTGTGGCTCTATAGTAGGACAGGGTTGCTGTCCTAAAGGCTCTAGAGGTGAACATATCTATCTTAGGTTTTCTAGGGTGGAGCAGAGTTGCGGCTCCAAAGTTCCCCTGGAAGGACAGGATGGTTCTTCCAAGTTTTTTTAAAGTAGATCAGGGTTACTGTTCTACCCTAGGTTCCTTCCAGATGGATTTGTTTACCCCTAGGAACTCACCTGTTATAGTCTTAGGCTCCTGTGGTGTAGTTTCCTCCCCGGGAGTGGGTGCCTCCCTTAGAGGAGTGGGATCCTCAGCAGGCGTTTGGACAGGAGGTACTCCGTATCCTGCCTGCCTCTGTTCTTAGGAGTGTCTTGGGCCATTATTCCAGGCTCCAGGGCTCCTTGCTCTCCTTGCTCTTTAGCCTACATTGAGGTCGAGGCACAGAGCTGTTTAGGGGTGCCCAGCATGGCTGCCTGGGCTTGAAACTCTACCAGCCCAAGCTGTGGTCTCCAGGTAATTACCTAGGAGACACTCTGCAGGTAAGTTAGAAGACCCTACAACCTGTTTAGGATCAGTAACCCCACCCCAACTAAAGTCTACCATAGCTATAGGGAGGCACTGAGTGGAGCTATTCACATCAGTGACTTGGTACCTGTGACCAAGTAGGTGTTGTTCAGGTGACACCAGTTTTTCAGTTACTGTGGTGAGGCTGGCGCCGGTGTCCCTGTAAGCCTCAGCCTCAACATCATTTATCAATGGGTGCCGCTTGTACTTACCATGTTGAGGGGACAAGCAGCTAAGGTAGCAATGCCAGTTCCACCCTTAGAGACAAAAACTGTCTCAGGGGTTTATATGTCTACCCCAGGGCCCACTACAGTCCCAAAGGTGAACCCAACTATACTTTTGGGCTGACTACTGCTACCACTGTTGTTGCTACTACTAGGTGGCTGCTAGGGGTACTAGTGGTAGCAATGGTAGTAGGCGTGGTGCTGTTTTTAGGACACGTGGTGTCACCTGCCCTGTGGCCTGGCTACTTACAAATGTAACACTAAGATTTCTTGTTAGAAGAGGAAGAGGACTTAGACCCACCCCCAGAAGAGTTTTGTGGGCCTGATGAAGATCATTTTTGTGTCTTTGTCCCCACCCTTGTCCTCATACTTACCTGCTTCCATTTTTGTGGTGACCCCCTGTATGAGTTTTTCTACTCCCCCTGGTGCAGACCAACTTGTCTGCCTTTTTTCCCAATTCTTGGGGAGAGATAAGATCAGAGTCCACCAGGTATCAATGCAGTTGATCTGATACACAGTTATTTTAAAAGTGCTCTCTTATAATGAAATGTTATAAGCCCTGGTAGTCACTCACTTTGCTCCCATGCAACCAGCCTTCCTGAGCTTTAACTGAGCAGTCCGTAAAATCTACCCAATCATGGGAGGACTCCTTTTTGGTTTCCCTGAACTTACTCCTATTTTGTTCAGTGGTCAAACCAAAACCATCTAACTGTGCATTTTTGAGTGCTGTATAGTTGTCTGCATCTTCCTCTCTGACAGTGAGGAGTTTGTCTCTGCCTTTGTCAGAGAAGGATAGCCACAATATTGCTGCCCACTGCCTTTGGGATACCTTCTGAACTTTACCGGCCCTCTCCAAAGCAGTGAACGATTTGTAACTGTCATCTCCCACCTTGTAAGGTGGGACTATCTTGCTTGGGTTTCTAGAATCATAAACTCCTCCCAGATTATGGTGTCCCTAAGGCCAAGATTGCTGCCACCATGGGGTGCTAACCCCACACCCTGTCTCTCTCTTTCCACTGCCAAGGCCTCCCTGTCTAGAGCCAGCTGTTGCTGCTTCAGCCTCAGCATGGCCTCCTCCTCCAATCTCAATTTCCTAAGCTCCCTATCTAAGAAATCTTCCCGCCAGGTGGAGTCGTGGGTTCCCTCAGATACCGAGGAGACATATATTGACAGAGGAGAAATTATCCCTCCTCCTCGGGACTCTTTGGACCAACCCTGTTGGGGCAAAAGTGGGCTACTGACATGACCACCCTCTCACTACCTGCACTGCTCCGAACAGGGCTTTGGTGTTCCCCGGGTTCTTCCTGACCCTCCCCAGTGTAGCCTAAATCTGCCCTGTCTAGGACTGGACGGTCATTTTTTACTTCTTCCTCCTCCTGGCTTCCTGCATTATCCTGGTCAGCCTGGAGGAGTAACTCTAGAAGCAGACTCTTATTGGGATTTCTCCCTGTCTTCAGTTTTCTAGAGGCACACATTTCCTTCAGCTCTTGGAAAGTAAGACCCTCATAGTGAGAGTCTGGGGCCTGAGAGTTGTGCTCTACTGAAGATATTCCTGCTAGAGTGGTGTAGCTGTACTTAACCTAACAATTAAGCTCCATAGGAAAGTGTGGAGCAAGTGCTATTCTAGACCCCTAGCTTACCCAAACTTAGGAATCTAGAAATCCTGACAACTAAGTGTAGTATGTACCTAAAAGCTATCACTAGCCTATCCTATGGAAAGTGACTAGTGACAGAGCGGTAAGGCAATTGCAAGTGCTTAGTCCACAACTGCACCACCAATGTAGGAAGATGGCCTTGTGTGTGGTGAGCACCTATAGTGTTATCACCTGGTACCAGATTCAGGTACCTCCTATCAGTGAAGTGTAGGCAGTGTCTAGAAGCCAGGACTCTTTAGAGGTAGCTGTGGATGAGCAGCCAAGACTTATCTAGGAGACATGCAAAGCTTATGCAATACCACTATAGTCACACAGCACTCACACACATGAAAGAACCACAGTGTTACAAAAATAAAGGTACTTTATTATAGTAACACAAATACTAAAATACTGTAAAGGCAATACCCCAACTGGAGGTAAGTAAACACACTATTATACACACATTAGCATTCAGGAAATAGCATAGAATGCAATAGGAATTGGCAAAACGCAGTAGGAAATAGTGATGGCCCTAGGGGAGGGCCAAACCATATACTAAAAAATGGAATGTGAAAGGCAGTGCCTCACCCAAGGGAGTGGAATCAGTAGTGGAGAGCAGGAGGAACTAGGAACCCAGAGAGGTGAGAACCAGAATGACCCTCAGCAACCACGCAAGCAGAGGTAAGTACCTGGTTGTACTCAAAACCAACAGGAGGAATTTGGAAATAGATTGTGCAAGACCCAACCAAGACTGGAAAAACCCAAAGGTGGATCCTGACAGAAGAGGACCTGCAAAGAAAGGGGACCAAGTCCAGTTTGAGATTCAGTGTCCGGTTGTGGCAGGAGCCACTACCGACCCTTCTGTGGTTGCAGGACCAGGTCGACGGTGGGCGAAGAAGGTCAGTCGTGCAACACAGGAGCAGAAGAGGAGTTCCAGAAGTGATGCAAATGATGTCCTATGTCTGCGGTCATGTTGCAGTCAGTAAGTGGTGCTGGAAACCACAAACAAGCCTTGGTAAATGCAAGAGTTGGAGAAGAAGGTTTTGCAAGGCTGAAAAGGACCAGCAAGGTCCAGGGGACTTGACCCAAGGAGTGGAGTCCGGGGGGACCCTCAGTAGCTGGGAGAGTCAGAAGAAGAGGAGGCAGCCCCCACTGGTGACCCACTGGCAGCAGGCACAGGATCCGTGGTGAGGCCGACTCAGCACACTTGGAGGAGTGTCCCATGTCTCTGGAGCAGCAGGCAGGAGACTGTGCATTGCAGGAAGAAGTGCTGGGGGCTGGGGCTACACAGAGCCTGAAGATCCCTTGGAAGAGAAACAAATAAGCCTTGGTCTCTGCAAGTGTTGTGGTACACAGGGTTACTTGCAGGACAGGCCCTTGCCTGTCCTGCAAGGACAGGCAAGGGCTTACCATCTCCAAGTTGGACAGCTGGTAGAGAGGACCAAGGGGGCCACTACAGACCATCACTGTGATGCAGGGTCCACGCAGCTCAGAAGGAGAGGAGATTCATGCAATCAGTCGTCTTTGTAGTTGGTGCCTGCAGATGCAGGGGAGGGACTCCTTCACTCCAAGGGAGATTCCTTCTTACTTCCTGTGCAGGTTGAAGACTCGTCAGAGGATGCACAGCTGGGAAAATGTTGTAGTTGTTGGAAGGAGCCAGAGAAACAATGTTGCAGAGCAGAGTCATTGCTGTAGTTGCAGATTGTCAGTTCCTGGAAGGTCAAGTTGCAATCCCAGTGGCCAGAAGATGAAGTAAACAATGCAGAGGAATCCTGCTGGAATCTTGCACATCAAATCTGCGGTCCCACCCAAAAGGGAGACCCTAAATAGCCCAGGAAAGGGGATTGGTCACCTAGCAGGTTGACCACCTATCAGGAGGGGGCTGTGAGTTCACCTCCCTGACCTGGCTACTCAGATGCTCCCAAGGGCCTCTGCCCACCTTGGATTCAAGATGGCAGAATCAAGTGGCCTCCTGGAGGCACTCTGGTCACCACCCCTGGGGTGGGGATGGACAGGGGAGTGGTCACTCCCCTTTCCACTGTCTAGTTTCATGCCAGAACAGGGATTAGGGGTCCCTGGACTGGTGCAAAACAGTTTATGCAAGGAGAGCAGCAAATGCGTCCTTCAAAGCATACCAATGGCTTGGGGAGGCTACCCTAATAGGCTAACACCTATTTCCAATGGTTTACCTCCCTCTCCCACAAGAAATCCTTTGTTCTGCCTTCCTCTGCCTGAGCTGGTCAAGCAGCAAGAGAGCAGAAACCTGTAGTGAAAGGATGCATGCATCTTTTCACGCAGGCTGCAGTTGCAGGCCTGCAGACACATTTTGCATGGGCTCCCATGGGTGGCACAATACATGCTACAGCCCATGGGAAACCCCTGGTGCCCCAATGCCCTGGGACCCTAAGTACCATATACTAGGGACTTATAAGGGGGCACCAGTATACCAATTGTGGGGTGTGCAATGTCCTAAGCAACCAAATTTAGAGAGAGCGAGCACAACCACTGGGGTCTAGGTTAGCAGGATCCCAGTAAGCAGTCAAAACACTCTGACAGCAGGCAAATAGTAGGGGTTACCATGCCAAAAACAGGGTACTTTCCTACCGAGCGGTTTCCATGACAGTGGCCTTGAGGTGCCACACCTCACTGAGGACATTTGGCTTTTCAGAGAACATCCAGGCTTTCCTTAAGGACATGTCCTTCAATTGCACCTGACTCTTTGGAGATTCGGCACTTGAGTGCTTCAAGACTCTCAGGCTACGGCCAGGACCTTGAGCCTCACGGTGGCCCCTCATCCCCGCAATCTGCCTTTTGCTCCTTTCATGGCTGCAGAAGGGGCTTCCAGCTGAGCCAATTCCCAGCCAGCCACCGTGCCGCGCATGCTTCCCTACCTCTGTGTGGATGAGGGCACAGTACCCACAGACCTCGTAAGACAGGTGGCCAGCAGTCTGGGTAGTTCCTCTAACCCCACTGCAGCAGCCTCCAAACCCTCTTAGTCTGCCCCTTCACCACCATGAGCACTTAGTTAGAGGCAGGATCACCATCACTGGCACTCTTAATCATTTCAACATCACAAGACAAAATAAAATGATCGGCGGAGTATTGAAACTTTTCACCCCAGTCATAGATTCAGGTCTAATTCATCATTCTTTTGCTCACCACGTTGCCCCAGTTTGGACCCAGCCATATGCAAATCAGTCCTGACCCTATTCCCCATGGGAATAGTCCAGCCCTAACTGCCAGGCCAGGTCCCCCCTGGACAAGAAGCAAGCATTCTGAGTTACTGTAGAAAAGTGTGACAAGGATGGCAAGAAGAAGGATGGTAAGTCTTCAGACAAGGGTGGGGACAAATCTAAAAATGAGTCTTCATCAGGCCCACAAAAACACTCTGGTGGGGGTGGTGGGTCCAAATCCTCTTCTAATCAAGTAAAGAAACCATG
This sequence comes from Pleurodeles waltl, assembly GCF_031143425.1. Classification (NCBI taxonomy): domain Eukaryota; kingdom Metazoa; phylum Chordata; class Amphibia; order Caudata; family Salamandridae; genus Pleurodeles; species Pleurodeles waltl. The sequence goes on along the minus strand of NC_090444.1, from coordinate 143,476,630 downwards.
GTGCTATTTTTGTAAAGTAAAAGGCCATTGGACAACTGATGCCAGTTGTCCAAAGAAAAGCACCAAGCCTCCCACTACCACAACCCTTACTGCTACACCTAGGGGGTCATTACAACATTGGCAGTAAAATGCGCTTACCGCCGTGCAGAAGACCGCCAATAGACCGCCGCGGCCGCGAAATCCCACCACAGCTATTATGACCCACATCTCGGAATCCGCTGAAATTCAGACACCCACACAACACCGCCACACCAAAGGTCAGTGATAAACTGGCGAAAACAAAACCTCCACCTCCACTCCAACAGAAACACGCCCATGCTATTACGACCCACGAATCCACGCAGCGGTCTTTCAACCGCGGTATTCCATCGCGCTCAAAATACAAACACATCTCCAAAACACCGCCACATTGGACAATTCCAAATACACACACCTGACACACATACAAACACCACTCCCACACACCCAAGACTATATAAAACACACACCCACATCACCCACAAACCCCTACGACCACAAATAAGAGACGAAGGCCAGAGAGACTGCACAGCCAAGACAACACCACCATACAGAGGCACACAACACCATCACCCAACCCACATCCACGCACAAAACACCACACACCACTACACATCACCACACACATCAACACTCACACCGCCCCACACATCACACACACCACCCCATGTCACGCCAAAGACACCCCCGCTTCTCCGAGGAGGAGCTCAGGGTCATGGTGGAGGAAATCATACAGGTAGAGCCACAGCTATTTGGCTCACAGGTACAGCACACATCAATAGCCAGGAAGATGGAGCTATGGCGAAGAATCGTGGACAGGGTCAACGCAGTGGGACAGCACCCAAGAAATAGGGAGGACATCAGGAAGAGGTGGAACGACCTACGGGGGAAGGTGCATTCAACGGTCTCCAGGCACAACATCGCGGTTCAGCGGACTGGCTGCGGACCCCCACCTCCTCCCCCACAACTAACAACATGGGAGGAGCAAGTCTTGACCATCATGCATCCTGAGGGCCTCGCAGGAGTCGGTGGAGGATGGGACACTGGTAAGTCAAATCTTAACTATCATATCCCCCACCCTACCTGCATGCTATCACACACCCCCCACCCTCACACCCTCCCCTATCACCCCAAATCCTCAATAATTTACTAATAACACAAACCACACATCCCAACACCAAGCCCTGCATGACAGATCTAAGCATGGACACCCAGCACTAAAGCATGCCCACTGCACACACCTATACAACCCCCTAAACCACCATCACCCAAGCTCCCACACAGGAATGCTTGCACTGGGGTACACGCTCACCCACCCATTGCACACCATTACACACACACATATAATAATCATGCTCTTATGCCCCTGCAGGAACCCGAAGGACCGTCACCACACCAGAGGGTCCAGACAACACCACTCCACCCCCAGAAGAGGCCCACAGTGACGATAGCAGCTCTGCCCTACTGGATCCTGATGACCAGCCCGGACCATCGTGGGCCTCGGGACATTCGCTTCCCCTTGCACAGGCACAGCCCAACACCGACCTTCCACCCTCTGGTAACACCAGCACAGCACCCACCCAGCGGGACCAAACCTCCCTACCCAGGACAGGTCAATCAGCGGTGTGTCCACCACTACAGGGAACCCAGGCTAACCCACCACCCCAACAACAACAGGGACCTGGGGGCAGTGGTAGTGGGCACACGGTCCAGGGGACGGAGGCACAGGAACACAGGGGAACTGGGAGGGCTGCTGTGCGACAGGGGACGGACAGGCCAAGGGAACCCACTCTCCACAAGGCCCTATGCTCCATCATGGGAGCATACCACCACTCCCAGGAGACGATGGAGACGGTCCTGGACAAGTTGCAGGAGACCCTGCGCCTGCAGGAGGAACAGTATTTGGGGTTCAGGGGGGAGCTCAGGACCATCAACTCCGCCCTGGGCACCATCGTAGGGGTGCTGAAGGACATACAGCAGACCTTGATGGACACCGTGGCACTTCAAGGGGCCCCTGACACTAGCCAGGACGATGAACTGCCCACCACCTCCGCCGGCGCTAGTGGACAGGATGCCCCGCCACAGGCCCACCACACCAGCACCCCACCCCCTGCAGACGGACAACCACCACGCAAGCGGTCCCTGAGATCCAGGAACAGGACAGAGCAAGATGGCAAGACCCCCGCCAGGAAATGAGACCACCCTGTTTGTCCTCCCACTGTCCCACCTTGTTACCCTGTCCATTCTGAAACTGCCCCAGCTCCACTTCCTATGCCCAGATGGGCAGTGCACCTGTGAGACTAATAGACTGGACTCTGCCATGGACATTCCTCCACCATCACCCATCACCATTTTACCACCCCCTCCAATAATTAGCACTTCAATAAACACCCTTGAAACACAAAACAATCTGCAGTCAGTCTGTGATTTAGTAAATATGTATTATCAATGACAGTGTGATAATGCGTTTCCTATTGTAAAGCTAACATACCTATGTCACACATCACAAGTACTTGAAGGATGCAAGCAGATGACACGTTGGTAACCACACCTGTGAAACAGTAATCGAAAGGTACAACTCAGTTACCAAATAGTGGTTGAAACCGACAGACAGGATAGAGGTAGACCTGTGAAAATTAATGTAATGTCAAACATGAAAATGTTCTCACCTGAGTGTCACTGGAAATATTGCTGTATGACTGACTCCCTGTTGTTGTTGTCTTCTTCCTCAGCTTCCTCCTCATCACCGTCCACAGGCTCCACAGGCTCCACAGCTGCTACAACACCGTCATCTGGATCATCCTCCTGCAGAAAAGGCACCTGGCGTCGCAAAGCCAGATTATGAAGCATGGAGCAGGCGATGATGATCTCGCACACCTTCTTCGGTGAGTAGAATAGGGATCCACCTGTCATATGGAGGCACCTGAACCTGGCCTTCAGGAGGCCGAAGGTGCGTTCGATCACCCTCCTAGTCCGCCCATGGGCCTCATTATACCGTTCCTCTGCCCTGGTCCTGGGATTCCTCACTGGGGTCAATAGCCAGGACAGGTTGGGGTAACCAGAGTCTCCTAATAGCCATACACGGTGCCTCTGGAGTTGACCCATCATATCAGGGATGCTGCTATTCCGCAGGATGTAGGCGTCATGCACTGAGCCAGGGAACATAGCATTAACCTGGGAGATGTACTGGTCTGCCAAACATACCATCTGGACATTCATTGAATGATAACTCTTCCGGTTCCTGTACACCTGTTCACTCCTGTGGGGGGGGGACCAGAGCTACATGGGTCCCATCAATGGCACCTATGACGTTGGGGATATGTCCAAGGGCATAGAAGTCACCTTTCACTGTAGGCAAATCTGCCACCTCACGGAAAATGATGTATCTCCTTACGTGTTTCAGCAGGGCAGACAGCACTCTGGACAACACGTTGGAAAACATAGGCTGGGACATCCCTGATGCCATGGCCACTGTTGTCTGGAAAGACCCACTTGCAAGGAAATGGAGCACTGACAGCACCTACACGTCAGGGGGGATTCCAGTCGGATGGCGGATTGTTGACATCAGGTCTGGCTCCAACTGGGTACATAGTTCCTGGATTGTGGCACGGTCAAACCGGTAGGTGACGATGACATGTCGCTCTTCCATTGTCAACAGGTCCACCAGCGGTCGGTACACCGGAGGATTCCGCCATCTTCTCAACTGTCCCAGCTGACGGTGCCTACGAAGGACAACAGCTACGAATCAGTCATTATTCCTCCAGGTATGTACCCACAGTTACACACAAGACTACACCACTCACAAAACCCTTCCTGTATGTGTTTTGAGGGTAGGCCTAGCTATGTGTGACGCAGAGGTAAATTAGGCCATGTGGGCCCCTGAAATGGCGGCTGCCTGACCTCTAAACTGGGAAAATGGGATTGTGGGGTATCTGCGCTGGCGTTGCACACCGTCGCTGTAGGCTGTCGTAGACCGCGGCGCAATGCTGCATTGGTTAACATAGGACCCTATGGGTCCCAGGAGCCAATGAACAGGTGCGCCGGCGGTGATGATGCGCACTGCCGCGGACATCACCGCCGCGGACGTCACCGCCATTTTCTATCTGTTCAATCACTAGAAACCTGACCTTCGACAGGAGAGGACCTACACTGCAAGTGCTGCTGTGACCTCGGTCTGGAAGCGACGATGGCTGCTGCGTCTGGGGAAAGGGCCCCTGCCTTCACTGCACAGGAGTTGGAGAAACTGGTTGACGGGGTCCACCCCCAGTACACGCTACTCTACGGTCCTCCAGACCAACATGTTAGTACACAGGGAGCATGTTGTATGGGCTAGGCCTGGGTGGAGAGGGCTGGTTGGAAGAGGGAAAGGGGCAGAGTTCATAGAACATTAATGCATGGGAATGAATGGGCCACATGGCCAGAGTAGGGAGGGGGCCACTCACAACGACGGTGCAGTTGGTAATGACTGTTCCTCTTTCCTTGTGCATGTCATGTAGGTCAGCGCCCACCAGAAGAGGGACATTTGGCGTGCCATCGCCAAGGAGATCCGGACCCTGGGGGTCCACCAGAGACGGAGCACCCACTGCCATAAGAGATGGGAGGACATTCGCCGCTGCAGCTAGAAGACGGCGGAGGCTCAGCTGGGGATGGCCTCCCAACGTGGGAGGGGTGCCCGTCACACCATGACCCCCCTGATGTTCCGGATCCTGGCGGTGGCCTACTCGGAATTGGATGGGCGCTTGAGGGCATCACAGCAGACACAAGGGGGTGAGTACACTCTCATTCTGCGGACTTTTCGTGCAGTGGAGGTGTCTGGGTGAGGGAGGTGGGCTGTGGGAGTCCCTAGGCCAGGGCGAGTTCGGTAGGCAAGGCCCCTCCGTAATGTAGGCCATGTGGCACTCTACCCCACCTCAGCAGAGTGCCAAGTCGAGGTATAGTTGCCCCTGTGGCATCCATGTGCGCAGATGTCCACCATTGCCATGTAGGCCATATCCCAGAAATTGCATGTGCAGAGGGCAGGAGCACGGCGTAATGCAGGGGACTGCTGTGTCTGTCTTGTTCGCCAATGGTAGCGGTATGCCATGCACTAAAACTCTCTTTCTTCTGTCTCCCCCCCTTTTTCTGCTCTCCCTGTCCTTTTGTACATCAGCATCATCAGACGGAGGTACAGTGGCACCGGAGCACGAGGGAGCTGCATCCCACATGGCCATGGAGGGCCACACCACGGACTCTGAATGCACCAGTGGGACGGAGGGCGAGGGGAGCTTCACGTCGGTCACCGGATCACCAACCAGCGACACGGACTCGTCCGCCGATGGGAGCTCCCTTGTGGTGGCGGCACCATCTGTGCTCCACACTTCTACAGGTAGAGCTGGCACCTCCCCTACCAGCACCGCCCTCCTAGCAGCCCCTCTGCCTTCGCCCCGTGCCCGCTCACCCAGGAGGGTGGGCATCACCTTCGCCCCAGGCACCTCAGGCCCTGCCCCTGTCACCCCTGCTGCCCTCAGTGAGGAGGCCATTGAACTCCTCAGGTCACTCACTGTTGGGCAGTCTACCATTGAGAATGCCATCCAGGGTGTAGAACGAGAGTTGCAACATGGTAATGCATTCTTGGAGAGCATTCATTCTGGTCAGGCTGTCCTTCAGCGAACCCTGCAATCTCTGGCCTCAGCACTGATGGCAGCCATTGTCCATGTGTCTAGCCTCCCCCCTCCAACCTCCTCCACCCAGACCCAATCTCCTGTACCCCAGCCCATCCCAAGTACACCTACAGACCAGCATGCACACAAGTCAGCACACACAGGTAGCTCAAGCAAACATAGGCACCACACAACCCACAGGCACTCACACAAGCCTCACCCACGTACAGACACAGCAACATCCACTGCCTCCACTGTGTCCCCCTCCTCCTCTTCTCCCTCCTCCCTCCCAGTCTCGTCTACACACACACCTGCATGCACCACATCTACAGGCACCATGAATCGCACAAGGAGACCCAGCACCACAAGCCGCTCACCTGCACTCACCACCTCCACTCCCATTTACACGTCCCCTGTGTCCTCTCCCAGTGTGTCTGTGACGCCCCCTCCCAAAGTACACAAACGCCGGCAATCACTCACCCAACATCCATCCACCTCACGACAGCCTCCAGTACCTGCACCTGTACCCAAAACACCAAAAGTGACACCTCCGACAACCACCTCCTCTTCCTCCACTCCCAGGCCCCCTCCAACTACCCATCCAAGTGTTCGTCAGAAACTGTCCCTCTGTAAAGTAGACCTTTTTGCCCCCACCCCCTCCCCCCTCCAATTCATCAGTCCCGTCGTAGCGCCTCAGCCAAAAAGCCTCCAATACCAGTGGTGCCTGTTCAAGGTTTGTGGAGTGCACCGGCCACCAGGGCAGGCAGTGTGACCCGGAGCCAAGGCACTGGCAGCCCACCCTCTGTAAAGGCTCTAAAATTGGAGAGTGGACGACGGGACCGTGTGAAGACTCCTGGTGGGAAAACAACTCACATGGATTCCAAGGGGATTGGAGAGTCAGCTGTGACTCCACCAAAGGTGGGGAAGGGCCAGAGGAAGTCTGCCCAGCCTGTTGTGAGTGTCACGGCGGAGAAGTGCGCCATCATTTCCGGCAGTCGAGACACAACCGCCAGCACTGTCGTCACTGGTCCAGAGACCATCGCCGGAGTCACAGCCCAGGAGGGCCCAAGTATCGTCACTGGTCCAGAGACCACCGCCAGAGTCATTGCCCAGGAGGGCCCAAGTATCGTCACTGGTCCAGAGACCACCGCCAGAGTCATTGCCCAGGAGGGCCCAAGTATCGTCACTGGTCCAGAGACCACCGCCGGAGTCACAGCCCAGGAGGGCCCAAGTATCGTCACTGGTCCAGAGACCACCGCCAGAGTCATTGCCCAGGAGGGCCCAAGTATCGTCATTGGTCCAGAGACCACCTCCGGAGTCACAGCCCAGGAGGGCCCAAGTATTGTCACTGGTCCAGAGACCACCGCCAGAGTCATTGCCCAGGAGGGCCCAAGTATCGTCACTGGTCCAGAGACCACCGCCGGAGTCACAGCCCAGGAGGGCCCAAGTATCGTCACTGGTCCAGAGACCACCGCCAGAGTCATTGCCCAGGAGGGCCCAAGTATCGTCACTGGTCCAGAGACCACCGCCGGAGTCACAGCCCAGGAGGGCCCAAGTATCGTCACTGGTCCAGAGACCACCGCCAGAGTCATTGCCCAGGAGGGCCCAAGTATCGTCACTGGTCAGGAGACCACCGCCGGAGTCACAGCCCAGGAGGGCCCAAGTATCGTCACTGGTCCAGAGACCACTGCCAGAGTCATTGCCCAGGAGGTCCCAAGTATCGTCACTGGTCCAGAGACCACCGCCAGAGTCATTGCCCAGGAGGGTCCAAGTATCGTCACTAGTCCATAGACCACCGCCGGAGTCAGTGCCCAGGAGGGCACAAGTATCGTCACTGGTCAGGAGACCACCGCCACCGCCGGACTCAGTGCCCAGGAGGGCCCCGGCTGCCACAGCCCAGGGGGGCTATGATAGAACATCATGCCACACACCAATGCCCAGTGTAGGGAACGTCATGCCACACACCAGTGCCCAGTGTAGGGAACGTCATGCCACACACCAATGTCCGTACCAGAATCGCCATGTCAAAGCACCGCTGAACAGGGCAAAGACCACCATGGTGAAGACCGCTGAACAGGGCAAAGACCGCCATGGCAAAACACAGCTGAACAGTCCTGAACCGCCATGTCAAAGCACCGCTGAACAGGGCAAAGACCGCCATGGTGAAGACCGCTGAACAGGGCAAAGACCGCCATGGCAAAACACTGCTGAACAGTCCAGAACCTCCATGGCAAAGCACTGCTGAACAGTCCTGAACCGCCATGTCAAAGTACCGCTGAACAGGGCAAAGACCACCATGGTGAAGACCGCTGAACAGGGCAAAGACCGCCATGGCAAAACACCGCTGAACAGTCCAGAACCGCCATGGCAAAGCACCGCTGAACAGTCCTGAACCGCCATGTCAAAGCACCGCTGAACAGGGCAAAGACCACCATGGTGAAGACCGCTGAACAGGGCAAATACCGCCATGGCAAAACACCACTGAACAGTCCAGAACCGCCATGGCAAAGCTCCGCTGAACAGTCCTGAACCGCCATGTCAAAGCACCGCTGAAAAGGGCAAAGACCGCCATGGTGAAGACCGCTGAACAGGGCAAACCGCCATAGCAAAACACCGCTGAACAGTCCAGAACCGCCATGGCAAAGCACTGCTGAACAGTCCTGAACCGCCATGTCAAAGCACCGCTGAACAGGGCAAAGACCGCCATGTCAAAGCACCGCTGAACAGGGCAAAGACCGCCATGGTGAAGACCGCTGAACAGGGCAAAGACCGCCATGGCAAAGCACCGCTGAACAGTCCAGAACCGCCATGTCAAACCACCGCTGAACAGGGCAAAGACCGCCATGGTGAAGACCGGGTAGGAATGAATAGACCGCCACATCAGGCATCCTTATCCCATGTGCAGCTGGGACAGTGACAGGACAGGAACTTTCACAGGGAGACTCATCCAGTCTGGGCACCAGTCCCTCTCCAGAACCAGTGGAGACCTGCATCCACTCTGTCTGTCCTGCACAGGATGAAGCACTCTGGGCACCAGTCCCCCCCAGTACCAGTGGAGACCTGCATCTACTTGAGAGACTGTGGTTTTGCACTCCCCAGGATTGCACGGTGGGCACCCCACCCACTGTAGAGACTTGAAAGACTGTGGCTTTGCACTCCCCAGGATGGAACAGTGGGCAACCCACCCACTGTAGAGACTTGAGAGACTGTGGCTTTGCACTCCCCAGGATGGCACGGTGGGCACCCCACCCACTGTAGAGACTTGAAAGACTGTGGCTTTGCACTCCCCAGGATGGAACAGTGGGCAACCCACCCACTGTAGAGACTTGAGAGACTGTGGCTTTGCACTCCCCAGGATACATCAATGGGCATGGAGCCCCGTCGTGGATCTGGCTTTGCAGTCATCCGGCTGAGGTGCCCCCCCTTCCCTTCCCCCTGAGGTGCCTGTAGTATTTCTATCTGATGCCCCGGCAGAGTTCTCTCCGATTGTGGTCAGGTATCCTTTGTGGGCCTCGCCCATGCATTTTTGGACTGTTGGTGCACGGACATTGTTATGTAGATATCTGCACTACTTCTCGTAATGTATATAATTATGACTGATTTTCATATATATCTGTATATTTTTGTATGACATGTATATTGCCACATTACAATGTTTGACCGAATTTCGCTTTGTCTTTTCATTCTTCTGGGGGGATTGTGGGTTGTTACTGTGATTTTTGTGAATGCATTGGTGTGTATGTTGTATTATGCGAGGTTGGGGGTGGGGGTGGGGGTGTTTGGTGGGTGTCTCCCTAACTTTTGCCTCCACCCTCCCCCATGTCGTAGGTGCAGTACTCAACGTTGTCTTCGGCGCCTACATAGATGTTGGTCGTAGAGTAGCAGAAAGACAAGGGCAGGGAGTATTTGGAGTTCCAGGTCCATGGAGTCCTCATTCCTCGTGGGATGTGTTCAGGTGAGTGTTTTCCCATTGCAAAAGCTGTTTCCGCCGTGTTTTTATCCACGGTGAATCCGCCCCGGAAAAGGTGGCGGATTGGCGGGTTGTAATACTATGGGCGGTACATTGTATTCCGCCTGTCTGTTGGCGGTGCCCGCCGCGCTGCTTGTCTGTACCGCCGTGGCGGGCGGTGTGTTAAAGTGGCTGTCTTTTTTGGCGGTTTCCACCAGGGTCATAATTCCATTTTTTTATCCGCCGCACTGTTTGTGGTATTACCGCAGCTTTAACACCGTCCGCCAGGGTTGTAATGACCCCCCTAGTGCCCCTAGTAATAGCAGTGGTGGTGGGAGCAAACCTACTAATAGCCAATACAAGGGAGTAGCTGGGCTCACTTTTGGTAATTTAGTTGGGGTTGGTCTTGTTAGGGAGACCACAGAGGCTGTGTTAGTCTCTGAAGGTGCCATTGATTTGGCCACCTTGGTTGCTTGTCCCCTTAATATGGATAAGTACAAGCAACTTCCCCTAATAAATTGTGTTGAGGTTCAGGCCTACAGGGACACAGGTGCCAGTGTTACCATGGTAATAGAGAAACTGGTACACCCTGAACAACACCTACTTGGTCACCAGTACCAAGTGACAGACGCTCATAACAACACTCTTAGCCACCCCATGCTGAAGTACTGGGTTTTTCAGAACCCAGTGGTGCCAGGGAACACACCCTAAGACTTCAAGTCCTTCCTGTTTCAGACTACAGAAACACAGAGTCTTCTTGGTGAAGTCAAAGATCTTGTTGATTGGCTGCAGCCAGTAACAGGTATCCTAGAAGTACAACACGTGTATATTCTCAGGAGACTGCTCCCCTTGCAAAGCTAACCTTCTCTTTTATACAAAATATTATGCTTAAGGCAAACATTCCTTATTTTACAGTTGACCATTCACATATTTTCTCTACAAAGAAATAGCAGGGTTATGATGACAAGCCCATATTTCAGTTTGTCCAGCCCTCAATCAATTACCCGGCAAGGCTCAGTACTTTCATCAGATATCGACGGACCCCCAATATAAACAGGCACCTCCTCCTTGTAAAGCAAGTCATAAAGAAAGAAACAGGGTCAGGTGTGTGTAAGATTAGGCATGGTTTGTGTGTGATTAAAGGTTTTATGATGTGTTGTGCCTTGATACTAATCTCATTCGGCCACTGGGAAAGAAAACTGGCCGAACAGGTTTGGCTTCAGGCAGTGGAGTCAGCTTGCCCAGGTCACAGAGGAGTCAGCAAAGATGTACGTGTCCTTCAGACTCGTTTTCGGCATTAGTCATTGGCCTATGTGAGGGCAATCACAAAATGGCTGTCGTTACAATGGAACCTCAGAGTTTCAAGACGGAAACTCTGATATTCAGGTGATTTCGTCACCTGAATATGAATACAATGCTTGTGCATACTATTCTAATCATTCTCGGTCTGCTGATACCAAAATCATTGTGATACGACGATGTTTATAACACGGGTCCAGAATTTTTCAGTACCACAATGCCTGTTGTGAATCTCAACTGGGGGGGTGGGGTTGTGTAGGAAAGTACCATCTTGCCTGGCATATTACCCCCATATTTCACTGTATATATGTTGTTTTAGTGTATGTGCCACTGGGACCCTGCCAGCCAGGGCCCCAGTGCTCATAAGTGTGCCCTTTATGTGTTCCCTGTGTGATGACTAACTGTCTCACTGAGGCTCTGCTAACCAGAACCTCAGTGGTTATGCTCTCTCTGCTTTCTAAATTGTCACTAACAGGCTAGTGACCAATTTCACCAATTCATATTGGCATACTGGAACACCCTTATAATTCCCTAGTCTATGGTACTGAGGTACCCAGGGTATTGGGGTTCCAGGAGATCCCTATGGGCTGCAGTATTTCTTTTGCCACCCATAGGGAGCTCTGACAATTCTTACACAGGCCTGCTACTGCAGCCTGAGTGAAATAACGTCCACGTTATTTCACAGCCATTTACCACTGTACTTAAGTAACTTATAAGTCACCTATATGTCTAACCTTTACCTGGTAAAGGTTGGGTGCTAGGTTGCTAAGTGTGTGGGCACCCTGGCACTAGCCAAGGTGCCCCCACATCGTTCAGGGCAAATTCCCGGGACTTTGTGAGTGCAGGGACACCATTTCACGCGTGCACTATACATAGGTCACTACCTATGTATAGCGTCACAATGGTAACTCCGAACATGGCTATGTAACATGTCTAAGATCATGGAATTGTCACCCCAATGCCATTCTGGCATTGGGGAGACAATTCCATGACCCCCCGAGTCTCTAGCACAGACCCGGGTACTGCCAAACTACCTTTCCCGGGGTTTCACTGCAGCTGCTGCCAACCCCTCAGACAGGTTTCTGCCCTCCTGGGGTCCAGCCAGGCTTGGCCCAGGAAGGCAGAACAAAGGACTTCCTCAGAGAGAGGGTGTTACACCCTCTCCCTTTGGAAAAAGGTGTCAGGGCTGGGGAGGAGTAGCCTCCCCCAGCCTCTGGAAATGCTTTGATGGGCACAGATGGTGCCCATCTCTGCATAAGCCAGTCTACACCGGTTCAGGGATCCCCCAGCCCTGCTCTGACGCGAAACTGGACAAAGGAAAGGGGAGTGACCACTCCCCTGACCTGCACCTCCCAGGGCAGGTGCCCAGAGCTCCTCCAGTGTGCTCCAGACCTCTGCCATCTTGGAAACAGAGGTGCTACTGGCACACTGGACTGCTCTGAGTGGCCAGTGCCAGCAGGTGACGTCAGAGACTCCTTCTGATAGGCTCTTACCTGTGTTGCTAGCCTATCCTCCTTCCTAGGTAGCCAAACCTCCTTTTCTGGCTATTTAGGGTCTCTGCTTTGGGGAATTCTTTAGATAACGAATGCAAGGGCTCATCAGAGTTCCTCTGCATCTCTCTCTTCACCTTCTGCCAAAGGATCGACCGCTGACTGCTCAGGATGCCTGCAAAACCGCAACAAAGTAGCAAAGATGACTACTGCAACCTTGTATCGCTGATCCTGCCGCCTTCTCAACTGTTTCCTGGTGGTGCATGCTCTGGGGGTAGCCTGCCTCCTTCCTGCACCAGGAACTCTGAAGAAATCTCCCGTGGGACGACGGAATCTTCCCCCTGCAACTGCAGGCAACAAAAGACTGCATCACCGGTCCTCTGGGTCCCCTCTCAGCACGACGAGCGTGGTCCCTGGAACTCAGCAACTCTGTCCAAGTGACTCCCACAGTCCAGTGACTCTTCAGTCCAAGTTTGGTGTAGGTAAGTCCTTGCCTCCCCACGCTAGACTGCATTGCTGGGAACCGCGTGATTTGCAGCTGCTCCGGCTCCTGTGCACTCTTCCAGGATTTCCTTTGTGCACAGCCAAGCCTGGGTCCCAACACTCTAACCTGCAGTGCACAACCTCCTGAGTTGTCCTCCAGCGTCGTGGGACTCCCTTTTGTGTCTTCGGGTGAGCTCCGGTTCACTCCTCCTCCAAGTGCATGTTCCGGTATTCTGCGGGTGCTGCCTGCTTCTGTGAGGGCTCCCTGACTTGCTGTGCGCCCCCTCTGTCTCCTCATCCAAGTGGCGACATCCTGGTCCCTCCTGGGCCACAGCAGCATCCAAAAACCCTAACTGCGACCCTTGCAGCTAGCAAGGCTTGTTTGCGGTCTTTCTGCGTGGGAACACCTCTGCAAGCTTCTTCACAACGTCGGACATCCATCCTCCAAAGGGGAAGTTCCTAGTCCTCTTCGTTCTTGCAGAATCCTCAGCTTCTGCCATCCGGTGGCAGCTTCTTTGCACCCTCAGCTGGCATTTCCTGGGCATCTGCCCACTCTCGACTTTGTCGTGATTCTTGGACTTGGTCCCCTTGTTCCACCGGTACTCTCGTCCGGAAATCCACTTTGGTTGCTTTGCTGGTGTTGGTCTTCCTTGCAGAATTCCCCTATCACGACTTCTGTGCTCTCTGGGGAACATAGGTGCACTTTACACCTACTTTTCAGGGTCTTGGGGTGGGCTATTTTTCTAACCCTCACTGTTTTCTTACAGTCCCAGCGACCCTCTACAAGCTCACATAGGTTTGGGGTCCATTCGTGGTTCGCATTCCACTTTTGGAGTATATGGTTTGTGTTGCCCCTATACCTATGTGCTCCTATTGCAATTCACTGTAACTATACATTGCTTGCATTACTTCCTTTTGCTATTACTGCATACTTTTGGTATTGTGTACATATATCTTGTGTATATTTGGCATCCTCATACTGAGGGTACTCACTGAGATACTTTTGGCATATTGTCATAAAAATAAAGTACCTTTATTTTTAGTATATCTGTGTATTGTGTTTTCTTATGATATTGTGCATATGACACTAGTGGTATAGTGGGAGCTTTGCATGTCTCCTAGTTCAGCCTAAGCTGCTCTGCTATAGCTACCTTCTATCAGCCTAAGCTGCTAGAAACACCTATTCTACACTAATAAGGGATAACTGGACCTGGTACAGAGTGTAAGTACCCCTTGGTACCCACTACAAGCCAGGCCAGCCTCCTACAGTTACTCTATAACATTGGACAGGTGGGCTTGGCTGATTGTCCAAAGGAGCTACTTCCTCCCCTTCGACACTACCCCTCCACCTATGCCACCATCTCATGACTGGCTGACAGAGGATCATCTGTTCCTTTTCTGCAATGTTGCAGCCTCAATCCTGGATTTTGGTGAGACTGACTGAGGCTGCTGGAGCTCATGGCCTCCTGCTTCCTGCTGGTGACACATGCCAGATGACGTATGGGGTCACTGCAGTGGGATCTGAAGTTTCAGTGGATGCAGAATCAAGGAAATCTCTCTGACATGGTCTAGATCTCCGAGGGAACTTCAAAGGACCTGCTGTGGTGGCTAATGAACTGTGATTGGGTCAGTGGCAGATCCCTCGCCATTCCCCAACCAGATCTCACAGTAGTGACAGATGCCTCACTTCTGGGATGGGGCTGCCATCTGGGAGAACTGGAGATCAGAGGACTCTGGTCTCTGATGGAATCTGGACTGCACATCAACCTGCTGGAGCAACAAGCAATCCGACTTGCATTGAAAGCCTTTCTACCCTCCATCAAGGGAAGGCTATTGCAGGAGTTCATGGACAACACCACCGTCATGTGGAGCTGCAACAAACAGGGTGCGGTTGTGGACTCTTTATCAAGAGGATCTGTGTTTCTGGGCATGGCTGGAACAGCAGGGCATATCCCTGCTGGTTCATCATCTGGCGAGCTCTCTGAATGCCAGAGCAGACTAATTCAGCCGAAGATGCCTAGTGGATCATGAATGGTATCTCCATCCCAGGGTGGGGCATGGTCTCCATAAGGCAGTGGAAAGAGCCTTGGTTAAATCAGTTCACCTCTGCTGAGAGCGTGCAATGTCAGCAATTTTGTGCACTGGAGTTTTCAAGGCGGCTCTCACTCGAAGATGCTTTTCATCTCGAGCGGAACTCAGGCTTCCTGTATTCCTTTTTGCCCATACCACTCCCACCCACAGTTCTCATGGAGATCAGAAATGACCGGGCCCAAGTCAACCTTGTGGCTCCGGACTGGGCATTGAGAATCTGGTATCATGAGCTACACGGCAGTGCAAACGATCCTCCAATCAGACTGCCTTTTCGGGAAGATATTCTCTCAGAGCAGCAGGGGACAGTTCTTCATCCGAACCTGTCCACTCTCCACCTTCTTATGTGGAGATTGAGCGGCAGCAGTTGGCAGCTTTTGACCTTCCTCCCGAATTCTGTAATGTCATCTAGGCAGCCAGGCATCCCCCCACCAAGATGGTATACGCCTACCGTTGGAAGAAATTGTGGCATGGTGTGCAGAAAAATCTGTTGATCCTCTTTCTGTCACTGTTTTGGGCGGGTCTGATCAGTACTCTGGTTGGGACACCCCTTGAGGTCACAGACTATCCCAAAGAGGTAGTGTACTGGGGCAGAAGAGCAGCTAAAGGTATACATGGGAAAGGACAGCTATGGAAGGCACAGGAAACAGGAAAGTAAAAGCAGAGCAACCTTAGTGTGAACAAACAGGAAACGGATTACTATTGGACAAACACGCTGGGGTTATACACAGAGTAAGGCGCAGAACCTCCCACAGTGACAGGGAATCTCAATGCCTCTGTGCAGTTTGCTCTTACAGATAGTCACCCCCACCAGCCCCATAGAAAGGAGGCAGCAGAAGTGATTCTGTCTTTGGACCCTTGGAGCACAAACAAGAATTGTACTTACATCCACAAGACAAGCCCTTGTGGGTCCAGATGGAAACACAGTGGCAATTCCTGGAAAACAGCAATAGCACACTGTCACTGTTAGGCACTATAGACTACATATAACACTAGACAAAGGATGGGGGCTGGAATTGCCTCCTGGAAACCAGGAGCCAACCCCAGTACAAAGGAAAACACTTATACACAGGTGAAGACTGATAGAACACTTACGAGACACAAATACCCAAGAGGAAACAGAAACAGAAGGAACACACTAGGAGGCAGAGGCAGGAACTGGGAACAGGCTCAGGCTGAAGCAAAAGCATGGAAAGGACTGGAAAACAGAGCACAAGCTCTGGCTGGAACAAACAGAAACAGGAATGGGAAACAGAGAGCAGGCTCTGGCTGGAGCAAGCAAGAACAGGACTGGAATACAGGGAGTAGGAATAAGCAGTAAACAGGACTGGGAAACAGAGAGCAGGTTCAGGCTGAAACAAGGCAGAAACAGGACAGAGAAACAGGGAGTAGGCTCTGGAAGAAACAAACAAGTACAAGGCTAGGAGATAGGGAGAAGACTCTGGCTGGAACAATCAGGAACAGGGCAGAGAAACAAGAAACAGGTTCAAGCTGAAACAAGACTGGAACACCATCCGATAAGGGGTCTGTAACACAAAGGAATCAAACTCCAATGCACAACGAGAATCTTTAGGAAATGGCTGCTTATAAGCAGTTCCAAGCTGCAGCAAACCCCAGGTGGAATCACATGACTGGGCAGCACAGGAGAGGTCTCAGGTGTGTGTAGTTTCAGACACTCGCAAGTCCTGAAGGAGAGGATCCGGTGAAAAGGAGCAACTGGACTTCTCCCATAGAAAACAATGTAAAACAGAATCCAGGCTTTCCTGACTACCAGGCTGTGCATTATGGGATTTGCAGTGCCAGGAAACAAATGGAATACTACAAAAGCATACCATGGCGAAAAGAGAAACAAACGGGAGTCAGCAAGGGACTCTAGATAAGTGTTCACGGTGATTCCCAGGCTTCCGAAAGCCCCCTTACAGCGCCCCCTAGAAATGGGACGACCGAGTCGTAACACTTTCTGCCCCTCTTTCTGAGGTCCTACTTTTCACTCTTTCCCTTGCGCAGCAGACACCAGCTTTCAGCACTCTTAAGGGCTATTTATCTACCATTAATTCCTTCTTGTGGTGCCGGATCAACCTTCTTTGTTCAAGTCACATATTGTACATAGGTTCCTTAAAGGTCTTACTCATCTATTTCCTCCTCCATTCATTATGGCTCAGTGGGACCTTAATTTGGTTCTAACATTTTTGATGTGTTCTCCTTTTGAGCCTCTCCTCAATTGTTATCAGGCTTCTCACACTGAAAACAGCCTACCTTGTGGCAATTACATCTGCGGCTTGAGCTGCAGGACTTTTCATCTAAGCCACCTAACCTCTCTATATAACCAGACAGACTGGTACTTCGCATGGGCCTCTTTTCTACCAAAAGTAGTCACACCTTTTCACGTAGGCCAATCTATCACCTGCCTACTTTGCCTCTTGAAGGTGTGTGAGCTCATTCCACCAGTGCTAAAGCTGTGACAGCTGCAGTGGCACATGGAGTTCCAGTCCTGGATATCTGCCAGACAGCAACTTAGGCATCTCTGCACACAATTACCAAACACTACTGACTGGACAGTCAGGTCTGTAGGGATGAGCAGTTTGCCAGTTTGGTCATGCAGGACTTCCTCGTTTGGAATTGGTTTGCAGAACCACCTCCAGGGTTGGTATTGTTTGGGTATCTATTCAAAGATAAGGAATATGCAGGTAGAGGTCTCTGTCAGATGAGCAACTTGCATACCTTTGGTTACACCTTACCTGGTAGAGACTATATCTAGCTGCAGATTCCTTCCTGACCTACGCATCCTCCCCATTCTGCCGAATGGGTTTCTAGGGACAGGGATGACTGCTTTCAGGGCCCTAGTTTTGACTAACCAGTGATCACTTTTTTTCATGGCTCTGCACTTTTGACATAGAAAGTTGTGAAAAGAAATGTACATCAGCACGCATGTATAGGTACCCCTGCGTCACTTCCTCATTGGCTGATGACAGACGCAGAGCTGATCGACGCCACATACTGGCTGCAGGGGTACTGCTCATGGAAAATCTTTCGGATCCAGTCTGACGCCTGGGGAAAATTCAAAGGTAAGGAATCTGCAGCTAGATAGTCTCTACCAGATCAAATTGAAGGTATGTAGCTCGGTAGTATATCCAACCCGGGCTCCATCTCGTTCATTGTCAAATTGTTGTTAGGTGCTGTTCTACTGCGACCATTGACTTTCCTTGGTTCATTTTAGTGTCATTTTGTTTATTGCATTTTACTCCTTTTCTAATCAGTTTTGAAGTTTTTACATTGTTTTGCATTTCGAATTTATAACTGTTTTATTACTGCATAAATACCGTAGGCGTTGCTTCCAGGTTATGCATGTCTGCTCTGTACCATATGTACCTGGGGTTCAGCTCAGCCACTTATTTGGTGACTTTAGTGGTTCACCCTGGTAAGGGCAGTGATTATTATTAGATGTGGGTACTCAACACCTCTCAACTAATAACCAGTTTCTTGCACCGAGTTCGAACCCTAATCTTTGGCCCTTTCGGAAACTGTAGGAAAGTGCCTCTTTCCATATGGTCACTCCTAGCACTTTTTGCCTGGTTCTGGCGTCATTTTGGCTGAAAGACCACTGGGTTCCTGCCAACCAGGTCCCCAGTGCCAGATCTTTTTCCTCCCAAAACTGCACAGTTGTTGCTCCCAACTGGCAAAACCTTTAGCACCCACTGTAATACCCTAGTAAACGGCACCCCTGATATCTAGGACCTCGGATACCCAGGAGGGTCCCTTAGTGCTGCCCCCATAAAGCCTACCAGGTACTAGTGTGTTGACTGATTGGTCCTAACTAGTTCAGCCACCTTAGACACGTATCTGGCCCCCTAAAGGTGAGAGCCAGCGCTCTTGAGGGCCAGAGACAAAAGCCTGCACTGGGTGGGGGTGTTAGTACCTCACCCAGGCAGGATGGGCATTCCAGGGCAGGGAGCTTCAAAGGCCTTGCCGCCTTTGTAATGCGACCCAGGTCTCCCCAGGTGGCGGAGATGATCCACCCCCCCTGTCCTGACCCCACTTTTGACAGCAGAACAGATGGGAAACTAGACAGATTAGGAGGTGTGCCCACTTCATGCCAGTCCCACCCCAAAGGTGGAGGAGCTGAGCTTGGTACTACTTTTTAAACGCCTCCATCATTAGGCCACCAGGGTTAGGGTTATGCCCACTTTGCAGCAGAAGTGGTAATAAAAAGGGTGCAATCAACCAAAGGTGGTCAGCCCATTGGCTACCAGCTGGCACTCCTTCTAACACCCCTAAAGTGAGTATTTAGGTGGCACCCCTGAACCCTAGAACTCAGATCTTGACAACCTATGAAGACAATGACACAAAGGAGTTGTGCCTGCAGAAGAGGAAAAGAAGAAGCAGCTGACTTGGTACCAGCCCCACCGGCCTGCTGACCTCGACAGACTCTGCCCAAAAAGATGACTCGTCCTGCAGCTGTAGCTCCAAGAAACCCAGGGGGACTGCCTGCCTTCCACAAAGACTCAGGCTCCTGTGAGCAGCGGATCTGCTCTGCAAGAAGTCTCATGAAAGGACTCTGAAGCTTACAGAACAGCAAAGACCCTACACCTGTAGTCATCACTGCATCCGACATCCTCTACCCGAAGTGAAGCAAACCAACTTTGCCAGCAAGGCTCCCCAGCTGTCCAGAGTCCCAGTCTTTCCGAGTTTTACCCCTCTTAGTCTCCCCCAAGTCACCTGCAGCCCCTGCACTTAGACCCCTCTCCCACGACCTAGTGGTGTGAGAAAACCTGACGCCTCCAGCAACCACTGCACCTGTCTCCCACAACCCAATCTGAGGTGGGTCACTGGTGCCAGCAATGTCCCCGGCTCCCCTGAGCTTGCATCTACCCTGGTTTCACCCCTGCTGGCTCTCCGAAGACTCCTGCAGCCGCAACACACAGGACCCCCTGATCGTGAGTGTTCATAGACAGAGAAACCCGATGCCTAAGGACACCCCTGCAGCCGTCGCCCCTGGTCCCTGGAGAAAAAGACCAAAGGTGCACCTACATCCTGAGCACCCCATGTCTACAACCTACCTGTTTGTTGTCCCCGACTGGCTTTCCAGCCCAAGCCTGTAGCCTGTTTGTCACAGGGCCAAACTCCCAAAGGAAACCATTGGGCACCCGACGCCTTACTGCACCTCTGCACCCGGCCATCCCAGTGCTGCCTGGTGTGACCTGTTGATGTGGTTCTGATCAGTGTCCAGCATTTACCTTAACTCTCTATGATTGGCTTCGTAAGTCGTTGTTAACCCTGTGTTTGCTCAACATTGTTTTTCCTCCATAGGATAACATTGAGAGAACTCTGAAAATTGCACTGTGTCCACTTTTGAAATTGCAAAGTATTTATGCTCAAAAGTCTACTTACCTCATTATGAAGCTCTTGGGTTTAAAACAGACATAACGGTTATTTTTCTAAATTTCTCTTTGATTTATTCTTTGAGTGTGTGTGTCATTTATTTCCTCTGTGAGTACAACAAATGCTTAACACTTCCCTCTGAGAAGCCTAACGTCTCGTCCACACTACCAAAAAATAGAGCATTAGTCCTATCTACTTCTGCCTCTGCAAACCAAGTGGAGATCGAATTGACCCTGCATGTTGTGCTTCTTTTTTTTGCACGATAACGTGAGCCAGCTTCCTACAGAAACCTTTAAAGACATTCAGCAAAGGTATTTTTCAGAGACTAGCAGTGAATTTCTACTGTGTTCAAAGGGTAAAATGTATCTTTCCTTCACAAAATGGTGTGTCTTTTTGTAAAGTGTCCCACATCTGGCAGAAAGTGTAACAGACGCTCACACAGTCTGCACTGGGCTCCTATCTGGTTCACATTGTCCTTACTCCTGTGAATGCTCCAAGTACTTATCCAGGAGAACATGAAAGGACAGGGAAAAGCGAAGCTGCGTGGACTTCAAGAGGACCTACGTATGTGTGAATAAAAATCTGGAATTCCTGAGTGTTCTGGAAAGCATGCTTCCCTCTACCTGTGCTCTTTCCAGTTTTCAAAGACCCTCTGGGGTACATCCAGGGAACAATCTGAGGAACAAAAGAGAATTCCAGTAGGTGTCAAGGGACCAGGGTGTCAAAGGTTGGGGGTGTCACTGCCTGTTCTCTGCCAAGAACTGGCTGGATGTCAAAGACTGATTCACCATTGAGATGTTTCTCTTCTAGCAGATCATTCCCTCTATCTGCTAAATTGATCTACAATCTGGAAAAGAGGAGGGTATCACCATTGCCCACTCCAAAAACACCTACACATCTCCTACCAGAAAAGCATCTTCTGCTGTGACACTTTCCTCTGCCCTGTCCTAGTCACTTGAACATGGACCTTCTCTGATTCCAGACCTTCTGTGCCCCATTGTCCATTATCCTTACTGTGTCTGCACCATCGGTAGCGCCTCAAACAGCTGCAGTGAAACCTCGAGTGCCATACTTTATTTGATTTTTATGACAGATCCTCGTGGGACACACTTCAAGGCTTCCAGGAAAAACTTCCTCAGGAAAACAGGCTAGTTTTCTGAGGTCCCACAATAGGGGATGATGGTGTCCAATCAGATCTTTAGCGCTACTGCTGATTTGGTCCTTGGTGGTTCTTCATAGCTCCATCTTGCTGACCTTAGCCCTGAAGCCAGCAGAGAATAGTAAATCTTATGCGTATGTGAATGATTAGGTGCAGGGTATCAAGTCCTAACTGGAGACACTGAAGGCTGTGGGCCTTGAAAACATAAGTAGTTCCGAAGCACCACTATACACCTTACAACAGATGCTACCAACAACGCAGGGATCTTGCTTCTCAGTGGTCAGAAGGTCAAACTCTCCTCTCCTGCCCAGACTGGAACTACAAGAGCTCTCCTGCTCTCCACAGCTCTTAGATGTTCAGCTCTTGAATAAGGTTTTTAACTGCCAGTAAAGCTATTGCCTCTGAAACTTTTGCCTATCATATACCATATTGTTGAATATGCCCCGGAGAAGTGAAAATCTGTTGCAAAAATAAATATGAAAAACACATGTTGGCTGATGTAATTCTAGATACCTTTTCTTTTCTCCTTATGCTACAGAAGTGTTAAACCTTAAAATGACTTGATTTCTGTTGACTATGATCTTTTGACCTCAACCAGCAGAAATCCCAGTGATCTTTCCGCTTCGCAAAAC
Source organism: Pleurodeles waltl (assembly GCF_031143425.1). Taxonomy (NCBI): domain Eukaryota; kingdom Metazoa; phylum Chordata; class Amphibia; order Caudata; family Salamandridae; genus Pleurodeles; species Pleurodeles waltl. The sequence goes on along the minus strand of NC_090444.1, from coordinate 143,454,494 downwards.
AAGAAGACTAGGAGGACAGCAGCTTCTGCAGGAAATCCAGCTAAGCATTGCCTCCCTTCTTCTTACTGTTCTTCCCCCCTCTTCTGTAGGGCAAAGCATCAGCAATCTCCTGGACCGGTAGAAGAAAATTACTTCAGACAAAAGGATGCTAAATATTGTAGAGAATGGATGTTCTTTCAGGTTACAATCATCTCCTTCTATTCCTTCTAAGAAAGCATCTAAATGTCATCTAGTATTGCTTTGTTTGGAAGTCAGTACCCTCCTGTTCAACGAGGCATTGAAACTGGTCCCTCGTTCTCCAAAAAAAAGAAAAGGGGTATATATGCCTGCACCTTCTAGTTCAAAAGAAAGGTCTGAAGGTGAAATGACCCTCTATTCTAGATCTCGGGGCTTGTACAAGTTGATAAAGTAACAGAAATGCTGCATGTTCACCAAATATACCACCAGCTCCATCATGGAGGATTGGATCTGTACCACTGATTTACAAGATGCCTATTTTTACATCGACACCATTGAGAACCATGACAATTTTTTGAGATTTCTGGTTGAAAATGTCCATTATCAGTACAAATTCCTGATTTGTGGCCTCATGTCTGCACCACAAACTTTTCCGGACTGCCTGGTGATATTACAGATGGGGGAAAATGTCAATTTTCATCTATCCCTACATAGACCTCAGACTCAATGACGTAAATACCTCAAGTATCCCCACCTCATTACAACATGACACACTCTATACTTCAGAGGCTGGGATTTCAAGTCTGCAGAGTCTGGTGCACTCCATCAATTACCTAAGAGAACTCAGTCACTATCAGCAGCAGTGAATCCGTTGGAGGATTCTATCCCTCTGCTGTGTCAAAATTCTAACAATGAAACATCCAACATCCTGTCAGATTTCATCCCTTCTGGACTCAGTGGTCACCTGCATCTCTATTATTCCACACACATATTGATAGATGAAACTATTATAATAGCGCCTCAACAACCTGTCGAGTCAGTTCTCTGCAGTTGATAAATAGTTAACTCTCACATGGAAGTTAACTTTCACATGGGCTGCGATCAATTCCCTTCTTCGGTGCTAATTGACAAACCTCCTGAATGATGTCCCCTTTCCAATGCGAGACCACCTCAGACGTTTGTGACAGATGCATCATTGTTTGGTTGGGGAGGCCACATGCATAGTCTGCTGGTCCAAGGCGTGTGTTCGAAGAAAAAAGGCTTACCACATCAGCTCTCTAAAGCTGAGGAGGGTCCATTTAGCCCTCAAGTGTTTTCTGCTGAGTTTCAGAGCATCTTCTCTGCTCACAGCCAATACAACAACAATGTATTACATCAACAATAGGGAGATATGAGTTCCTGAGCTCTATCTCTAGAGCTCAGACAATTTGTAAGTGGCTGATGGAGAGGAACTTGCACATCACAACAGGTCACCTGCTTTGCATCCTGAAGGCAGAAGCAGATTCTCTTAACAAAACAATGCAAGTGACACATGATTAGGTGCTGAACGATGAAGAGCTGTGGTGGTACACTGACCTTCAGCATTTATCAGAATGGCCACGATAGACTGCTGCGCAGAGAAGATCTTGAGCGTGAGTTAAGCCAAGAAGCCAAATAATCCCTCTCACACTTCTGCTTTTACCTAAAGGACTTGCCCTTGTTCATGGTCTCAGAAGCAGTCCTTTCTGATGAAGTGCTGGTCAAAGGCAAGCCCGTACAGGATTTGGAGCAGGATCAGGCCGTGAAGCAGCACTGAGATCTGAGCCCAACATCATCCCGAGCTCACATCAAGAAGTTTAGTCTCCAGGGCCTTGTCATGCATGATGCTACATTTAGCACACAAATTAAATTGTTTAGGCACCAGAGACTGATGCTTCGGGGGTTGGGTGCAAGAGTACCATCTTGTTCTGACAAGAGCAACAGGACATAAAGCCTGACATTTTGAGTGGAGGCATCTATGAAAACACTGCAAAGGTGAATTTAGTTGAAAGATGTTCAAAAGAGAGCAACTCTAAATCTGCTTTGAATGGCACTGATAAAAAGGAACTCATGTCAGTTCTGTGGGATTGTGCCTTTTTGGCTCGCTCATATCCTCTTTGAGGCTGGATCCTGGAGCCAAGACTAAGCCATCTTACCCCTATGAGCACAAGCAAACTATTTTCAAGTTTCCACATCCTTCTGGTTCCTGAAGAAGATTCAAATGCTGAGGAATCTGCAAGTAGTTCATATTTGTTAGATTAAAATCATACAATAGAATAAAAATTGACAATCACATTTAAGAAGTTACATCCATAAAAGAGAAGCATATACCTCCTACTTTGATCTTAGTATTGGCTCTGTAGAAAATGTGGGCACTCTAGGGTGGCTAGTAAACCCAGGATCAAGGGAATGTGAGGAGCTATCTCAAATGTAAAAAAAGAGATGGGCAACACGACATTGCAGAACTAAATATGCTTTTACTCGACAATTAATCTAGATTGACCCTTGATATCTCAAAGACACTCACCCACCAATTGGACATAGACAGGAACGCACTACGACAAATACTCCCATGTAAGGCACACCATTGTTGGAGGGTAACCACCCAATGCATTAATGAACTCAGTGACAAAACAGGGCATTTTTATACAGACCTACGACTTGAGACATTGCTTCCCACTTTATGCCTGTGGTGATGGGTTCTGTGGTCCAGACAGCCTCTGAAATTGCGGCAGTGTTTACATCCTACCACTGACAGCTTTAGGTTTGTGACCCACAACCTCACATAGAGCGAATTTTAACCGCTACTCAATGACATTCCACTCCCTTCTTCGATGGTGGCTCAATGGGAAAGCCCTAGAGGAACCAATCACAGAGGATGAAATTCACGCCACCATCAGGGACCTGCAAGCTGGAAAGACCCCAGGCTGAGATGCCTTCCTTCCTAAATATTGATCCACATTTAGAGACCAACTGGTTCCCCACTTGCTTCATCTCTTCACTGAGGCCATTGAAAAGGGATCCTTTCAAAATGACCTAGACTTAGCAGCTATTGTCGTTATTCCTAAAACCACCCACCCTTGCTCGAACAAGGGTCCTACTGCCCCATCTCCCTACTTAATACAGATAATAAAATCAGTGCAAAACTTTAGGCGACCAAGCTTCACTGGTTCTTCCTGCCCTGATCCATATTTATTAATGTGGCTTTGTGCCAAACCGAAGTACCAACACTGTATCCGGTGGCTTCATTGTGCCCTTGCCCCTATGGGGAATCTGACAGGAGACAGATTTATTCCTTGCTGACTTTGAAAAGGCTTTTGACATGGTTGACTGGGACTACCTGGCGGCAGTCCAGCTTCACATTGGCTTTGGACATTGTTTCCGCATGATGACCTCCCTCCGGTACTCAGCCCAGTGGCTCAAGTCCATCTCAACAGGACGCTGTGGCAAATTTTGGATTGAAAGGGGCACCTGCCAGAGGTGTACTCTTTCCCCATTACTTTGTGCTCTGGTGTCGAGCCTCTACCAGGGTTGGTCCACTATGATGCACCAATTGAGGGGCGGTGCTGGACAAATGCCTTTGAGGACAAGACCTTGTTATACATGGACGATGTTCTTCTCTACCTCACAAACCTGGAAATCTCTGACCCTCAAACTCTTTCGTCTATTTGAGAAGGCCTCCGGCCTGTGCCTTAATAAGACAAAATCCCTTCTTGTTCCTCTGTGTGGCAATACTGCTTCAACCGGTTGGAGACTGAGCATCCCCCTCCGTACGGAATTCACTTGAGTGGGGGGGGCTACTTATTTTAAAGGTAGGTTTACTCCGGGGGGGCGACCGTGAGCAGGGCGATCCTCTGTGGGGGCAATAATTGTTTATAACAGCTCTATGGCCCCCAAGGAAACCATACAGCTGTTAGAAATATATATAGATCTATTTATACAGGTATAGATATACATGTATAGATATATCTATGTTGATATTTTATCTATATATAGATATATTTATAGATATGTTTATAGATAGATCTATATATATTGATGTGTGTGTGTGTATATATATATATATATATATATGTGTGTCTGTATATATATATATATATATAAATATATATATATATACAGACATACATATATATATATATATATATATATATATATATATATATATATAGCGATCACTTTTGTCAACATGTGTGTGGTTTTCCTGGGGGCTGCGATCGGCCCCCAGGAAAACCACACCCATATAAAAGTGATCTCTTTACATATATATAAATATATATATTCGCCACCAGTTCTCTTGCAGTTGCAGCTTGCGTCTTGAAAGCAACGTACATACTTCAACTGACACGTTTTAACTGTAGCTTTTAGGCAGCAATAAAAAGTCAAGTAACTCTTGTGATTATGTGTTTCTGCTACAAAGGGATCTGACTTTTGTCTAGTGGCAGTTTTGATGCCATAAAGTAGCGCAGAAGGTTTATATGCCTACTGCAAAGATCAAATCTGTATTTTATGTAAATAGTTGAGTTGATTAGTAAACCCAGCCATTATCTGCGCTATAATACAAATGAAATGTATGTGCGAGGGGGGCTATGGAGAGATGAAGGGCACTTTTGCTGTGTGGTAGTGAGGAAATCGGAGGAGGAGGTAATGGGGGTGGGAGAACTAGTAATGATTGTTGGACGGGTGCTAGAGGCACTAAAGACTGTGACGATTGGTATGTGACAAGGTGAAGTAATCGTTTTTTTTTTTTTAGTGTCTTGGGAGTTTCCTGTTGCAGGCGCTAGGCCTACCAACGCAAGTGAGGTATCATTTATATCGGCAGACATGGGGGAACACAGAATAGAAGAACAAGTGTTATTGCACCTTGTCTTTCTCTACATTTTTTCCTTCCAAATGTAAGACAGTGTGTACAAAAGACATCTATTTGAGAAATGCCCTGTAATTCACATGCTAGTATGGGCACGCCGGAATGTGCAAATAACCACTGCTTCTCAACACCTTATCTTGTGCCCATTTTGGAAATACAAACGTTTTCTTGATAGCTATTTTCACTCTTTGTATTTCACCAAATGAATTGCTGTATACCCGGTATGGAATGAAAACCCATTACAAGGTGCAGCTCATTTATTGGTTCTGGGGACCTAACGTTCTTGATAAACCTCTACAAAACTTATATATCCCCGCAACCAGAAGAGTCCAGCAGACATAACAGTATATTGCTTTTACAAATCTGACATTGCAGGAAAAAGTTACAGGGTAAAACATGGAGAAAAATGGCTGTTTTTGATCAGCTCAATTTCAATATGTTTTAATTTTAGCTGTTATTTTCTGTAGGAAAACCTTGTAGGATCTACACAAATGACCCCTTGCTGAATTCAGAATGTTGTCTACTTTTTAGAAATGTTTAGCTCTCCAGGATCCAGCATTGCTTTCTCACCCATTTTTGCCACTAACTGGAAGGAGGCTGAAAGCACAAAAAATAGTAAAAATGCGGTATGTTCCAGTAAAATGCCAAAATTGTGTTGAAAAATGTGGTTTTCTGATTCAAGTCTGCCTGTTCCTGGAAGCCGGAAAGCTGGTGATTTTAGCACTGCAACCCCTTTGTTGATGCCATTTTCAGGGAAAAAGCCACAAGCCTTTCTCTGCAGCCCTTTTTTCCCATTTGTTTTCTAAAAAAACGAAATTGTCGGTGTATTCGACTAATTTCTTGGTATCCTTCAGGGGAACCCACAAACTCTGGGTACCTCTGGAACCCTAGGATGTTGAAAAAAAAGGACGCAAATTTGGCGTGGGTAGATTCTGTGGACAAAGCGCGAACTGCCCCAAATAGCCAAAAAAGGCTCGGCACGGGAGGGGGAAAAGGCCTGGCAGCAAAGGGGTTGAATACTGCAACACTTGAAAGTCTGCATTTATACAATACAACTTTAACTCTCAGTAGATTATCTTCCTTATACATATATACCCTTTTTATGCTATCAGGTATCTATATATTTATTGCTTTACTGCTACAGTGCAACAGAAAAAATCACTCTCTCCAATGAACTATTCTGTCTCACCCTAGATATCTCTCTCTACTCTATTGCCCATCCCAAACCTCATTCTACTACAATGATCTCTGAAGTAACCTTACTTAGACCTTTCCCTTCTGGCTCACCCCAAACCTCAGTTTACCACTATGATCTCCCAAACAACCCTACTAAATCCTTCCCTCATGTATATCTCCTTTGACTCACCCCAAACCTCATTTTACTAGTATGGTCTCCCTAAACCCTTTCTACAGATTGTTCCCTCATCCGTCTCTCCTTTTATTCATCCCAAACCTCATTTTATTACTATGATCTCCCAACAAACACTTTCTAGATTCTTCCGTCTTCTATTCCTCCATTATTCTATTCAATCCAACTAAAAGGCTCACATGTCCACTGCTTTAAGTAGCTCATATTTCCCTATCGTAATCCACCACTAATACTTTTGGTAGCGCGATTATCACTGAAAGGCGCTTTTTCTGCCTCGTCAGGGGTAGTAAGCGCTATATAAATACAATTGCAATTACAATTACATGAAACCTCATTACAGCTTCTGAGCAAACTGCTTTAACCTTGTGTTGGTGGATGGTGTGTGATTGGTTGGCTTATGACAATCCATCGTTTCTCAATGGTGGTCTCATGAGAACTCTGTGTGACTGGTTGGGATTTCTGTGGGGAGAATATGAAGGCTATGTGAGAAGATATATTAAAGGGTGATGTATCTCTGCCCCCTACTGCTCCCTTCCTCTGCACTACATTCTGTAAAAACACCATCAACTACAGAGTGAAAGGTTTCTGCTGCTAGAAAGGAGAGGTTCTGGAGACTTTCTCTCTGAAGAGCCACTTAAGAGATCAGATTGAGAAGTTAGCCCTGTAGTCCACAACTCAAAGGAGACCAGTGGTGTCTAGTAAGGCAGCATGACTCAACTCTCTAGGGCCCACTATTGTAGCCGTCAGATATGTTGCAGAAAATTCTGCAATGCCAAGGTTCTAACCTTTGGCAAGTGGAATGTTTCTCCTGGCTCAGTGGGAAACATATGTCCCAATGTCTCAATTTAGGCCTCAAAGCTTATTATGGACAATACCAATGCTTACAGTGGGCTTTGGGGCAGCCTTTTGCTGATCATTGTTTGACTGTCTTGTCACTCTCATTTGCTTGATTTTTACTTGACGGCTTTCCTTCCTCTTCCTGAGTTTTTCCATCTCCTGAAGCGTTGCTTTGATGTCATCATCTTCACTGGAGGATTTGAATCCTTCCATTGCTCACATTCTGAGAACTTTCTTGCCATTAGCACTCCAGGGAACACCTGTGTCTTCCTATTCTGCACCTTCTGTGACGCTTTCCCTCTCACATCCTCAAGATCTCTGTTGCATTACCCCCACCCATCTCATTTGTTGCTTCCCCCACCTCTCTGCCCTCCTCTGCTTTTTTGTAATTTCCTTCTCCCTGTTGTGTCCTTTTTCCACACATTTCCCCCCATTTCCTCCACTGCTCCCCACACCCTAGTACTCTCGCCACTCAGTGGCATTTACTCTCTCCCCTCTCCCCACCCTCACCACCATTGCTCCCCTGCCCCTCCCCATCGCTTCTTTTTTAAATAAAAATAAAATAAAAAATTGAGGGGCCCAGAAGCTGCCAAACACTTTTTTAAAAATGCACATTTAAATCATTTAACTTATTTTTATTTACCCCTCCAAGATTGGTGTCTGCAATCATGGAATAGTCATTTTTTTTTTAAATTGAGACTGCGTCAGGCAGTATGCAATCGCATGCATGGTGATGCATGTACACATACATTATAATACTGGGTTGCCATAGCGTCATGAGACATAAGTGTGCATGCCTGATGATGCCTACAAGCGTACACACCATTACAGTTTATTTTCTTGTGGTGCACAGTATGAGGAGAACAGATCCTTTGCCCCTTTTGCCGATGCATTGGTGGGCAAATTGCAAGACCTGTTAACTTTACCAGTGCTTGTTATCTTGAGCAGATACTATATTTCTTAGCCAGTCGTGTAGAGAAGGCACCAAGGGCCAAATTCATCAAGGTTTTGTGTCGCCCTTGCACCACGCAAGGGGGTGCAAGGGTGACTCAAAACCTAACTGAGTTTTATCAAGCCACGCAAAGCCACCTTGCGTGGTTTGATAAATCTAGAGTTATGCAAGACAGAGCAAATCGCTGATTTGTATTACTCTGCAGTGGGGAGGCATTCCATGGGGGGAGTAAGGGTGTTTCCATGCATCCACCCATGAAATCTGACCCATTTCTAGGGTTATCCACACTGATAGGGCCATATGGGCCATATGTATGAACACATTTTCCCATTGACACAGAATGGGTAAAACCCTTTGATACATCTGATACATCTGGCCCATAGACCTCGTAATGGGTCAGAATTCCCCACCAGAGGCACAATGAGGAGAAATATGTTTATTTCTCCTTGTTGTTAGAGGAAAATGCCTTGTTGTAGTTAATTGATGGATCCTTCGTAGGTTATAAGGCATAGGTCCATTCAGCTTAGTTACAGGTCACAAGTCACGCCCCACCAGGAGCAGCATCCTTGCTGCTCAACCCACTCTCACCAGCTGACATTCACCCACCAGGCACTCCTCAACATTCCAAGCCTCACACTCACGGGCTGAGCAGCAGGGAACTGGGCACTATGGAGAAAATGCTTAGCAACCGATTACAAGTCACAACACATCTTACTCTTTTAAAGGAATTTAAAAAAATAATTATACAATCAACCAGTCCCATAAGTAATCATTCTCATTATTAAACATCATATCAAGGGACAAAAGATGAAAGAAAATGATCAATCAGTCTGATCAACATTAGACTCATAAACATCAACAGGTAAATACAATTTACTCCTACTCCACCCAGTGCACCCTTAGCCTCTTAAGAAGGACACACAACATTGGGGCGTAACACACATACCCCTTACATATTTGGGTGAAATACATATGCTCCTACATCCTTAACCCCTTAGGAAGGAGACACCACATCAGCGCTTACAAACGCATGGCAGGACTAGGGATTCTCATACCCTCCATAGCACATATGGCAGGACCAGGGATCTCTTATACCATCTACTGCATCGATGGCAGGACCAGGGACCTCTCATACCATCTACTGAATGCATGGCATACCTTCTACAGCATGCATGGCAGGACCAGGGACTTCCCATACCCTCCACTGCATGCATGGCAGGACCTGGGACCTCTCATACCCTCTACTGCATGCATGGCAGGACCAAGGGACCTCTCATACCATCTACTGCATGCATGGCAGGACCAGGGACCTCTCATACCCTTTACTGCATCCACAAAAACACATGGAAGCACCAGGGACTTAATCACGCCCTAAAATGCACTTATATTGTGGAAACCTATTACACATTCCCCACAAGCACATTCTTTCACAGAACATGGGTAAGGGCTGATTATGAGGTCAGCGGATGGTTTACACTGTCCGCCTAACTTCCGACAGGGAGGTTGGCGTCATACTGGCTACTTCCCCGCTGGCCCCATTAAGAGTTTCCCATTAGGTCAGTGGGCGGAAACCTCCCCCCTGTGGCCCCTTGCCCCCGTTCTCCGCCAGTATTTTCTTGACTGTGGCATTGCCATGAAACCGCTGGTGGAGAAGGGTGTTGTAATCCCCAAAACGATGGATTGGTGAATGTTTGCATTGTTCAGCATTCCATCCATCATCTGTTCTTTTTGCAGTAATCCCCAGGGCAGCACTGCTTGCAGCGCTGCCCTGGTGGATTAGGATCTCCACCACCACCCCCTCCAGACCGCCGGGATCTCTGATCCTAGTGGAACTGGCGGTTCCCTGGTGACCCGACCATCAGGGTTGTAATGTGGTGGTCGGACCACCACATTGGTGGCAGTCCAAGTGCCATCAGCGAGTCTGGCGGTCCAATCACTGCCAGACTTGTAATGAGGCCCATACTGTCTAGTACTAAAAACACGGATGGATTAAACCCAGATCTGTGACCAGGGGTGAATGTATGATTGGTTACACATTCCGTCCATCATTTGTGTTTGTTTGCTTTCGTCACCCACAATGTAAGGAAAGTCAGGTTCTTGAAAAATAATTTCTTCACAGCCTCTCTACATCCTTAATAGGAGCTCTCTGTACATCCTTAGAGGAGCGTTACGTGAAGAGAAAACTCCACCAAAGAGGGTGAACCATCCATTACTAGGTTCACTACAAAATGCCATTTCCTCTTAAAATGCGGTTCCGTGTGATTTTCCACAAAGGCCCTGGGGGAGAGCGCTCCAACACACATGCAAATATGGAAACACTTACTGAACAGAACATGCGATTTTGCACAGATGTGTGTTGTGTTCACTTCCTGCTTTCCGCAGTAGTGTGCGTTCCAGCCTTTGAGATGCCGCGTCAGGAAGTCGCCTTCAGCGCATGAATTCTACATGCCGGGAATGTTACCAACAATATGCATTAGCCTCGCAGCTCCTGTGAACCCCTCTCACAGTTCCAACGTCCCGGTGTCAGGGGCAGCGGAACGGCAGCCTTGCGTCCGGGAAGATTTGCACCGCCTTACAATGGCTGCCCAGCATGCACATCCTTAGCAACACTTCACTTATAATTCATAAATTCATATAATGCACGCCTCCCTTGGCAATGCTCGCGCCCCCAACATTAATCAAATACCCTCACCATTTCCACTGACGTGTGGGACAAATTCAGGCATTTTTGCCCTTGTAAATGATAGGAAATAGGTTTATTCAGCCTAGGTACAGGTTACAAGTAACTCCCCACCAGGAACAGCATCCTTGCTGTTCAGCCCACTCAACGTTCCATGACCTCACACACACTGGCTGAGCAGCAGGGAACTGGGAACTATGGAGGAGATGCAGGGCCACCGACGACAAGTCACAACATCCCTCTAAGGATTCTTTTGTGTTTTGTGCAGGAAGGGGCCCCTATCTGCACAAACACATTCCTGCCTACAATGCAGGCACCTTTGCAACATGGCACAAGGGTGCCTGGGTTGGTGCTAGGCAGCCAAAAGAGAGTCGGCGCTAGAAAAAGCCAGGAATGTGCTGTATAATTTTAAATATGGCACATCCCTGCCCTTTCCCTCTCGCAAATGGCAGAGCAGCGAGCTGGCTTACTGTATTGCGCTGTGTGAAAGTTTGTTCAATAGACCCCTAAGTTTGTTTCTCTTCAGCGTAAGGGATTCCATGACTGATGGGTAGCAGTAAACATACTTGGGTTCAGGGTATGCAGCATTCTACTCTATTAGGTTCCAGGAGTAAAACAATTTCTTAGTTTTGCAGCTCTGCTCTCGCCAAACAGCCATTCTCTGTAGCTGCTACTCAGTGGTGCAAATCCCTCTCAAGAGAGGTTTACTGTTTACCAGACCTTTTGGCCTTTTAAATACTTACTGTTTTTTAAATTGGCCTTTTTATGCAAAATCATCTATCAATAAGCTGTTGTGATCTTCCTCTGGGTTTTAAATTTTCGAATTGTCTTTTATTTCTTTTTCCATACTTATTTATATTTTTTGATGTTCTCATTTCTCTTATTTTGCTTCTGTAGAGTGACAGTGTCCACTTGCCCTTGAGATAGGGTGCACTTAGTGTCTGCATAAATAAACATTCAAAAACTACCTAACACAATCTAATGGACATGTATGTACAGTATACATAAACATCATCTGACATACAAATCATGTCTTTAATGTTGAAATGTCTTTCCATTGAGTGGAGTTTTCTCTTACTAAGTCCAAAGGGCCAATATTTTGGTAGACTACATTTGGGATCTAATATTCACAACAGATTATTTTCTGCTATCAAGCCTGTTATGGGATCCCCATTGGCCCTCTTATCTATTTAAATTTGTTTTCTGCCAGGTGGCAGTCTCTACACCTGATGCCGTGGAAATTTACAGCAAAACAGATGCTCATTATGACATCACAATTCCAGGCCAGAGGTGGACTTCAAGGCGCTTCAGCCTTACTTATTCATTGATCTTTGTGCCTAGCAAGAGTGGCAGGCGCACAGACTTTGAGCAGTCTCAGACACTGTCATGCACCTCTTACGGATATAGACAGATTGTGCCAATGACGATGTATAGAAGAAGACGTTCCTCAGATATCTACCGACAAATAGGTAGGCATGGTAAGGCGTAGGGGATTGTGTGAGCCTGGCATGGGTCCATTTGAAGCCTGATCCACTTCCAGCTTAAGGAGCCTTAGTTAGACAGACAACAGCACTACCTCTCAGGCTCAGAGTGTTGGTTTCATGGTTTGCATCTATGATCCTGCTCTGCGAGCACCTCTCTCTTTGCTGATGCTTGCCTGCTGCCTCCCTTTGGATGCTGCGGAGTTCTCAGCTTCTGGAATTATTGACATACCTCTCTCTCGCATACAGTAGGCTCCTTGCATAGATTCCTCAAGGTCGCACACTCTGGGTGCCTAACTTTGTTTGGACAAGGATGTACTTTTCTGAGTGGTGAATGTGGAGGGCACAGAATCTTGCCATGTGTTCTAGAAATTGAAAATATTTACTAGGCCAGGGGTTGTTCAGGTGCAGATCCAAGTCAAGCTTCATGGCGTGAAACAGCTAAGAGGCTGCCATATTAGGATGTGCCCTACAATGTTAAATCACCTCCAAAATAGAACTTGCGCTTCTCAGTGAGTATGCTAGACTTTCTGGTGAATATTCCTGCAAATCCAGAAATCACTGATAGGCGTTAAAAGAGGAGTGACGCACTTCTCACCAACTGTGTAAAGTACCAAATAGGAAAGGGAGAGTGTCCATTATTATTAAATTTTCAAAAAAGCAATGTGGACTGAATAATAATGGTTAGGTCCTAATAGGTCTTTAAGGACCACTTTGGAAGGTAATTGATAGATTTTAACCATCGTCCCTAGGAGAAATTAAGAGCACCTTTGTGCATTGAAACCACAGAGTGCAAGGTGCATTGGTTAAAGTGTGGTAATCTAAAAATCCCATTTAAAATCTCTAATCACCTTTTCCCCATATATATCTAGACCTCGTTTTGCTCCTTTAGGCTCTCTCTTACTCTCCTTTTTCTCCCTCGTCTCCTAACCTCTGTCCCCTGTGTCTCTCCCACCTTTACATCCACAATCCCTTTCTGTTTGTCGCTGCATCTATCTTCCCCCTTTCTCTCCTGTTCTCTCGCTTGCTTTTAAATTTTATTGTATATTCTTTCTCTCCCTCTCCTCATTTTCTGGAACCTCTTTCCTCTATCTTCTTCCTACTTCCCAATCATTTTTATCCTCCTCTTTCTATCACCCTCCTCCCAGATCATGCTCACAATCTTATGGTGTTGTATGTTCAGCTGACATAAATATCATGTCCTAATTACTGAAATGTCTTTCCGTTGAGTGTAGGATTTCCCTTATTGAATCCAAAGAGCTGATATTTTGGTAGAAGACATTTAGGACCCAATATTCATGTCAGAAGATGTTCTGCTACCAAACTTGTCATCGGTCCTCATTGGTCTCTTTTCCTATTGTGATTTGTCTTATGACAAGTGGGAGTATTACTCTTCCAGTCTCTACTCCTGTTGCCATGGAAATGACAGCACAGCAGATGCTCATTATGGCATCAGGTTTTCAGGCAATAGGTGGACTTCATGACACTTCAGCCTTACTTATTCTTTGATCTTGCCTAGAGTCAGTGCCAGGGGCATGGACTTTAAGCAGTTTCAGATACTAGCATGCTCCCCTTACATTTACAGAAAGGTTGTGCCTGTGATGCTGTTTATAAGGAGACCTTGTCAGACATCCATCAGGAAACAGCAGGCATAGTAAAGGGTAGGTGATTGTGGGAGCCTTGGATAGGTCTATTTGAGGCCTCTGACCTGGGTGAGGACACTAGTTCCATATTGAGCAAGGGGAAGCCTCAGATAGACAGACAGCAGCACTGTCTCTCAGACTCAGAGTGTTGGTTTCACGGTTTGCATCTAGGACCCCACTTTGAGATGACCTCTCTTCTAGCTGCTGCTTGCATTCTTCCCCCAGTTTGGATGCTGTGGAATTCTCAACTTTAGGAATAATGGACAATCTTCTCTTTTTCTGCATGCAGTTGACTTCTTGCCTAGAATTCTTGTGGTCACACCCTCTGGGTGCTTAACGTTGATTGGACAAGCATAGCCCTCTCTGAGTGGTCAATGTGAAAAGCATGGATGATTGCTATGACTTCTTGAAATGGAAATTATTGATTTGTCTAGGGATTTTTCAGCTGGCGATAAAGGTCAGGCTTCATTGTATGAAACATTTAAGAGGCTGCCATATTTGAACGTACAATACAAAGTCAGATCACCTTCAAAATAGAAGTTTCACTTCTCAGCAAGTATGCTCTACTTTCTGGACTCTATGCCAGCAAATCTAGACATGGCTCATATTCATTAAAATAGACAGCATCAGTACTTCTCACCAACTGCATATAGTAGCAAATAATGGAGACTCGGAGGGGGTGGGCGTCATTAGGCAATTAAAAAAAAAAACAATGTGAAACTACGTAACACAATCTAACGGACGTGTATGTACAGTATACATAAACATCATCTGACATACATATCATGTCTTTAATGTTGAAATGTCTTCCCATTGAGTGGAGTTTTCTCTAAGTCCAAAGGGCCAATATTTTGCTAGACAACATTTGGGATCTAATATTCACATCAGATTATTTTCTGCTATCAAGCCTGTTATGGGATCCCCAATGGCCTTCTTATCTATTTAAATTTATTTTCTGCCAGGTGGCAGTCTCTACACCTGTTGCCGTGGAAATTTACAGCAAAACAGATGCTCATTATGACATCACAATTCCAGGCCAGAGGTGGACTTCAAGGTGCTTCAGCCTTACTTATTCATTGATCTTTGTGCCTAGCAAGAGTGCCAGGCGCACAGACTTTGAGCAGTCTCAGACACTGTCATGCACCTCTTACGGATATAGACAGATTGTGGCAATGACGATGTATAGAAGAAGACGTTCCTCAGATATCTACCGGCAAATAGGTAGGCATGGTAAGGCGTAGGGGATTGTGTGAGCCTGGCATGGGTCCATTTGAAGCCGGATCCACTTCCAGCTTAAGGATCCTTAGTTAGACAGACAACAGCACTACCTCTCAGGCTCAGAGAGTTGGTTTCATGGTTTGCATCTAGGATCCTGCTCTGCGATCACCTCTCTCTTTGCTGATGTTTGCCTGCTGCCTCCCTTTGGATGCTGCGGAGTTCTCAGCTTCCGGAATTATTGACATACCTCTCTCTCGCATACAGTAGGCACCTTGCATAGAATCCTCACGGTCGCACACTCTGGGCGCCTAACTTTGTTTGGACAAGGATGTACTTTTCTGAGTGGTGAATGTGGAAGGCACAGAATCTTGCCATTTGTTCTAGAAATTGAAAATATTTACTAGGCCAGGGGTTGTTCAGGTGCAGATCAAAGTCAAGCTTCATGGTGTGAAACAGTTAAGAGGCTGCCATATTAGGATGTGCCCTAAAATGTTAAATCACCTCCGAAGTAGAACTTGCGCTTCTCAGCGAGTATGCTAGACTTTCTGGTGAATATTCCTGCAAATCCAGAAATCACTGATATGCGTTAAAAGAGAAGTGATGCACTTCTCACTAACTGCGTATAGTACCAAATAGGAAAGGGAGAGTGTCCATTATTATGAAATTTTCAAAAAAGAAATGTGGACTGAATAATAATGGTTAGGTCCTAATTGGTCTTTAAGGACTACTTTGGAAGGTAATTGATAGATTTTAACCATCGTCCCTAGGAGAAATTAAGAGCACCTTTGTGCATTGAAACCACAGAGTGCAAGGTGCATTGGTTAAAGCGTGGTAATCTAAAAATCCCATTTAAAATCTCTAATCACCTTTTCCCCATATATATCTAGACCTCGTTTTGCTCCTTTAGGCTCTCTCTTACTCTCCTTCTTCTCCCTCGTCTCCTAACCTCTGTCCCCCGTGTCTCTCCCACCTTTACATCCACAATCCCTTTCTGTTTGTCGCTGCATCTATCTTCCCTTTCTCTCCTGTTCTCTTGCTTGCTTTTTAATTTTATTGTATATTCTTTCTCTCCCTCTCCTCATTTTCTGGAACCTCATTCCTTTATCTCCTTCCTACTTCCCAAACCTTTTATCCTCCTCTTTCTATCACCTTCCTCCCAGATCATGCACACAATCTAATGGTGTTGTATGTTCAGCTGACATAAATATCATGTCCTAAGTACTGAAATGTCTTCCCGTTGAGTGTAGGATTTCCCTTATTGAATCCAAAGGGATGATATTTTGGTAGACAACATTTAGGACCCAATATTCATGTCAGAAGATGTTCTGCTACCAAACTTGTCATCAGTCCCCATTGGTCTCTTTTCTTATTGTGATTTGTCTTATGACAAGTGGGAGTATTAATCTCTTCCAGTCTCTACTCCTGTTGCCATGGAAATGACAGCACAGCAGATGCTCATTATGGCATCAGGTTTTCAGGCAATAGGTGGACTTCATGACACTTCAGCTTTACTTATTCTTTGATCTTGCCTAGAGTCAGTGCCAGGGGCATGGACTTTAACCCGTTTCAGATACTAGCATGCTCCCCTTACACTTACAGAAAGGTTGTGCCTGTGATGCTGTTTATAAGGAGACCTTGTCAGACATCCATCAGGAAGCAGCAGGCATAGTAAGGGGTAGTCGATTGTGGGAGCCTCGGATGGGTCTATTTGAGGCCTCTGACCTGGGTGAGGACACTAGTTCCATATTGAGCCAGGGGAAGCCTCAGATAGACAGACAGCAGCACTGTCTCTCAGGCTCAGACTGTTGGTTTCATGGTTTGCATCTAGGACCCCACTTTGAGATGACCTCTCTCCTAGCTGCTGCTTGCATTCTTCCCCCAGTTTGGATGCTGTGGAATTCCCAACTTCAGGAATAATTGACATTCTTCTCTTTTTTTGCATGCAGTTGACTTCTTGCCTAGAATTCTTGTGGTCACACCCTCTGGGTGCCTAACATTGCTTGGACAAGCATAGCCCTCTCTGAGTGGTGAATGTGAAAAGCATGGACGATTGGTATGACTTCTAGAAATGGAAATTATTGACTATTGTAGGGATTTTTCAGCTGGCGATAAAGGTCAGGCTTCATGGCATGAAACATTTAAGAGGCTGCCATATTTGAACGTGCAATACAAAGTCAGATCACCTTCAAAATAGAAGTTGCACTTCTCAGCAAGTATGCTATACTTTTTGGAGTCTATGCCAGCAAA
This sequence comes from Pleurodeles waltl, assembly GCF_031143425.1. Lineage (NCBI taxonomy): Eukaryota > Metazoa > Chordata > Amphibia > Caudata > Salamandridae > Pleurodeles > Pleurodeles waltl. The sequence continues at coordinate 143,437,224 of NC_090444.1, read as the reverse complement.
TCTAGACATGGCTCATATACATTAAAATAGACAGCATCAGTACTTCTCACCAACTGCATATAGTAGCAAATAATGGAGACTCAGAGGGGGTGGGCGTCATTAAGCAATTTAAAAAAAAAACAACGTGAAACTACCTAACACAATCTAATGGAGGTGTATGTACATTATACAGAAACATCATCTGAAATATCATGTCTTAAATATTGAAATCTCTTCCCATTGAGTGTAGTTTTCTCTTACCAAGTCCAAAGGGCCAATATTTTGCTAGACAACATTTGGGGATCTAATATTCAGATCAGATGATTTTCTGCTATCAAGCCTGTTATGGGATCCCCATTGGCCCCCTTATCTATTTAAATTTGTTTTCTGCCAGGTGGCAGTCTCTACACCTGTTGCTGTGGAAATTTACAGAAAAACAGATGCTCATTATGACATCACAATTCCAGGCCAGAGGTGGACTTCAAGGCGCTTCAGCCTTACTTATTCATTGATCTTTGTGCCTAGCAAGAGTGGCAGGCGCACACACTTTGAGCAGTCTCAGACACTGTCATGCACCTCTTACGGATATAGACAGATTGTGCCAATGACGATGTATAGAAGAAGACGTTCCTCAGATATCTACTGGCAAATAGGTAGGCATGGTAAGGCGTAGGGGATTGTGTGAGCCTGGCATGGGTCCATTTGAAGCCTGATCCACTTCCAGCTTAAGGAGCCTTAGTTAGACAGACAACAGCACTCCCTCTCAGGCTCAGAGTGTTGGTTTCATGGTTTGCATCTAGGATCCTGCTCTGCGAGCACCTCTCTCTTTGCTTATGCTTGCCTGCTGCCTCCCTTTGGATGCTGCGGAGTTCTCAGCTTCCGGAATTATTGACATACCTCTCTCTCGCATACAGTAGGCTCCTTGCATAGATTCCTCAAGGTCGCACACTCTGGGTGCCTAACTTTGTTTGGACAAGGATGTACTTTTCTGAGTGGTGAATGTGGAGGGCACAGAATCTTGCCATGTGTTCTAGAAATTGAAAATATTTACTAGGCCAGGGGTTGTTCAGGTGCAGATCCAAGTCAAGCTTCCTGGCGTGAAACAGCTAAGAGGCTGCCATATTAGGATGTGCCCTACAATGTTAAATCACCTCCAAAATAGAACTTGCGCTTCTCAGTGAGTATGCTAGACTTTCTGGTGAATATTCCTGCAAATCCAGAAATCACTGATAGGCGTTAAAAGAGGAGTGACGCACTTCTCACCAACTGTGTAAAGTACCAAATAGGAAAGGGAGAGTGTCCATTATTATTACATTTTCAAAAAAGCGATGTGGACTGAATAATAATGCTTAGGTCCTAATAGGTCTTTAAGGACCACTTTGGAAGGTAATTGATAGATTTTAACCATCGTCCGTAGGAGAAATTAAGAGCACCTTTGTGCATTGAAACCACAGAGTGCAAGGTGCATTGGTTAAAGCGTGGTAATCTAAAAATCCCATTTAAAATCTCTAATCACCTTTTCCCCATATATATCTATACCTCGTTTTGCTCCTTTAGGCTCTCTCTTACTCTCCTTTCTCTCCCTCGTCTCCTAACCTCTGCCCCCGTGTCTCTCCCACCTTTACATCCACAATCCCTTTCTGTTTGTCGCTGCATCTATCTGCCCTTTCTCTCCTGTTCTCTCGCTTGCTTTTAAATTTTATTGTATATTCTTTCTCTCCCTCTCCTCATTTTCTGGAGCCTCTTTCCTCTATCTTCTTCCTACTTCCCAATCATTTGTATCCTCCACTTTCTATCACCCTCCTCCCAGATCATGCACACAATCTTATGGTGTTATATGTTCAGCTGACATAAATATCATGTCCTAATTACTGAAATGTCTTTCCGTTGAGTGTAGGATTTCCCTTATTGAATCCAAAGAGCTGATATTTTGGTAGAAGACATTTAGGACCCAATATTCATGTCAGAAGATGTTCTGCTACCAAACTTGTCATCGGTCCTCATTGGTCTCTTTTCCTATTGTGATTTGTCTTATGACAAGTGGGAGTATTACTCTTCCAGTCTCCACTCCTGTTGCCATGGAAATGACAGCACAGCAGATGCTCATTATGGCATCAGGTTTTCAGGCAATAGGTGGACTTCATGACACTTCAGCCTTACTTATTCTTTGATCTTGCCTAGAGTCAGTGCCAGGGGCATGGACTTTAAGCAGTTTTAGATACTAGCATGCTCCCCTTACATTTACAGAAAGGTTGTGCCTGTGATGCTGTTTATAAGGAGACCTTGTCAGACATCCATCAGGAAACAGCAGGCATAGTAAAGGGTAGGTGATTGTGGGAGCCTTGGATAGGTCTATTTGAGGCCTCTGACCTGGGTGAGGACACTAGTTCCATATTGAGCCAGGGGAAGCCTCAGATAGACAGACAGCAGCACTGTCTCTCAGGCTCAGAGTGTTTGTTTCACGGTTTGCATCTAGGACCCCACTTTGAGATGACCTCTCTTATAGCTGCTGCTTGCATTCTTCCCCCAGTTTGGATGCTGTGGAATTCTCAACTTTAGGAATAATGGACAATCTTCTCTTTTTCTGCATGCAGTTGACTTCTTGCCTAGAATTCTTGTGGTCACACCCTCTGGGTGCCTAACGTTGCTTGGACAAGCATAGCCCTCTCTGAGTGGTCAATGTGAAAAGCATGGATGATTGCTATGACTTCTAGAAATGGAAATTATTGATTTGTCTAGGGATTTTTCAGCTGGCGTTAAAGGTCAGGCTTCATGGTATGAAACATTTAAGAGGCTGCCATATTTGAACGTACAATACAAAGTCAGATCACCTTCAAAATAGAAGTTGCACTTCTCAGCAAGTATGCTCTACTTTCTGGACTCTATGCCAGCAAATCTAGACATGGCTCATATACATTAAAATAGACAGCATCAGTACTTCTCACCAATTGCATATAGTAGCAAATAATGGAGACTCGGAGGGGGTGGGCGTCATTAAGCAATTAAAAAAAAAACAATGTGAAATTACCTACCACAATCTAATGGACGTGTATGTGCATTATACAGAAACATCCTCTGAAATAAATATCATGCCTTAAATATTGAAATCTCTTCCCATTGAGTGTAGTTTTCTTTTACCAAGTCCAAAGGGCCAATATTTTGCTAGACAACATTTGGGGATCTAATAATCACATCAGATGATTTTCTGCTATCAAGCCTGTTATGGGATCCCCATTGGCCCCCTTATCTATTTAAATTTGTTTTCTGCCAGGTGGCAGTCTCTACACCTGTTGCTGTGGAAATTTACAGCACAACAGATGCTCATTATGACATCACAATTCCAGGCCAGAGGTGGACTTCAAGGTGCTTCAGCCTTACTTATTCATTGATCTTTGTGCCTAGCAAGAGTGCCAGGCGCACAGACTTTGAGCAGTCTCAGACACTGTCATGCACCTCTTACGGATATAGACAGATTGTGCCAATGACGATGTATAGAAGAAGACGTTCCTCAGATATCTACCGGCAAATAGGTAGGCATGGTAAGGCGTAGGGGATTGTGTGAGCCTGGCATGGGTCCATTTGAAGCCTGATCCACTTCCAGCTTAAGGAGCCTTTGATAGACGGACAACAGCACTGTCAGGCTCAGAGTGTTGGTTTCATGGTTTGCATCTAGGATCCTGCTCTGCGAGCACCTCTCTCTTTGCTGATGCTTGCCTGCTTCCTCCCTTTGGATGCTGCAGAGTTCTCAGCTTCCGGAATGATTGACATATGTCTCTCTTTTGCATACAGTAGGCACCTTGCATAGAATCCTCAAGGTCGCACACTCTGGGCGCCTAACTTTGTTTGGACAAGGATGTACTTTTCTGAGTGCTGAATGTGGATGTCACGGAATCTTGCCATGTGTTCTAGAAATTGAAAATATTTACTAGGCCAGGGGTTGTTCAGGTGCAGATCCAAGTCAAGCTTCATGGTGTGAAACAGTTAAGAGGCTGCCATATTAGGATGTGAACCAAAATGTTAAATCACCTCAAAAATAGAACTTGCGCTTCTCAGTGAGTATGCTAGACTTTTTGGTGAATATACCTGCAAATCCAAAAATGACTGATATGCGTTAAAAGAGACGTACAGCACTTCTCACCAACAGCGTATAGTACCAAATAGGAAAAGGGGGGGTGCCCATTATTAATCAATTTTAAAAAAAGCAATGTGGACTGAATAATAATAGTTAGGTTTTAAGAGGTATTTAAAGACCACTTTGGAAGGTGATTTATAGATGTTAACCATCGTCCCTAGGAGAAATTAAGAGCACCTTTGTGCATCGGAACCACAGAGTGCAAGGTGCCTTGATTAAAGCGTGGTAATCCAAAAATCCCATTTAAAATCTCTAATCACCTTTTCCCCACATATATCTAGACCTCGTTTTACTCCTTTAGGCTCTCTCTTACTCTCCTTCTTCTCCCTCATCTCCTAACCTCTGTCCCCCGTGTCTCTCCCACTTTTATCTCCACAATCCCTTTCTGTTTGACGCTGCATCTATCTTCCCTTTCTCTCCTGTTTTCTCGCTTGCTTTTTAATTTTATTGTATATTCTTTCTCTCCCTCTCCTCATTTTCTGGAACCTCTTTCCTCTATCTTCTTCCTACTTCCCAATCTTTTTGATCCTCTTCTTTCTATCACCCTCCTCCCAGATCATGCACACAATCTTATGGTGTTGTATGTTCAGCTGACATAAATATCACGTCCTAAGTACTGAAATGTCTTCCCGTTGAGTGTAGGATTTCCCTTATTGAATCCAAAGGGCTGATATTTTGGTAGACATCATTTAGGACCCAATATTCATGTCAGAAGATGTTCTGCTACCAAACCTGTCATCAGTCCTTATTGGTCTCTTTTCCTATTGTGATTTGTCTTATGACAAGTGGGAGTATTAATCTCTTCCAGTCTCTACTCCTGTTGCCATGGAAATGACAGCAGCAGATGCTCATTATGGCATCAGGGTTTCAGGCAATAGGTGGACTTCATGACCCTTCAGCCTTACTTATTATTCTTTGATCTTGCCTAGACTCGGTGCCAGGGGCATGGACTTTAAGCAGTTTTAGATACTAGCATGCTCCCCTTACATTTACAGAAAGGTTGTGCCAGTGATGCTGTTCATAAGGCGACCTTGTCAGACATCCATCAGGAAACAGCAGGCATAGTAAGGGGTAGGTGATTGTGGGAGCCTCAGATAGGTCTATTTGAGGCCTCTGATCTTGGTGAGGACACTAGTTCCATCTCGAGCCAGAGGAAGCCTTTGATGGGTAGGCAGCAGCACTGCCTCTAAGGCTCAGTGTGTGGTTTCATGGTTTTCATCTAGGATTGTGCTTTGCGATGACCTCTCTTTGATGCTGCTTGCATTCTTCCTTCAGTTTGGATGCTGTGGAGTTCACAATTTATGGAACTGTGGACATTCCTCTCTTTTGCATCCGGTAGACTTTTTGCAGTCTTCAAGGTTGCATCCTCTGGATGCCTAGTGTTCCTTGACAAGCATGTGCTGTTCTGAGTGGTGAATCTGGAAAGCATGGAAGCTTGCCATGTGTTCTAGGAACTGAAAAGATTTACTAGCCCCAGGGAATGTTCAAGTGCATGTAAAAGTCAGGCTTCATGGTGTGAAACTGTTACGAGTCTGCCATTCTTAAACACTAGAAAGTCAAATCCCCTCCAAAATAGAACTTGCACTCCTCATCAAGCATGCTATACTTTTAGGTGACTATCAGCAAATCTAGACATGACTGATATGTGCTAAAAGAGAAGGCGTCAGCCCTCCTCCCCAACCAGTGCTTAATTTGTAAATAAAAAGATGCCAGTGCCCAAAGCCCTCTTCTTAAATACGCGGCTGCTGCAATTAAATGTAGGAACACAGAATACTGAGGCTGCGTAATCTTGAAGCCATCTCGGACCTCTTCAATCCATTGAAAGCCACTCCCTGCCCCTTCAGCTCACTCTTGCAGCTTTCTACTTTCTCCCTTTGTGACGTTTTTTCGTTTTTTCCTTCATCCGACTTTCCCATGTGTGTCTTTTACTCTCAGCAAATGCTTGAGGCAGAAGAATAAGCCCCGGCCCTGAAAAATAAGCACCGGAAGCAACAAGCACAAATTAAGCACTGTCCCCGACTGCATATAGTAGCAAATAGAAAATAGGGGGGGGGGAGGTCTGTTGTTAAGCATTTCTTCAAAAAGCCACATAGAGCAAGTAACATTCTTTATATGTTAAAAGGACTTCAGAAACCACTTTGAAGGTGATTTATGGATTTTACACTAAGTTCTCTTCTAGAAAATAACTGAAAAATTGTGCATTGAAATCATAGAGGGCAAGGCATACTGGTCGAAACATTTTAAGCTAAAGATCCCACTTAAAAAACTCTAATCACCTTTTCTCCATGTAGCTAGATCTCATTTTGCTCCCTAGGGGTCCCTCTTACTCTTTCTCTTCCCCCATCTCCTAATCCCTGTCTCCTCTGGCTCTCCCGCCTTTTTTCTGCACTTCCCCTTTCTGTTTGCTGATTCATCTGTCCATCCTCCGTCCCTGTTCTCTCACTTGTGGTTTCCATTAACTCTACATTCTTTCTATCTCTCTCCTTCCCAGTCTTAGACAGCTTGCTTTAGCCCCATCCTTCACAGACCATGTATAGAAGCTGAAACTGTTTCATGGCTGTGCAAGGCCAGGAGCAGCAGCTGCTACCTCGAAACTGTGCAAGGCCAGGAGCAGTAGCTGCTACATTGATGCTGTGCAAGGCCAGGAGCAGCGGCTGCTACCTAGACGCTGTGCAAGGCCAGGAGCATCGGCTGCTACCTGGACACTGTGCAAGGAGGCCAGGACCAGCAGATGCTACCTGGACACTGTGCAAGGAGGCCAGGACCAGCAGCTGCTACCTGGACACTGTGCATGGCCAGGAGCAGCAGCTGCTACATGGACACTGTGCATGGCCAGGAGCAGCAGCTGCTACCTAAACACTGTGCAAGGACAGGAGTAGTGGCTGCTACCTGGACACTGTGCAAGGCCAGGAGCAACAGCTACTACCTACAAACAGTGCAAGGCCAGGAGCAGTAGCTGCTCCCTGGACACTGTGCAAGGCCAGGAGCAGTAGCTGCTACATGGACTGTCCAAGGCCAGGAGCAGTAGCTGCTACCTGGACACTGTGCAAGGCCAGGAGCAGCAGCTGCTACCTGGACAATGTGCAAGGCCAGGAGCAAGAGCTGCTACCTGGACACTGTGCAAGGCCAGGAGCAGCAGCTGCTACCTAGACACTGCAAGGCCAGGAGCAGTAGCTGCTACATGGATGCTGTGCAAGGCCAGGAGCAGCAGCTGCTACCTGGACACTGTGCAAGGCCAGGAGCAGTACCTGCTACATGGACTGTCCAAGGCCAGGAGCAGTAGCTGCTACCTGGACACTGTGCAAGGCCAGGAGCAGCAGCTGCTACCTGGACAATGTGCAAGGCCAGGAGCAAGAGCTGCTACCTGGACACTGTGCAAGGCCAGGAGCAGCAGCCGGCCACACGCTCGACCCCATCTTCTCCGCCAGCAATCACGTTATCCTTCAGCCACGCCTCTGAGATACACTGGACCGACCACAGATGTGTCCACTTCACCTTCAAACGCGAGACCCCCCACCTTCGCACACAACCAATCACCCGCAGACCCTGGAACAAAATCTCCACAGAACAGCTACCCTCCACTCTAAACCATAACCAACCAGGTAGGAGGAGCCAAGAGGGCGACCGGGATGGACGGCTAGTGTGCGTGCTCCATCCCGGAATTGCTGCGAATATCCTGTTGCGGACCCCCGGGGCGAAATTGGGGTGCGGGGAGAGGGAACGGCCCCTAGAACACCGGCGTGACCAGCTGGAGCCCTGAAACGTCGGGCGGGGAGCTGCCGTCCCGGAGCTGGGACATCGGCACACGGAGTGGCGGCCATTACAGGGCCTGATGTTTACAGTAATATACCGGGTGCGCCTGAACCCGAGCGTTCGCCCCGCCCTGCCGAGGCTGTAGACCTGGATACATTGGGATCGGAAGTGCACTGCAGGGCAAGCACAACAAAGATCGATCGGGGCCACCTGCCTGGAGCCCCGCTGCGCCGGAGCAGGCGAGGAAGCGGCTGCCGCCGGAGACAGCACACCCCGGGCAGTAAAATCTCGGGGGTGCTGGAGCGCGTATAGGCTCCACCGCAGCAGAGACGGGACACCGCCGGGACAGCAGGATCTGCCCCTCCTGCACACTCTAATTGATCAATACGTGGGCACGGACGCCCGAGGGCCCGTTTCCCCCCTCTGAGTCTGGGTCGAGCCGGCACCGCGTCAGGCACCGGTAAGAGGAGGATCAGGGAGCGCACTGCGGCCTGCAACGCGAAGAGTGACAGCGGGGCTGGCCCTGCGCCCCCTTTCCCCCCGTCTTTCTCCCTTCTCCGCCTCCCTCCTCGTCGGGTAGGCCCCCGCCTGGGGGACATGGCGCCCCCCTCAACACAGGCAACTCCCCGGACAAAACGTAACTTGGAGAACCGGGGGGCCCGAGAGCAAATGTGCCAGAAATAGGGAGCAGCGTAAGACCTGGCCGTACTGAGCGGCCTGCCCCCTCTGGGAAAACCTGGACCTCCCGCCTCACGGCCGAATGGACGCCCGCCCCCCCCGGGACTAATACTACCTGCATACAACCCCCTCGGGCACCCACGCCTCTGTCGGATCCCTCGACTCCGCCGTGGCCGCAGTCGCCACGAAGCGCAGTAATAAAGCTGGACAGCCTGCGAAGAGATGAAACACATGAGTCAACCCTAGGAATAAATAAGTGGTGCCGCCTGCTTGACTGAGAGGCTCCCAGCAGCACCCCGCGAAGGGATAAGACTGTGTCACATGAAACCAAAAAAGCACACAAGGCCCGGCCAAAGCCCATCTCCCCCCCTCTGTGTGGAACTGGCGAAAATAGGGGAAGGAATATAGAATCACTGCAAGAGATCAATGGGTAATCCGCAGTGAAATAACCCCCAGAAGTGCTTCGCCACAACCTGCAAGGCCACCACTGGACACACACAGTGGCGGGAAGGCCCAAAGCAGCCAAGAATCAAGACCACGCAGCGCATGGACCAGCGCCCATTGACCATCAAACAAACCCGGCCCTACAAACGCTAGAAAGCACTCTCACGACACAATCTGCGCAACTGGAGAGGGTCCTGCAGGCGATTATGGACACTAAAACGTCTCTAGAAAACAGGATCGACGCGGTGTCGCAAGACCTGAATCTACTCCGAGTGGATCACCGAAAGCTGTCAGAAAGAGTCAAAACGGTGGAAGAGGGGCTGGCCGAACTGTCCCCCACGGCACAGGACAATCAGAAACAGATTCAACGAATGGATGCGGAGCTGAAGGCGCTATGGAAACGGGCGGAAGATGCTGAAAGCAGATCGCGCCAAAACAATATTCGATTCCTGGGGTTCCCTGAAAACATGCAACAACAAAACATGGAACTATCTCTAGAACAATGGCTAATTAAAGAGGTATTAAGCGGGGCCCCATCAAAGCTCTTTACAGTCTTTACAGAATCCCGGGCAGGCCCCCGCCTCCTGGACACCCCCCCAGGCCAATAATCGCCAGATTCTTAAACTTCCGGGACCGTGATGCAATCCTCCAACAATTTCGCAACAAAGGCCCATTCAAATACGAGGACTCAATCATCAACGCATACCCAGATTTCACCCAAGAGGTGCAAAGAAAACGTAACTCTTATGTAAAGGTCAAGCAACGCCTGCGTGAACTTAGCATCAAATATGCTTTAATGTTCCCAGCCAAATTGAGAGTGATTTCAGAGGACCGCACGCACATATTCACTTCTCCGGAAGATGTATGGACATGGCTACATGCTAAAGGGCTCGCAAGCATGCGTGACGACGAGGATGGCGGCGAGGAATGGTCAATCTCGTCATCAAGGAAGCGCTTCAAAAGGCGCACCAAGGTTCAACTGTCTGCCCAACAAGCAGCTGAGGAAAGAGCAAAAGTCCTGAAAGAAACTCCTCTACTGACGCAAAACAAGTTCGAGATAATAAGGGAGACCCCGGAGATCAGCATTGATTCGGACATGGCTAGCTCTGACTCTACGATGATGGGGGCACCGAAGGGCCCGAGGGTCACCCCCAGAACAGCGGATGATCTCTGACTTCGGCTCATTGCATGACTGCCGCGCCAGAAACTTGAGGAGTCCTGCCTGCCCGACACAGATGGCCCTGGAGCACCGCGGGTCCCTGAAGCAAGAACATTCTCTAAAAAGCAATGCGTATCTTTTGTACAGACCAATGGCAGCCTCAGGGGCCTCCCGTCAGGCGGGGGGCGGGGATGCGGGGGCGGGAGGACACTCGCTCTGGGGGGCGCACACAAACACTGGCAGACATAGCCTGCGGTCCGATGTGAGCTCTACTAGTGAGCCGCATAAACCGTCATGATAACACCACCACGGATATCCAGATGGATACAGGGTTTTTCATATTTTTACAAGTTAACTAGTTTCATAATAGTTGTTAGGAGAGTGGGGGCATTAGTTGGGGGGAGGGCAGTAGTAAGTTAACTAACATACACACCTCGGCTACAACACGAACAAACGTAAACTACTGCGAAAGGCAAATACCACAAACTGCGACACCAGAGGGGCAACAAGCTCAGAACCCGCAGAGCAAAGCGGTAGCACAAGTGCAAGCTCACCTCATAACCCCATATGGCGCCACAACTTAAACGCAACCGTAACCAATACGACATATTGACATGGAATGTGAGGGGTATGGGCACACCGAGTAAAAGGTCTCGAATCTACGCACGCCTTAAACGACTGGGAATACACATAGCCATCCTCCAAGAGACGCACTTAATGGAACCAGACATACGGGACCTGAGGGCGAAGTGGGGAGGACAACTGATAGGCACAGCATATTCAGCGTTTGCACGGGGAGTACTGATATGGATCGCAGGAGGAGTTCCATTCCACCAAACGGCACACAGAATAGACTCAGGGGGCAAATTCGTAGTAGTGGAAAGCCAGTTAGATGGCAGAAAACTTTCTGTAATTTGTATATACGCCCCAAACGGCGGCACAGCAGGCTTTTTGGGTACACTCATACCGTCACTGTTAGCAAACCCATCAGCTCTGGCTATATGGGGTGGAGACTATAACAGCATACCAGACCCCACATTGGATAGATCTAGCCCGTTAGGGGGCCTGAGGTCGTTGAGGAGCAACCCAAGTCCACTGCAACACTGGGCGGCCACCATGAGACTATACGACATCTGGCGTCTGAGACATCCCCATGAGAGGGAATACTCGTTTTACTCCCCCCGCATAAAATATACACTAGAATAGATATCATTTGGGGCACTCAGGACATCTCTGACCTGATAAACAGGACAGAATACTTAGCAAAAACACTGTCAGACCACTCACCGCTGAGAGCAACACTAAATTGGGGTAGGAGCCAGCGGGGGATTCCTGCCTGGCACCTACAAGTAGAAGCGCTTCAGGACCCGGCATTTACAGACACATTGAGCACCACAATACGTCAATACTGGGAAACAAATGACCTCACAGCAGGCTCACGGGCTGCCGAATGGGACGCTCACAAAGCGGTGGTCAGAGGCCAGTGTCTCTCCACAAGCTGGGGAGTGAGGCGCACTCTGAGTGTCGAAATCGCTAAGCTAGAGAAGGATCTAAGGGCAGCGGAAATGGCAGTTGCGCTGGGGGAAACCCCATACACAGCATTAAAAGCAGCCCGCACAAAATATAACGAAGCAGACAGCAGACTTCGTTGCCACGACTACAATTACCACTTAAAGTGTCTGCACTCGGAAGGAGACAGATCAGGGAAGATGCTGGCCTGGCTACTGCGGGAAAACAGACAGCACTCCCCCATAGGTGCTATCAGAATCGACAATCACACAACGGTTATTACACAAGTAGAAATAAATGCAACATTCAAAGAGTACTACGGGAATTTATACTCCAAACGCACCTCATGCACGACTACGCAATTTGAGTCCTTTCTGGGCGGCTCTCCATTACCGCGACTATCTCAAACAGACAGGGATACACTGGAAGCCCCTCTTACAACAGGGGAAATTGACTTAGCAATAGCGCAGATGCCCAGGAATAAATCGCCGGGTATAGACGGTCTCCCTTTGGAGTATTACTCTGTGTTCTCTTCCCGTTTGAAGCCCCAATTATTGAAGGTGTTCGAAGAGGCATGGGCCACCGAACAACTGCCCCCATCCCAGAGAGAGGCCATGATAGTGGTACTCCCCAAATCGGGGCGGGATCCCATGGACGTCAAGGGCCTTATTTATACTTTTTGGTGCAAAACTGCACTAAGGCAGTTTTGCCCCAAAATGTTTTGCACCGGCTTGCACCATTTTTTAGCACCAGCTGGGCACCATATTTATGGAATGGTGCAAGCCGGTGCAAAGGGAAGGCTAGCTTAAAAAAAATGACGTTAGGCAGTTTTGAGTCAAAATAAATGATTCCGACCAGATTAACATCATTTTTTGACGCTAAGGGGCATATTTATACTCTGTTTGCCCTGAATTAGCGTCATTTTTTTTTACTCTAATTCAGTGCAAAACTAACTCCATATTTATACTTTGGTGCTAGATGCGTCTAGCACCAAATTTATGGAGTTAAAGTAATTTTTTGGAAGTGGAAACCTACCTTGCCTTAATGAGATGCAAGGTAGGCGTTCCCGTGCAAACAAATGACTCTATGGCCTTAACACCATATTTATACTCCCATGTAAAAATGGTGCAAGGGAGGGAGGAGGGGTCAAAAAATGGGGCAAAGCTTGCTTTGCCCCATTTTTTAAGACCTGGGTCAGGGCAGGTGTTAGGGGACCTGTGGCCCTATTTCCATGGTGAAACACCATGGAATAAGCCCAGAGGTGCCCTCCCTAGGTCCTAGGGGCACCCCCACCCACACTAGAGGGACTGCGAGGATGGGGGACCCAATCCCAGGTAAGTACAGGTAAGTGCATTTTATTTTTGAAAGTGCCATAGGGGGCCCTGAAATGGGCCCCCATACATGGCACCGGGTGCAATGGCCATGCCCAGGGGAACCCTGTCCTCTGTGCTGGCCACTGGGGTGGTGGGCATGAGTCATGTGGCATGGTAGGTTTAGCACCATAAAATGACGCTAATCAGGTTAGAGTCATTTTTTTTTTACTCTAACCTGCCTAAAGCCATTTTTTTTGTGCTAAACCCTCTTCTTCCATACTGCCAGCCCCGACCGACTAAAGTCATTTTTTAAAACTCTAGCCTACCCTTTGCACCGGCTTGCACCATTCCATAAATATGGTGCCCGACTGGTGCACAGAAATGGTGCAAGCCGGTGCTAAACTTTTTGGTGCAAAACTGAGTTAGTGCAGTTTTGCAGCAAAAAGTATAAAAAGCAAAAAGTATAAATAAGGGCCAATATTTTGTAAGTTTGCGCCACTTTTGTGTCATAAAATGACGTTAATGCGGTGCAAAAAAAATTTCAATCAGGGCCTTGGTGCTAGATGGGTCTAGCACCAAAGTATAAATATGGAGTTAGTTTTGCACCGCATTAGAGTAAAAACAAATGACACTAATTCGGTGCAAACAGAGTATAAATATGCCGCAGAGTATAAATATGCCCCTAAATATGGCGTTAAGGCCATAGAGTCATTTTTTGCATGGGAACGCCTACCTTGCATCTCATTAAGGCAAAGTAGGTCTCCACTTTCAAAAAATGACTTTAACTCCATAAATTTGGTGCTAGAGGGGTCTAGCACCAAAGTATAAATATGGAGTTAGTTTTGCACCGAATTAGAGTAAAAAAAAATTACACTAATTCGGTGCAAACAGAGTATAAATATGCCCCCAAATCTTACAGACCACTCTCGTTGTTAAACCTAGACTGCAAGATACTGGGTAAAATACTAGCCAATAGACTTGCTCCCATTATACACACCTTAATTCACGACGACCAAAACGGCTTCATCCCAAAGCGCAACACCTTCTTAAACATCCGTAGGCTCTTGAGTGTAATGGGAGACACCTCCCCCAACGCATACGATGAAATGGTGCTCTCACTGGATATCGAAAAGGCGTTCGATACATTGGAATGGGACTTCCTTATAGCCACAATGCGACAGATGGGAATAGGCCCCAATTACGTACGCTGGGTCCGCACATTATACTCAAACCCAAGTGCAAGGGTAAAGACGGGGGGAATGATTTCTGACAGCTTTCCGATATCTAGGGGCACAAGGCAGGGTTGCCCCTTATCTCCACTACTGTTTGCCATCGCTATGGAGCCACTGGCGTCCAAAGTACGATCAATGGCAAACGAATGGGGCATAAATAGGAACGGAACACACCATGTAATCTCACTATATGGTGATGATGCGTTAATATATACCCGGAGGGGCACGGACTCACTGCCCCCCATAATGTCACTACTAGCCGAGTTCGGATCAATATCTGGTTTAGCAGTAAACTGGGAAAAATCGTGTGTATTCCCATTGGCTAGGTGGACACCGGGAAGACAGGAAGAGGCTCCACGTGGTCGCCTGAAATGGTGTTTCGAAACGTTTAAATATCTGGGGGTCCACATATATCATAACGCAGAGGACCTCAGAGACGGTAACTTAGGGAGAGTACTAGCATCCATGAAGGGTTCTCTACGCTTCTGGAACAAACTACCGCTCTCTCCACCAGGCAGAGTGGCGATTGCGAATATGTTAATTCTGCCCAGGTTACTATATTATTTTGCGGCTCTACCACTTATCCTACCACAGAGCTTTTTTAGCAACCTGAATACAACACTGACACAGCTTATATGGGGGGGCGGGAGAGCAGGAGTGGCATTAACCACACTACAGCGCCCGGTGGAATCGGGCGGACTGGGAGCTCCCAACTTTGAACTCTACTATGCAGCAGCACAGCTACAGTGGGTACAGCTATGGTTCCACAGACCAGAGTCAGCTGAATCCATGTGGCTACAGGCTCGGTTAAAGGGAACCCAATTGTTGACATGGCTATCCAATAAGCACCCCAAGAGCAAACCTACTAACCCATTGCTAGCTGCAGCGCAAGCCTGCTGGGGAAATATGTTCAGAAGGCCCACGAAGTCTTCCCATACACCCCGCACTTCCCGATGGACTGCCTCCCGGGTCGACACACGAAAGAGATGCACTCAAATGCACAGTGGTCAGAGGAGGGTATACAGACGGTGGGCGACTGTTTCGAAGACGGTAAACTAATGTCGTTTGAATCCATCCAGGCCCTCACCACAGTGAATGCTGGTCAATTTTTAACATACGATGCAATGTGCCACGCAATCAAAAAAGCGTGGGGAGCAGGCACCCTAGAACCAGAGACTTCTCCCATAATACACCATATACTACAAGGGGACGCACAATCTAAAGCAATCTCAAGCCTATACAGGGCACTGAGTAAACTCTCAGGGCCCTGTTCGGAGAGGGCCAGGGTGAGATGGAATACTGTCCTCCCTGATCCGATCCTTCAGGTTGACTGGCCGAAGGCACTGTCCAACGCACGAGGAGTTTCCAGGAACCCACGACTCCGTTACACTCAGTTTAACTTCATACACCAAACGTACCTATCACCGGCCAGGATAAAGTGGATGTTCCCCGACATGACTCCGTCATGCCCCAGATGCCGGGAAGCATCGGCTCACTTTTATCATATGGTTTGGGACTGCCCCCAGATACAAACAGAATGGGGTAAGGTGGTGAAGGCGACCTCAGAATACACGGGGCTTGTGTTGGCAGTGGACCCCAGATCTTGCTTACTGGGAGTGAGGCCTAGAGCAAAAAAGCATAGACACTTACACAAGTTTGTAGAGTTGGCTTATGTAATGTATAAAAGGCTGATTGCAATGCTGTGGTACTGGGTTTTTCAGAACCGGTACTGATCCGGTAACCCAGCGGTGCCAGGGTACACCCAAAGACCTCGGGTACTTTCCTGATTCAGACCACAGAAACTCAGAGTCTTCTAGGTGAAGTCAAAGATCGAATTTATTGGCTGCAACCAAGTAACAAGCATCCTAGAAGTACAACAGCACGGTTTGTATGTTCCCAGGAGACTGTGTTTCAATGCAAAGTCAGGTTTCCTTATATACAGTTTTTTAAGCTTCAGGCAAACATTCTTGACATTTTGGTTGGTCATTCACATGTTTTCACTACAAAGGAAAAAACAGTGTCATGATGAAACCTCATATTTCATGTCATCCAACCCATAATAAATTACCTGGCAAGGCCTAGTATTTTACATCAGATAAGTGTGGACCCCCAATAAAAACGGGCACCTCCCCCTCGTAAAGTAAGAAGAAGAAAAGAGCAGGTGCAGGTGTGAGCAAGATTAGGCAGGGTGTGTGAGCGATAATAAGGGTTTTATGGCATGGTGTGCCTTGATGCTATCTGATTCGGCCACTGGGAGAGGGACTGACCAAACAGGTTTGGCCTGAGGCAATGGTTCCAGCTTGCCCAGGTCAGAGAAAAGTCAATCAAGGTGTACGTGTCCTTGGAATCAAATCTGACTGTCTTATAAGCCTATGTGAGGGCAACTTTTAAAAATGGGAGCCACGAGTGCAGGAAGAAAATGGCGATTTCGAGGTGAAAACGCTGCTGGAATTGAGCGAAAATGCTCATGCTTAGTGTACTAGTCATTATTGGTCTTTTGATACTAAAATCGTACTGCTGTGGCAAAGTAAATTACATGGGTCCAGAATTTTTAGAACCACAAACCACAAACCTTTTGCCCTTACATAGGCAATAAACCTATTCTCATGCTAATCTGAGTCCAGGTCTATGTTTCTAAAGTCGTTGAGATGTTGCTGTAACATCATCCTAGTATTTAGCTCGTCTCTTGGTGCAGGTTTCCTTATGCATGATGTAACACAGAAACCACATATCGCAGGAGCACACTGCACGCATAGACAGAACAGGAAAAGAATTGCCAAGATCATCCCAATGACCATCAGAATCTTCCATCCCCATGCTGATATCAGTTCCCAGAACCATCCCATTAATGACCAATCTCCTTTATCTAAATGAATAGATTCGGAAATTCTATGCAGTTTGGAGATGGCCTGGTATACTGTTGGAGCGTTATCTGGGACAAAAACACAGCAACTCGATTGGATCAATGTACATACTCCACCCCGGTCTGCAAGTATGACATCTAATGCGACCCTGTTCTGAAGGGTCATAAGACGATCCGACTGGAGCTCAGCAGTCAAGTTACCAAGGGCACCAGCGGTTTCAGCCACGGTGGATTCAACCACTCTTATCAATTGCCTTATGCTCCTGCTGTTACTTATTTGTCCCCAGAACGGCAGAAAACCCTTTACGAAGTCCCCAAATTCTTGTCCTGCAGTGTCTTCTTCACTGAAGACGCCTCTAACTATCCTTGTCTTGTGGTAATCTGCCGCTGCTGTGTAGGTAGGGGGCAAGAGGAACGAAACGAAGCATGTGCCCGAAAAGTCAGGGGGCAACCATGTAAAGGTTCTATCATGGCAGATGAAATAGGTACCCTTAGCTGCCAAGACCGGAGGGGAGGTCTGAGATGCGAAGACATATGTCTCAGTGCAGACGCTTTCCCCTAGCTGAGCTCTGGGATTCTTGCCAGTACCTTGCAGACACAGGTGACCCTGATGGGGTACAACCCAAATCAGGGAAGATATCTTAGCTTGCTGTTTCTCACTCATTGTGGCTTCATATCCGGTCATGTTCCATCCTATATATGCCATTGTCTCATCTCTGGGGATAGTCTCGTAGAAGATATTGTCCTTCATCATGTCTATGATACCTTTAACTAAAGCATCTTTCTTAGGGTTGTCTTCCGCAAAACGTAGGGGGTAGTGTGCATAGATGAATATCGTTCTGAATGCCCACACGGAACCATTGTGGCTGAAAGGCAGGATCAGATAAGGGATACCTTTATCTGCTGTGTGAGGCATAAGGCCACACACCCAACAGTTAGTTGTATTTATCACTAGTTGGTGTTGGTGCAAAAGCTGGATGAAGGAGTTATTAATGAACTCTAGTCTCCTAGCAGATTCATGTTTAGGGAGGAGTTGAAAAGAATGTGGGGAAACAGTGGAAGGAGGAGGTGTAGACGAGGTAGTGGGTGCCAATATCACGTTAAAACAGAATAAAATATATCCTATAAAAAACATAAGTATACTAAATAACATAAAAATGCACAGCAGCAAAAACCGTTTCCTGGTTATCGTTTCACATATTCTCTTCTTGAAACTTAGTCTTTCAACATGTTCTCCATTTTGGAAAGATTCCATCCTCTAACCGTTGCCGTTCGTGGTGGTTGGTTTACTTCACTTAGGAGTGTTCTGAATGTTCCAGGCCGCCCTAGAACAAACCAGACCTGTAGACCTTGTGTCCATAGGCTACCCCCCTAAGTCTTTTCAGCCACGATCCTACAGCTGAACCCGGATGGAGGTTCAAAAAACACAAAAAAAAGCAAAAAGTCATTCAAAAATAATTTTCCATATTGGAGAACTTTGCTAAAGGGAAGAAAAGTAAACTGTTTTATTTGTCCTTTATTCTTGGTCGTAGATTATAACGGTTAGTCCCAGGTATCGTGTGGTCCTGAAAAAGGAGTTCAGGTTCTGTAGTGTCCAATCGAACTGACGGTGATACTGCTGATTGTAAAATGTCATCACTTTCTTTCTCAGTGAGTGTTCCTTTTATTCGTGCATCGCTGAAAGGCAGAAAACGTGGCACGGTTTCAGTCTCTGAGTCGGCGACACCTTCCTGGACCCACCGGTCATATGGCAGAGGTAGGGGTACCCTTTTGCAATGGGTCCCATGGATCCAGTGTTTCTTCCCTTCTACTCGAACAGCTGATCTTGTGGAGAGAAGAACGAGGTGCGGTCCGGTCCACCTGGGCTGCTCGTTTTTGGTTCGCTGAAAGTTCTTTATTAAAACCAAGGATCCAGGCTCAATGGGATGACCTGGAGATTCAGAGACCGGAGGCAGGGTGTCGTGGACCTGTTGATGTAAGACACGCAATTTAGCCGTCAATTCATACAGATAGTCAAGCAAAACAGGATGCTCTATCTCGCTAAACTTCTTGGGCCTAGGCACTCCCCATATATTGGCCGGGCGGCCGAAGACTATTTCATAAGGACTAAGTTTCACTCGTGAATGCACAGTCATTCTGGTTGATAGGAGTGCTAAGGGTAGAGCGTCAGGCCATTTGAGACCAGAGCTCGCTTGTATCTTGGCCAATTTTAGCTTTAGAGTGCCATTATAGCACTCCACTAATCCAGCTGATTGGGGGTGATTTGCAGCGTGAAACTTTTGGTTTATGCCTAGCCCTTCGCATACTTTCTTCATCACTTGACCCACAAATTCACTTCCATTGTCACTCCAGATCATTGTCGGCATTCCGAATCTAGGGAAGAACTCTTTCACAAGGGCTTTGGCTGTGGATAGCGCAGTATTGTCTTTTAGGGGATAGGCTTCCACCCATCTTGAAAAGGCACAAACAACAACGAGTACGTATTTTAAGTTGTTGCACCTCTCCATGTGGATGAAATCTAGCTGCAAAACCTCAAACGGATACGTAGGAGGTGCAAAATGACCAGCTGGAGTTGGGGTTCCTCTACCAGGGTTGTGTTTCAGGCATACCATGCAATTTTTAACCACATTTTCTGCGCACTTGGGAATTCCTGCATTTTGCCATACTGGGGCCAACAACTTACAAATCCCTTTCACACTGATGTGAGCCATTCCATGAGCCATTGTAACTACTGCAAGCACCTACGCTTCGGGTAGCAACCATCTTTGATGTTCTGACAACTCGACCCAACAACCATTCGCATCCAATTTACCCGTACTTTCTCTCCACACACTCAATTCTCTCTCTGTGGCTTCAGCTTGAATCGATTTCACGCTTTCTATCGTGTCTTCACACATTCCAACATCACCAATCCATCTTGCAGGGCCCGCGACATACATTCGGCTCATCACATTCCTTGCCGTTTCTTTTGCGACCTCGTCAGCAAATGCATTCCCACGACCAACATCATCAGTCACCTTTTTATGTGCGCTACACTTCACAATCGCAACTTGCAACGGTAAAGTAAGTGAATCAAGGAGCTCATTTACCAACTGACCATGCTGTATTTTAGTTCCATGCGAGGTCAGGAACCCACGTTCCTTCCACAAACGCCCAAAACTATGGGCCACACCAAACGCATATTGGCTATCGGTATAGATCGTTACTTTCATTCCTTTTGATACTGTACATGCTCTTGTTAGGGCTATTAACTCAGCTGCTTGGGCTGAATTATGTGGGATACGTGCAGCTTCAACAATCGTACACAAAGTTGTCACAGCATACGCCGCAGTCGTGTCACCAGTCGGGAGCTTAAAGCATGAACCATCCACCCACAAAGTACCATCAATCTTTGCAATGGGAGTGTCCAGAAGGTCTATTCTCCCTTTCGTTTCTTCTTCTGTTCTATGGAGACAATCATGTTGTTCAGAAGTATCTAACTCCGTCACAATTGGCAATAACGTAGCTGGGTTAAGTGTAGTGCATCTTTTTATATGTACATGGCTTGCTAACAATGTCAACTCGTAACCTGACAATCGAGCACTAGTTAAATGCTGTGTCTTGGTTCTGTTTAACAACGTGTCCACTGCATGTGGAACCATTACGATTAATGTGTTATTCATCACTAAACCAGAAGACTGTCGGATAGAAACAGCAGCTGCCGCTGCCGCTCTTAAGCAGCTCGGTAGTGCCTTAGCTACTGGGTCTAAGGTTGAAGAGAAATAGGCGCATGGACGCTCCCTGTCTCCAAACTGTTGTGTCAAAACTGCTAACGCACAACCTTGTTTCTCATGGACATACAATGTAAAAGGCTTGCTGTAGTTGGGGGTACCCAACACAGGAGCTGAACATAATGCATCACGTAATTCGACAAAACTTTTCTGACAATCTTCAGACCATGGGACGGGATTTGGTGTATCTTTACAAGTTAATGCCACCAAGGGTTTGGCTATTAACGAAAAATTAGGTATCCATTGTCTGCAATATGATGTAATACCCAAGAAAGCACGCACTTCTCTTTGTGTTCTTGGAACACTCATTGCTGCAACAGCCCTGATTCTCTCTGGGGTCAGTTGCCTTCCCTCCTTCGAAAAGAGATGACCTAAATAGGTCACTTCTTTTTGACAATACTGTAACTTTGAAAGGGACACTTTGTGGTGTAAATCAGACAAATGACGCAATAATGACAATGTTGCTTCTTTGCAGATCTCCTTAGTATCTGCGGCAACTAGCAAATCATCGACATATTGAATGAGAGTGGCGCCATCAGGTAACATAAGAGTGTCAAGTTGTGCTTTCAAAGCCTGACTATAGATAGATGGACTTTCACAATAGCCTTGAGGAGCTCTCTTAAATCTGAAGCTTCGTCCTCCCAAATTGAAGCCAAAAATGTCCCTGCTCTCTTCTGCAATAGGGATGCTGAAGAAAGCATTTTTCAGGTCTATTACTGAAAACCAAGTGGCTGAAGCTGGAATCATTGTCAACAATGCAGTGATATCGGGGACGACTGGAAACTGTGGCACAACTATTTTGTTCACCTCTCTAAGATCAATTACAAACCTATAAACAGGTGGCTGAGTAGGGTCAGTATGCTTCAAGACAAGCAAAACAGGACTATTGCAAACGTTGCCTCTTGTCTCTTCAATTACATCCTTCTCAATCAGATCACGAATAATTGCCAACAACGCTTTTTCCCCTTCACTAGAGATCTTGTATTGGGGAATACGTGGCATTTTAACATTGGCTTTTAATGTTATCACATATGGCTGAATTTCCAAAAGACCTACATCATTAGGTCCAGTAGCCCAAAGAGTATACGGAAGAGACGAAAATTCTGGTGGAAATCTGTCCTTTGACAAATACATTGGTGAAACCACTTTCTTACCCAATGTGAGTTGCACTCCAGAAGGAGAGCAATACAATGTCGCATACAATCTCTTTAACAGATCTAATCCTAACAAGTTCTCGCCACAACCTGTCGTCAAAATAAGGGGTGTTTCAAATTTACAAGGTCCAACAGAAAGAGATATAGGGTTAGAAATCGGATTTCTAACTGGGGCGCCGGAAAACCCTACTGATACATTTGTTTCGCCAGACAAAGGTGCGCCAGGGTTTTTTGAGTGCATAATAGAACTCTTGGTAGCACCAGTATCCAACAGAAAAGGTTCTGACACACCTGATGCAATCACCTTAACATAAAGCCCACTCTGATCTACTGGAACTGAAACAACTCCCTCTCTTTGTCTATGGCTGTCCTAGCAATCATTACTGTCCAAATGCTTATCCTCTGTATAGTAATCATCAGTATAGTACTGAGCCGTCCTACCAGATGCATTAACCTGTTGATCAAATCTGTTCATTGAGTTTTGAGGGAGGAATGGGCGCGCGCTCTGGGGAACATATCCACGTCCTCTTCCTCTAGGTGCTTGTGGAACACCTCGACCTCTTAAACCGGAAGTACCATTTGCGCGCTGTAGCAAAGCAGGGCAACTATACTTGAAATGACCCTCTTCCTTGCAATATGAACACTGATTGGGACCTACTGGGATACGTGGTTGAGCATACTCGGCTCTTTGCGAGTTTCTCTGAAACGGTTGGGGCTGATAGTTATTCTGATAGTTGTTCTGTGCACCACTATTCTGACCACCACGTGGCGGGTACGCTTGTTGTAACAGAACCTTCGTTTTCAATTCTTTTGTTTTCTTTTCTACTCTATCTCTCTCATCTTTATCTCTATTTTCGTAGTACTGTGCAGTAGCCAATATCTGTGCTGAAGAGGAAACTGCCCAAGAACTTTCTGAGTCTTTTATCTTTTTACACAACTCAGGAAGCAGATTATGCACAAATTTATCGACGAACAAACGTTGACCACCTTCCGTGCTCATATCTTGACCACTGTGGTCCACAAATGTTTCTTCAAACCTGGTGAAGAAATCTGATACCGTTTCTTCTTTCTTTTGCTTACATGCAGACAATTTATCCCAGTTTACACGCATTGCAGGGATTATAGTTTTCATGTAATCAATAATCCTACCAGGAAGCTCTGTCACTAAAGGCTCAGGTTTAGCACCACCAATTTGTCGGGCATCTGCAGCAGCAATATTAGCCCATGTGTCACCTAACTCTTGAGCATGGTCTGTATGGCGAATCTTTCCCCATAAAGGCTGTGGAACAACATTCCCAAACAACATGTCTATGTCAGCTAAATTCATAATGCAAGACCCCGCAGTCTGTGACAATTCCTTGTAATACCCTGCAGGATTCTTACGGGGATCAGGCAATGTCTGCTTAAGGGCTAAAACTTCAGCTCGCTTCCATGGAACGTGTACCCATACACGCTGGAAATGAGGCAGGACAGGTGGATTAGCATTTGGGTCCCCTTCCCTCCACTGTGGGGGAACTTCTCTCATGGGGTACTGTTTCCCTTTCTTTTTAGCAGAAGAATCATATTTAAACAATAACCTGGAAACACTTTCAGTCCTAAACGACAATAACATCGCAACTGCTTTCTCGACATCTGAACCCACAATCAAACCTGTCGCAAAATCGAACCGTACACGACACAACTTAGGCGGATTGGGCTCCAAACCATTTTCCTCTAAATCCTCAGAAAGAAAAGTACACATTTTTTCAAAAACGTATCTCTGTTTCGGTTCTTCCCACTGATGGAAGACATCCATAACAGACTCTAGTTCATATCTCGCTGGTTCAGTAACCCATTTATGCGCCAAATAATTCAGTGTCTCTTTCTCCATACCATCAGGCAATTGGCTACGCAATTGTTTACGCTCTGAAACTG
Organism: Pleurodeles waltl; assembly: GCF_031143425.1. Taxonomy (NCBI): domain Eukaryota; kingdom Metazoa; phylum Chordata; class Amphibia; order Caudata; family Salamandridae; genus Pleurodeles; species Pleurodeles waltl. The sequence goes on along the minus strand of NC_090444.1, from coordinate 143,413,324 downwards.
GGGTCGTAGCTAATGACCCAAAGAGAGGGGGTAAAAGACTAGTCACAGTGTTTGTCATTCTCTGACGGATAGAGGGAGAGGTTGACAAATGAACAGGAGGAAAAACAGAATGAGACAAGGCAGAGACAGAAGCAGTGTCAGAAACAATACCAGGAGTGGTAGTCGCCATAGTAGTCAAAGTTGTAGGAAGTAAAGGCAGAGCAGATGTCAAAGCCGGTGGCCCTTGAGGAGGCTGCACCGGAGGAATGGGAACCAACTGAAGAATAGCTGGTGGGTGCTGGGGAGGAGCAGGAGGCAATGCAACCACTGGTTGTGCAACTAGAGGGTGCGGAGGTGCCGTTGCATTCTGCGCATAGGGTGGTGGCGAACTTAGCAAATGCGACATTAGGGGATCTTTTTCAGAGTCTTTTGCTGCATCTTGCTGAAGAGGCGGCAAAACTGGATAGCATTTATCTACTGTCATTTTATGTCGCCTATGCAACTGCTCATTCAACTGTTCTACTTCGGTATCTTTAAACTGTATAGCAGCTTGCATAATCGAAATACCTTTTTCTCTCTTATTTTTCTTAGCTAATTTAATTTCCTTTTGCTTGGCTTCCTTACGCCATAAGCGGAAAGAATCAAACATTGCCGGCCGGGCTTTCTTCTTAAAAAGTCTAACTTCGAGGTTATCTAAGATTTCTGTGTCAAAGCTACCATTTTGGGGCCATTTTAAAACACCATCTTTTCTGGTGTAACGGATCCATACTTCATTATATGTGATGGGGCCTACTCCGTGCTTCACATATAATTCATAGGTTGGAGTTCCAATCGGAGGAACCGGACATGAGTCTTCCAACCGGGAGTCCCTTTTACAACCAAGACAAAACAAATTTCCAAGTCTGCTAAGACCAGGCATCTTCGCTCACTAGTCTAGCTTCAAACTTCAAAGGATTATCGTTTACGATAGTCTCGTGAATACACGAGTCCTTCGGCTTTGGTACTTGCAAGTTCCAAATCAAAGTGATCCCAAAGGGATACCAAACCAAATGTCCAACTAAGGACCAAACCAAGTGTCCAACTAAGGACTGGGAGACGCTCCACTGATACTTAACTGAAAATATCGATGACGTCACCAGAATACTCGTCTTATCGTTTCGCTCTACCAAACATCAAGGGTCCAAATCAGGGCGATAGCCAGGGCAGCAGTCCTTCGTAGCCGCCGGGAAGCGGGGAACCTCGCAGCAAAGACTTTCGGACCACGTCGACATGCAGGGGTCGATGAAGTGGCGGCCTTTCTCCAGAATTTTCACACGAAGCTCCTCACGAACCTCTGGCTTGGACTGGTACCGCTGGTATCGCCCCACGTTGGGCGCCAACTGTGTACTGGGTTTTTCAGAACCGGTACTGATCCGGTAACCCAGCGGTGCCAGGGTACACCCAAAGACCTCGGGTACTTTCCTGATTCAGACCACAGAAACTCAGAGTCTTCTAGGTGAAGTCAAAGATCGAATTTATTGGCTGCAACCAAGTAACAAGCGTCCTAGAAGTACAACAGCACGGTTTGTATGTTCTCAGGAGACTGTGTTTCAATGCAAAGTCAGGTTTCCTTATATACAGTTTTTTAAGCTTCAGGCAAACATTCTTGACATTTTGGTTGGTCATTCACATGTTTTCACTACAAAGGAAAAAACAGTGTCATGATGAAACCTCATATTTCATGTCATCCAACCCATAATAAATTACCTGGCAATGCCTAGTATTTTACATCAGATAAGTGTGGACCCCCAATAAAAACGGGCACCTCCCCCTCGTAAAGTAAGAAGAAGAAAAGAGCAGGTGCAGGTGTGAGCAAGATTAGGCAGGGTGTGTGAGCGATAATAAGGGTTTTATGGCATGGTGTGCCTTGATGCTATCTGATTCGGCCACTGGGAGAGGGACTGACCAAACAGGTTTGGCCTGAGGCAATGGTTCCAGCTTGCCCAGGTCAGAGAAAAGTCAATCAAGGTGTACGTGTCCTTGGAATCAAATCTGACTGTATTATAAGCCTATGTGAGGGCAACTTTTAAAAATGGGAGCCACGAGTGCAGGAAGAAAATGGCGATTTCGAGGTGAAAACGCTGCTGGAATTGAGCGAAAATGCTCATGCTTAGTGTACTAGTCATTATCGGTCTTTTGATACTAAAATCGTACTGCTGTGGCAAAGTAAATTACATGGGTCCAGAATTTTTAGAACCACAATGCATTGGAAAGCGCCCAGTCCCCCCGACCAGAGGTCCTGGCACACCCTAGTGCTCCACTGGGCCCGCACAGAGCATCAGGTGCTCCAAAAATTAGCACGGGAAGGTCAGCCACACACGGGGTGTGACACCTGGGAGGCACTGGTAGCCAAACTAGAGACAAAAAACAATGAGAAACCTCCATGAAGAGGTTTGTAAAACATAAAAGCTGCACCCACCAGAACCCCTATTAGAAACAACACATTTGGAGTCCAGAGAGACAAACAAGTAGAAGTAAGATGAAATTCCTAACCCCCCTCCACCCGTGGCTGACCTGATAATGGGCGGCACCGGAGGAGCACCGGGTGAGTAAATGGGCTGGTATAGGTCAAGCCATCTGCCTTCCCAACAACTACACAGGCGTGCACGCACGCAGCCAACCCAGAGGCCCGACTTAATAAAATACCGGAGCGCCACAGCAGATACAATTGGGGCCTCTCTGAGCCGCAACATTAGTATACCAATACGCGCAAAGCAGTAGAAAATAATCACTGAATGTAATATTGTTCCGAAGGTGTGTAAATGGGGGGGTTTGGTTGTTTCTAAGTAATACTAACCAGATAAAAATAATCCTGCAACAATTTTCGACAAATGTTTGTATTATGTATCTGTCATACAAAATCAATAAAGATATATAAAAAAAAAAAACATAACCAACCAGCCATCACCACTGACGCCAACAACGCAGCCCTCAGCCTCACACAGTGGATCACCAACTGCGCCGACAACCTCGCCCCTCTCAGAAGCCACCCAAGAGAGACCAACATCAGGAAACCTCCTTGGTTCACAGACGCCCTCAAAGAATCCAAGAAAACCTGCCGTTCTCTCGAAAAAACCTGGCGCAAAGAAGACAACAACCTGCTCGACCCCTCCCAGTCTGGTTTTCGGGCCAACCACAGCTCGGAAACCGCCCTCATCGCAGTCACGACGATATCAGAACCCTGATGGACAACGGAGAAACAACCGCCCTCATCCTCCTAGACCTCTCGGCTGCCTTCGACACCATGTGCCACCGCACCCTAATAACCCGCCTCCGCTCCACTGGTATCCAAGGACAGGCCCTGGACTGGATCATCTCGTTCCTCTCTGACCGAACCCAAAGAGTCTTCCTCCCGCCCTTCCGCTCAGAACCCACCGAGATCATCCGCGGCGTTCCACAATGCTCCTCACTCAGCCCTACCCTCTCCAATATCTACATGAGCCCCCTCGCCAACATCGCTCGCAAACACAACATCAACATCATCTCCTACGCTGACGACACCCAGCTGATACTCTCCTTCACCAAAGACCCGGCCACCGCCAAAACAAACCTACAGGAAGGAATGAAAGACGTCGCGGGATGGATGAAGCTCAGCCGCCTGAGGCTGAACGCAGACAAGATGGAGGTCCTCATCCTCGGAAACTCCCCGTCTGCCTGGGACGACTCTTGGTGGCCCACGGCCCTGGGCACCGCACCAACCCCTTCAGACCACGCATGCAACCTCGGATTCATCCTGGACCCCCTCCTCACCATGACCAAGCAGGTCAACGCCGTCTCGTCATCTTGCTTCCACACCCTTCGCATGCTCTGAAAGAACTTCCGCTGGATCCCCGCCAACACCAGAAAAAGTTACCCACGACCTCGTCACAAGCCGCCTGGACTACGGAAACACCCTATACGCAGGAACCACCGTAAAACTACAGAAACGTCTTCAGCGCATACAGAACGCCTCCGCACACCTCATCCTCGACGTACCACGCCACAGCCATATATCCGCCCACCTGAAACACCGGCACTGGCTCCCCGTCAACCAAAGGATCACCTTCAGACTCCTTACCCACGCACACAAAGCCCTCCACAAAAAGGGCCCCCAATACCTCAACAGTCGCCTCGCTTTCTACACGCCGACCTGCCAACTCCGCTCAACCAGCCTCGCTCTCGCCGCCGTCCCTCGCATCCGCAGAACCACTGCTGGAGGCAAATCCTTCTCCTCCCTGGCAGCCAAGACATGGAACTCCCTTCCAATTCACCTCAGAACTACCCAGGACCACCTCACCTTCAGGAAGCGCCTCAAGACCTGGCTCTTCGAGCAGCAGTAACCCCCCCCCTAGTGCCTTGAGACCCTCATGGGTGAGTAGCACGCTCTATAAATGCCTTGATTGATTGATTGATTGAACTTAGAATGGGTAAAATGCCAATACTTGCGTCCACAACTCCCAAACCTCCATTTACCCAACAGCCACAGGCGCCATACCACCCTTTGGTTTTTAAATCTCCCATGGCTCTCCAACCCCCTGAGATCTGCTCTCGAGTAAGTCCTGACACTAGCTCTTTTAGGCAGGTCTGCACTCATCTGACTTTTTGTGCAGTGCCTTACATAGATTCCTTCCCTGGGGCTGACTGGCAGGCCTCCAGCCAATTCATAGTGGTATGTGCATTCTGTTGTGCAGTCAGGGAGGGAACACCACACCTGGGTCCCTTCCCAAGGTGTAGAGCTCTTCGCCTTCGGACTGTATTGGGAGAGGCCACTGAACCAACTGACCCCACTTGACCAGTGTAGAAGAGGTGGTGTCAGTCATGAAATGAATGCCAATGAAGGTTAACAAGAGATATCAGCTGATAATATTTTGTTTGTCCTTTTATACCCCTGCTGCGGCCCTTGTTACTCCTGGTCATGGGAGTGAGAGGAACTGAAGGTGAACTGTGTTTAAGGGCTTAGTTTTCTTGTGGTAGTTTCCACTCCTGGCTGTTCCTCTTGCCCTTCAGCAGCAAACAGAAGGATGTTGAGGAACTAAGAGTAGGACCTTGGGTTAACCTTCTGAGGTCTGCAAGGGGCAATTCAGCTAACCACTGCATTTTGGTGAATCAGCGTCCAAGGATCCATCCTTTTTTGTGTGTCTGTTGTCCTTTGCTTCTGGGTCCTTGCTGCCCAAGTGGCCTCTATGAGGTCTTGGCTTTTGGAAGAGCTGGCACACGCCCAGGGAGTGATGCTGCAAATGTAGAACACTAGTGTGGAGCTCCCTAAAGGATCCCAACTCTAACTGCACCAGGTGTCAATGGTTCTATAATAAGTGTGAATAATAGCGGTGAAAGAGAGGATCTCTGTAGCGTGCCTCGCCATTAACTCTGTCCAAGGGTAGGCGTAGTGAGTGCTGACAAAACGGATAAAATAGGGCCTAAAATTAATTTTAGGTAGTACCTGATGCGTCAATGACTCCAACGCACTGTATCAAAAGACTTTTGTTGATCCGGGGAGAGTAAGGCTATGGGTCCACCAAGTTCCCTCACTCAGGAAAGTATGGTAGGCAGGCGCCAGAGGCAATGTTGTGTACTCCTGCCGGCATGAAGCTGTTTTGTTCCTTGTGTGTAACCATGTGCATTACACTGTGTAGTCTCAAAGCAGTATCTTAGCAAGGGTTCTAGATTTTATATTAATTTTGGGCAGTCAGGCAATATGAAGTGCAGAATTCTGGGGACTTCTGCGATAATTGCCCCTCGCAGATATTATGGTAATATTAGCTTCTCATAAGCCTCTTCAAACAGCGCTTTCAATTGTGATGTCACCAGGGAGGTGTATTTCTTGAAGAATTCGAACTGGTATCCATTGGGTCCTGGTGTTTTCTCAGGGGCCTTTGCAGCCCATTTGATCTCTTCCTCAGTAGAAGGTCAAACTTTTTCTATCCTCCCTCTACAGTTTCCGCAGTCAGAGAGCCCTAATAATGGGGTTCTGAAATTCATCATGGGGAGATAGGACATATATGTACAACATTCTATAATAGGAAACAAACACCTTTTCAAGTTCAAGCAACCCCACAAAATATGCTGCTCTGTGCTGATGACGAGCAAAACCCCAAAACACATGTCCAGAGATACACAGCACTTGCTGCACCCACTAAGGGGAAAGACTTTGATTACTTTTGTTAATGTAAAACTAATCTGACTGCATTTACCAAGATGCATTGGGGCTAACTTTTTGCTAGAGTGTGAGGCACTGTGCTCCCTTTTTTTGCACCTTTGCAATGTCTACCGAGGCTGTACACAATTTGCATGCATCTTCCCATCTTGATGGGCGGTCACGGCTCGCAGGGATTCCTGAGGAGCGGGATGGCGAGCAGGGGAGGGAGGGTAACTAATACATTTACTTTTATTAACATAACATTTAAAGAAACATACCTCCTCCACTGCGCGCGTTCCTTTCTCCCGCATCTTTGCTGTACGCAGGCACAGGCTCCCAGCCTGCCCTGCGGCCAATCCTGAAGCTGCTCAAAGCAGCGTTAGGATTGGCTGGGAGTGCCCTGGCGGTGTTTCTGGGCTGGAGAGAGCCCTGTGTGCATGTGTCTTTGACCGGTCCAAGACGGCCGGCCAAACACATATACACTCTGAGGGGAGTGCACAGTGCACTTCCCCCTGCTCGTCACCGACAATGCCCCGCCCATTTCACAAGGAAGGGATAATAAATAGTTTATTATCCCTTCCTTGTGAAAGAATTTGCAGCGGTTGCTGCTGGCGGGGGTGACGCTCCTCCGCCCTTATGGAGGAGCCACCCCTGTAGATGGGACAATTCACGAGACATAGGGCCTGATTTAGATTTCAGCGGACGGATATTCTGTCTGCCGAAATATAAATCCCATTGTAAATAATGGGATTTATATTTTGGCGGACAGGATATCTGTCATCATTGTGACAGAGTAAACAGTCCGCCAAAATCTAAATCAGGTCCATAATCTTTAATTGCCGGCCAATACAGAAGTTTCCCCGCCTTGACGTCCATTTCAAATATTCTACTTCATTAGTATAACCAACCATTCAGCGCTGTATTGAGCAATTTTTGTTTGCCAGAGAAGACAATCCCTATCTGTAATTAAAAAGCCTGGCCCTCCCTCCCCAAATGGACAATTTCTTTCCTCCTAGTGGTCAATTAGCTGCCAATTTGGCCCATAGTATAGCCCCAGCTAACCAGTTTAAAGGCCTGCCATACCATTGCCACAGAGGAGACAATATTCAGCAATTTTACCCCTCAAATACTCCATGAAATCATCATCTTAAAGCCACCAGGTGTTCATTCACAATACCGCTGGTGCACTCTGCCATCAACGATAGATGGTTGACTGGATAAGTGAGTGACCTGAGAGCCCCATGGGAAGTATGACTCAGGAGGTCACCGTGTGACGCTTCATAGCTGGTATACAGACGTAATCTATTTGAGAATGCATGGAACGTGCAAAGCAATGGTATGTAAATTGCTTAGTCGTCGCATGGTGGCAACAAGTCCCATTGGGGTGATCCACAGAGAGCAATGAGCAGCATGATGAGTTGCAGGGGCACCACTTGCGCCCAAAAAAAGAGTCCACACCACATTAAAGTCTCCTTCCATTACTGTCATACCTGATGGGGAGTCCCCCAAAAGAGGAGTCAATGCAAGCATCTTAGCCTTGGTAAAAAAAAAGGGGGGGGGCCAGGGTTGTCCTTCAGCGTCCTTCGCATGGCCAAAAAGCTCTAGATTGGTAGATTCTACCTTTCACACCTCAGGTTAGACACTTCAGTTAATCATCTAGGGAAACCGTTCATCCTCTGGGGGTCAAAATATGCACCTCGACCTCTGTGACGTGGTCATCTACCTGTTCTAGATTCTGTGGGAGAAGTGTCACATCACACCCCACTGCGCTGATTTAGGTCTCCGATGCCTTTCCTGTGTAAGCAATTGCTCATACAATAACTTCTGTGGAGCTTTTATCACAAGGACCTGTGCTTGGAGTGTGCTGACGAAAAGCCTCCGCGGGTCCTGTTTTCCTGCCTGTGGCTCTGGGGGCCTTGATTTTAGTGATTTGGTCCAATTTGAACTGTCTCAACATGGACCTATTTTTTGTCATCTCTGACGCACCAGGCAGGTGTAAGTGCATAAATGAAGGTACCCAAGGAGGTTGCAATCCATCCAGCCAGGGAAGAGAGGGGACCAGTAAGCCGGCACCAACGACCATAGACACCAATGGAGCCTACCAGCTGTGGATAGCAGGGCGGGATGAGTGGCTCACAATGATGTCCATAGGCTTCCATCTAGATGCGGCCTCTAAATGGCGAGCAGTTCAGTGACTCACACCAAGGTAATTGTGTCCACGGAGGCCCAGGCTTCCAGGCCCCCCTTAAACTTGAAACCCAGCAGTGAGAGCCTGCTGAAGCACATTACAGGCAGACAGTCCAACACTTCTCAGGCACAGGTCTTGGCCTCACTCAGGGTCCTTCACCATTGTCCGTGCAGTGGTTTCATGTACCAGTGCAGACCATGGGGCCCACAAACGGGGGAGGCCCATGGCCCTGCCCTCTCACGGCCCCTAGGGAGCCAATCAAGTCAGGTCCCTGATTAGCCTACGCATCCTCCCTGGTGACGCCCACCTCAAGGTCACAACAGCCAACAGGCCCAGGACGCCCAGGTCAAATTGAGCAAACCAGGACTCCCTCAGCCTAGCGCCGGTGGTCCAGTCACTGCTCCACCTCCTCCTCCATGGCCTTGGATTAGCGTCCCCTTCAAGGGGGCAGCAGCATCCCAGAGTCCACCGCTACCATCAGCAGCTCCATGAGAACCATCCCAGGCAAGAGCATCCCATGCCCACACTCCTGGCCTCCGCAGCTCAGGACCCAGCCACCGCTGCGGACTGCACATCACCTCCTCCACCACACAAGTGATACTGCCCCGGTCCTGAGTCTCCCCTGCCATCAGTGGAAGCAGGAATGCTTCATTGTTAAGGGGCTAAGGAGGGGTGTAAGAAATGATTAATCTCCCAGGGATGATTCCAAGGAAACACGTCTGCCATCTTGCAAGCTCTGCCTACGCCCTCCCTCAGGGTTATTTATATTTCATACCATGTTTTATGGTATTCCACTGTTATATTTAAATAGCGGCTATTTTGTACCATTGCCAGTATACATCATTTGTCTATGAAGAGTTAAGATAGTTAAGCATGTATAAGAGTAACCACGTTTTACTATTAACTGTATGTAAACGGACCTGTCTTAAAAAGTGCTGCTGTTGTATAGTCTGTTGTATTTTCTATGAGAGTTTATGACATGTTATAAATAGCGAACTATGACCTCTGGAGTAGGAGGAGCTTGTGAACAGGGAAGGCATGTCCTCTACTTAGTGGTATGCCAACCAGTAAAGATTTACAAAGTGTCAGGAAGGCGTGAATATCGCTCTGGGCTTAGGCTGAACTGCACTGTGTGTTGTGTCATCAGTTTCTTCTGCCATCTGTCGAAGACTCACATCTTGCTTATTCCCTCACAGGGTGGCAAGTACGCTCAAGAGAGCGTTTGGATTGCTGATGAAGTATATGGGAGGCCCCCTGGAGACAGACACGTGCCAGCTCTGCGGAAACGCCTTCTGCCAGGAGTGCGGACTTGTGCTCCATTCTGATGGACTCCCAGATGGCCTGGATGTCGAGAGTACAAGATCCCGGCGGGGCTCTTCGAGGAAAGTGAGGCAACGCAGTCTCACGTCCAGCAATCGAGGCAGTGGGAAAGGCGTGCCCAAAACCAGTAATCCGTCATCCCAATCGATCCATCATTCAGTATCAATGAACTCCTCAGATGAATCAATATACGGATCTTCGCTTCGCTCTGCTTACCCGAGGAAAAGGAGCATCCTGGTTGACTGCCGGGACAGGGCTTGTCCCAGGAACTGCTGCTGCTTTGGAACCAGTGCATGGAAACGGTCTTGCGGAATGGCCACCTCTCGCCCATCAGATAAGCCAATGAGAGAGCGGCAATCCAGAGGCAGGAAAAGGTACCAAACAGACAGCTTGCAGGTTTCCAGGTGTCCAAGGAGCACCACCAATCAGAAGAGGAACAGTGACACCAGCTACCTGTCCAGCTCAACCTCTTCCTCATACAGGATGATACCATCTCAGCAAAGCTTGCCTACAGATGCATCCAGCCGACGGCTTTTATTGCCGGGTGACACATCAGGACGGCTCTCCAGTAGTTCTGAAGATGACTTAATTCAGTCATGCCACAGTGGCCATACAACTACATACTCTGGGAGGTCCACACCACATTCTGGCACATCTTTGTATTCTGATATATCAAGCATGGAAAGTGCACGGCCATTGGAGTCGAAACCTGCGGTCCCTATATCCTCACTCTGTAATGATGAGGCATTTTCTCCCTCCGGTGTTTCACAAACCCTTCCTCCATATGCCAGGAAAATATCATTTCCACAGATCGTCAACATTTCAGACAGCGAAGAGGACTCTTCAGCTGTTTCCCATTTCAGTTGCCTGCTCCAAGAAGCTCAGTCAACCAGAATTGCACATCTGCTGAGACAAAGAGTTCTTCACCCTCTGTATGGCTTTCCCGAACCTGTAGCAAAGTCACAAAAATGGGCAGAGGAAAAGCTAAAAACGAATGAAAAGAAAATAAGCCAATGCCCTGGGAAATTTGTGCCTAAAATTCAGATTAATGACAACATCTTGACTCCACCAATGAAGGAGGATGGAGAAGGTTTAAGGAGTGACCCCAGCATGGAGACATCATTTCTTAGTGACGCAATAAAGGAAAGGCTGGAGTTGCACCTCAACAACAAGGCCTTACAGAATGTCTGTGGTTTGCCAACCACTGTCCAGAAATCTCAGGGAATGCTCATGCCTTTAGCCCCCAAACCTATCAAGCCCACACCATTTAGAAAGCGTGTCAAAACAGTGCTTGCAGCTCTCGTGAGCTCGGAGGCCCAGCAACTTGTTGAGGCACACCTCCAGAAGAAGGTCCAGAAGCATCATTCTACACTTCTTGGAAAAATATCAGAATCTGCACAAGAGGTTCTTCCTTCAGAGTCCCCAAGACCAGACCATGAGAGCTTAAAGGACACTGCTGAGATGAACGAAGGGCCACCCATCAAAATCACAACTCAAAAAACTGACAAAATGAATAAGCAGCAAACAGAGACATGTGTTAGTACAGGAATGGAACAAATGCCTTCACAAGTGAAAGAGTTTGGGCAAAAACATGTTTTCTTGGCAAACTCTCACCTTCCAAAATGTGTTTTCAAGGGCCAAGGAATTAAAAGGCCAAGAGTCGGAAACATGGCATCCTTAAGTCACGACGTCATGCGCAGCCTAGAACAGAACCTGAGCCGCAAACACCATGTGCTATTTAGTGGGCCTTCCCCCCACCCCACAAATTCACAGCCTTCTCTGCCGGTCGAGTCTGGAACATCCTCCATTATGCTGAAGAAGAAAGAAGCAGGTTTTGTAGAGTCCAAAACAGGACATAGCAGGGAATTATGTGGCCAAAAAAAGCTGCTGCTTGCCAAGGGGACACTGCCAGTCAAGCGAAAGCAGTCATTCTCTGTTGCATCGCCTCCTCCTCCCAAAATGCAACAAAAGCAAGGAGTGAAAACATCACTGTGGCCAAGAGAGCAGAAAAATGCATCCTCTGTGCCTAAAACCACATCAAGTACAAGTTCACTAGGGAGTAAACCCCGTGTAGCAAATGGAGGCAGTAAGAGGAGGAGGAGGAGGAGGAGGAGTAAGTGTCATCCAGCTGTGACTAAAAGGTCTCAGCAGATGTTAATTAAAGGATTGGAACCATGCTCGCCCAAACCTCTCATCACAGGGAGCAAGTGCCTGCTTCCCAGGCCATGCCCTAGTCAAGAGAAGATTAGATATGTACAGACGGATGGCTTGGTACCATGCTTGCCCAAACCTCTCATCACAGGGAGCAAGTGCCTGTTTCCCAGGCCATGCCCTAGTCAAGAGAAGATTAGAAATGTACAGACGGATGGCTTGGAACCATGCTCGCCCAAACCTCTCATCACAGGGAGCAAGTGCCTGCTTCCCAGGCCATGCCCTAGTCAAGAGAATATTAGATATGTACAGACGGATGGCTTGGAACCATCCTCGCCCACACCTCTCATCACAGGGAGCAAGTGCCTGCTTCCCAGGCCATGCCCTAGTCAAGAGAAGATTAGAAATGTACAGACGGATGACTTTGAACCATGCTCGCCCAAACCTCTCATGCCCACACCATGTAGAAAGCGTGTCAAAACAGTGCTTGCAGCTCTCGTGAGCTCAGAGGCCCAGCAACTTCTTGAGGCACACCTCCAGAAGATGGTCCAGAAGCATCATTCTACACTTCTTGGAAAAATATCAGAATCTGCACAAGAGGTTCTTCCTTCAGAGTCCCCAAGACCAGACCATGAGAGCTTAAAGGACACTGCTGGGATGAACGAAGGGCCACCCATCAAAATCACAACTCAAAAAACTGACAAAATGAATAAGCAGCAAACAGAGACATGTGTTAGTACAGGAATGGAACAAATGCCTTCACAAGTGAAAGAGTTTGGGCAAAACCATGTTTTCTTGGCAAACTCTCACCTTCCAAAATGTGTTTTCAAGGGCCAAGGAATTAAAAGGCCAAGAGTCGGAAACATGCCATCCTTAAGTCACGACGTCCTGTGCAGCCTAGAACAGAACCTGAGCCGCAAACACCATGTGCTTTTTAGTGGGCCTTCCCCCCACCCCACAAATTCACAGCATTCTCTGCTGGTCGAGTCTGGAACATCCTCCATTATGCTGAAGAAGAAAGAAGCAGGTTTTGTAGAGTCCAAAACAGGACATAGCAGGGAATTATGTGGCCAAAAAAAGCTGCTGCTTGCCAAGGGGACACTGCCAGTCAAGCAAAAGCAGTAATTCTCTGTTGCATCGCCTCCTCCTCCCAAAATGCAACAAAAGCAAGGAGTGAAAACATCACTGTGGCCAAGAGAGCAGAAAAATGCATCCTCTGTGCCTAAAACCACATCAAGTACAAGTTCACTAGGGAGTAAACCCCGTGTAGCAAATGGAGGCAGTAAGAGGAGGAGGAGGAGGAGGAGGAGGAGGAGGATGAAGTGTCATCCAGCTGTGACTAAAAGGTCTCAGCAGATGTTAATTAAAGGATTGGAACCATGCTTGCCCAAACCTCTCATCACTTTGAGCAAGTGCCTGCTTCCCAGGCCATGCCCTAGTCAAGAGAAGATTAGATATGTACAGACGGATGGCTTGGAACCATGCTTGCCCAAATCTCTCATCACAGGGAGCAAGTGCCTGTTTCCCAGGCCATGCCCTAGTCAAGAGAAGATTAGAAATGTACAGACGGATGGCTTGGAACCATGCTCGCCCAAACCTCTCATCACAGGGAGCAAGTGCCTGCTTCCCAGGCCATGCCCTAGTCAAGAGAATATTAGATATGTACAGACGGATGGCTTGGAACCATCCTCGCCCACACCTCTCATCACAGGGAGCAAGTGCCTGCTTCCCAGGCCATGCCCTAGTCAAGAGAAGATTAGAAATGTACACACGGATGACTTGGAACCATGCTCGCCCAAACCTCTCATCACGGGGAGCAAGTGCCTGCTTCCCAGGCCATGCCCTAGTCAAGAGAATATTAGAAATGTACAGACGGATGACTTGGAACCATGCTCGCCCAAACCACTCAAGCCCACACCATGTAGAAAGCGTGTCAAAACAGTGCTTGCAGCTCTCGTGAGCTCGGAGGCCCAGCAACTTGTTGAGGCACACCTCCAGAAGAAGGTCCAGAAGCATCATTCTACACTTCTTGGAAAAATATCAGAATCTGCAAAAGAGGTTCTTCCTTCAGGGTCCCCAAGACCAGACCATGAGAGCTTAAAGGACACTGCTGAGATGGACGAAGGGCCACCCATCAAAATCACAACTCAAAAAACTGACAAAATGAATAAGCAGCAAACAGAGACATGTGTTAGTACAGGAATGGAACAAATGCCTTCACAAGTGAAAGAGTTTGGGCAAAACCATGGTTTCTTGGCAAACTCTCACCTTCCAAAATGTTTTTTCAAGGGCCAAGGAATTAAAAGGCCAAGAGTCGGAAACATGCCATCCTTAAGTCACGACGTCATGCGCAGCCTAGAACAGAACCTGAGCCGCAAACACCATGTGCTTTTTAGTGGGCCTTCCCCCCACCCCACAAATTCACAGCCTTCTCTGCCGGTCGAATCTGGAACATCCTCCATTATGCTGAAGAAGAAAGAAGCAGGTTTTGTAGAGTCCAAAACAGGACATAGCAGGGAATTATGTGGCCAAAAAAAGCTGCTGCTTGCCAAGGGGACACTGCCAGTCAAGCGAAAGCAGTCATTCTCTGTTGCATCGCCTCCTCCTCCCAAAATGCAACAAAAGCAAGGAGTGAAAACATCACTGTGGCCAAGAGAGCAGAAAAATGCATCCTCTGTGCCTAAAACCACATCAAGTACAAGTTTACTAGGGAGTAAACCCCGTGTAGCAAATGGAGGCAGTAAGAGGAGGAGGAGGAGGAGGAGGAGGAGGAGGAGGAGGAGGAGGAGAAGGAAGTGTCATCCAGCTGTGACTAAAAGGTCTCAGCAGATGTTAATTAAAGGATTGGAACCATGCTCGCCCAAACCTCTCATCACAGGGAGCAAGTGCCTGCTTCCCAGGCCATGCCCTAGTTAAGAGAAGATTAGATATGTACAGACGGATGGCTTGGAACCATGCTTGCCCAAACCTCTCATCACAGGGAGCAAGTGCCTGTTTCCCAGGCCATGCCCTAGTCAAGAGAAGATTAGAAATGTACAGATGGATGGCTTGGAACCATGCTCGCCCAAACCTCTCATCACAGGGAGCAAGTGCCTGCTTCCCAGGCATGCCCTAGTCAAGAGAATATTAGATATGGACAGACGGATGGCTTGGAACCATCCTCGCCCACACCTCTCATCACAGGGAGCAAGTGCTTGCTTCTCAGGCCATGCCCTAGTCAAGAGAAGATTAGAAATGTACACACAGATGACTTGGAACCATGCTCGCCCAAACCTCTCATCACGGGGAGCAAGTGCCTGCTTCCCAGGCCATGCCCTAGTCAAGAGAAGATTAGAAATGTACAGACGGATGACTTGGAACCATGCTCGCCCAAACCTCTCAAGCCCACACCATGTAGAAAGCGTGTCAAAACAGTGCTTGCAGCTCTCGTGAGCTCGGAGGCCCAGCAACTTCTTGAGGCACCCCTCCAGAAGAAGGTCCAGAAGCATCATTCTACACTTCTTGGAAAAATATCAGAATCTGCACAAGAGGTTCTTCCTTCAGGGTCCCCAAGACCAGACCATGAGAGTTTAAAGGACACTGCTGAGATGAACGAAGGGCCACCCATCAAAATCACAACTCAAAAATCTGACAAAATGAATAAGCAGGAAACAGAGACATGTGTTAGTACAGGAATGGAACAAATGCCTTCACAAGTGAAAGAGTTTGGGCAAAACCATGTTTTCTTGGCAAACTCTCACCTTCCAAAATGTGTTTTCAAGGGCCAAGGAATTAAAAGGCCAAGAGTCGGAAACATGCCATCCTTAAGTCACGACGTCATGCGTAGCCTAGAACAGAACCTGAGCCGCAAACACCATGTGCTTTTTAGTGGGCCTTCCCTCCACCCCACAAATTCACAGCCTTCTCTGCCGGTCGAGTCTGGAACATCCTCCATTATACTGAAGAAGAAAGAAGCAGGTTTTGTAGAGTCCAAAACAGGACATAGCACGGAATTATGTGGCCAAAAAAAGCTGCTGCTTGCCAAGGGGACACTGCCAGTCAAGCGAAAGCAGTCATTCTCTGTTGCATCGCCTCCTCCTCCCAAAATGCAACAAAAGCAAGGAGTGAAAACATCACTGTGGCCAAGAGAGCAGAAAAATGCATCCTCTGTGCCTAAAACCACATCAAGTACAAGTTCACTAGGGAGTAAACCCTGTGTAGCAAATGGAGGCAGTAAGAGGAGGAGGAGGAGGAGGAAGTGTCATCCAGCTGTGATTAAAAGGTCTCAGCAGATGTTAATTAAAGGATTGGAACCATGCTCGCACAAACCTCTCATCACAGGGAGCAAGCGCCGGCTTGCCAGGCCGTGCCCTAGTCAAGAGAAGATTAGAAATGTACAGAAGGATGGCTTGGAACCATGCTCGCCCAAACCTCTCATCACAGGGAGCAAGCGCCGGCTTGCCAGGCCGTGCCCTAGTCAAGAGAAGATTAGAAATGTACAGAAGGATGGCTTGGAACCATGCTCGCCCAAACCTCTCATCACAGGGAGCAAGCGCCGGCTTGCCAGGCCATGCCCTAGTCAAGAGAAGATTAGAAATGTACAGAAGGATGGCTTGGAACCATGCTCGCCCAAACCTCTCATCACAGGGAGCAAGCGCCGGCTTGCCAGGCCATGCCCTAGTCAAGAGAAGATTAGAAATGTACAGAAGGATGGCTTGGAACCATGCTCGCCCAAACCTCTCATCACAGGGAGCAAGCGCCGGCTTGCCAGGCCATGCCCTAGTCAAGAGAAGATTAGAAATGTACAGAAGGATGGCTTGGAACCATGCTCGCCCAAACCTCTCATCACAGGGAGCAAGCGCCGGCTTGCCAGGCCATGCCCTAGTCAAGAGAAGATTAGAAATGTACAGAAGGATGGCTTGGAACCATGCTCGCCCAAACCTCTCATCACAGGGAGCAAGCGCCGGCTTGCCAGGCCATGCCCTAGTCAAGAGAAGATTAGAAATGTACAGAAGGATGGCTTGGAACCATGCTCGCCCAAACCTCTCATCACAGGGAGCAAGCGCCGGCTTGCCAGGCCATGCCCTAGTCAAGAGAAGATTAGAAATGTACAGAAGGATGGCTTGGAACCATGCTCGCCCAAACCTCTCATCACAGGGAGCAAGCGCCGGCTTGCCAGGCCATGCCCTAGTCAAGAGAAGATTAGAAATGTACAGAAGGATGGCTTGGAACCATGCTCGCCCAAACCTCTCATCACAGGGAGCAAGCGCCGGCTTGCCAGGCCATGCCCTAGTCAAGAGAAGATTAGAAATGTACAGAAGGATGGCTTGGAACCATGCTCGCCCAAACCTCTCATCACAGGGAGCAAGCGCCGGCTTGCCAGGCCATGCCCTAGTCAAGAGAAGATTAGAAATGTACAGAAGGATGGCTTGGAACCATGCTCGCCCAAACCTCTCATCACAGGGAGCAAGCGCCGGCTTGCCAGGCCATGCCCTAGTCAAGAGAAGATTAGAAATGTACAGAAGGATGGCTTGGAACCATGCTCGCCCAAACCTCTCATCACAGGGAGCAAGCGCCGGCTTGCCAGGCCATGCCCTAGTCAAGAGAAGATTAGAAATGTACAGAAGGATGGCTTGGAACCATGCTCGCCCAAACCTCTCATCACAGGGAGCAAGCGCCGGCTTGCCAGGCCATGCCCTAGTCAAGAGAAGATTAGAAATGTACAGAAGGATGGCTTGGAACCATGCTCGCCCAAACCTCTCATCACAGGGAGCAAGCGCCGGCTTGCCAGGCCATGCCCTAGTCAAGAGAAGATTAGAAATGTACAGAAGGATGGCTTGGAACCATGCTCGCCCAAACCTCTCATCACAGGGAGCAAGCGCCGGCTTGCCAGGCCATGCCCTAGTCAAGAGAAGATTAGAAATGACAGAAGGATGGCTTGGAACCATGCTCGCCCAAACCTCTCATCACAGGGAGCAAGCGCCGGCTTGCCAGGCCATGCCCTAGTCAAGAGAAGATTAGAAATGTACAGAAGGATGGCTTGGAACCATGCTCGCCCAAACCTCTCATCACAGGGAGCAAGCGCCGGCTTGCCAGGCCATGCCCTAGTCAAGACAAGATTAGAAATGTACAGAAGGATGGCTTGGAACCATGCTCGCCCAAACCTCTCATCACAGGGAGCAAGCGCCGGCTTGCCAGGCCATGCCCTAGTCAAGAGAAGATTAGAAATGTACAGAAGGATGGCTTGGAACCATGCTCGCCCAAACCTCTCATCACAGGGAGCAAGTGCCGGCTTGCCAGGCCATGCCCTAGTCAAGACAAGATTAGAAATGTACAGAAGGATGGCTTGGAACCATGCTCGCCCAAACCTCTCATCACAGGGAGCAAGCGCCGGCTTGCCAGGCCATGCCCTAGTCAAGACAAGATTAGAAATGTACAGAAGGATGGCTTGGAACCATGCTCGCCCAAACCTCTCATCACAGGGAGCAAGCGCCGGCTTGCCAGGCCATGCCCTAGTCAAGAGAAGATTAGAAATGTACAGAAGGATGGCTTGGAACCATGCTCGCCCAAACCTCTCATCACAGGGAGCAAGCGCCGGCTTGCCAGGCCATGCCCTAGTCAAGAGAAGATTAGAAATGTACAGAAGGATGGCTTGGAACCATGCTCGCCCAAACCTCTCATCACAGGGAGCAAGCGCCGGCTTGCCAGGCCATGCCCTAGTCAAGAGAAGATTAGAAATGTACAGAAGGATGGCTTGGAACCATGCTCGCCCAAACCTCTCATCACAGGGAGCAAGCGCCGGCTTGCCAGGCCATGCCCTAGTCAAGAGAAGATTAGAAATGTACAGAAGGATGGCTTGGAACCATGCTCGCCCAAACCTCTCATCACAGGGAGCAAGCGCCGGCTTGCCAGGCCATGCCCTAGTCAAGAGAAGATTAGAAATGTACAGAAGGATGGCTTGGAACCATGCTCGCCCAAACCTCTCATCACAGGGAGCAAGCGCCGGCTTGCCAGGCCATGCCCTAGTCAAGAGAAGATTAGAAATGTACAGAAGGATGGCTTGGAACCATGCTCGCCCAAACCTCTCATCACAGGGAGCAAGCGCCGGCTTGCCAGGCCATGCCCTAGTCAAGAGAAGATTAGAAATGTACAGAAGGATGGCTTGGAACCATGCTCGCCCAAACCTCTCATCACAGGGAGCAAGCGCCGGCTTGCCAGGCCATGCCCTAGTCAAGACAAGATTAGAAATGTACAGAAGGATGGCTTGGAACCATGCTCGCCCAAACCTCTCATCACAGGGAGCAAGCGCCGGCTTGCCAGGCCATGCCCTAGTCAAGACAAGATTAGAAATGTACAGAAGGATGGCTTGGAACCATGCTCGCCCAAACCTCTCATCACAGGGAGCAAGCGCCGGCTTGCCAGGCCATGCCCTAGTCAAGAGAAGATTAGAAATGTACAGAAGGATGGCTTGGAACCATGCTCGCCCAAACCTCTCATCACAGGGAGCAAGTGCCGGCTTGCCAGGCCATGCCCTAGTCAAGACAAGATTAGAAATGTACAGAAGGATGGCTTGGAACCATGCTCGCCCAAACCTCTCATCACAGGGAGCAAGCGCCGGCTTGCCAGGCCATGCCCTAGTCAAGACAAGATTAGAAATGTACAGAAGGATGGCTTGGAACCATGCTCGCCCAAACCTCTCATCACAGGGAGCAAGCGCCGGCTTGCCAGGCCATGCCCTAGTCAAGAGAATATTAGACATGTACAGACGGATGGCTTGGAACCATGCTTGCCCAAACCTCTCATCACAGGGAACAAGTACCTGCATCCCAGGCCATGCCCCAGTCAAGAGAATATTAGATATGTACAGACGGATGGCTTGGAACCATGCTCGCCCAAACCTCTCATCACAGGGAGCAAGTACCTGCTTCCCAGGCCATGCCCCCTTCTAGAGAATATTAGATATGTACAGACAGATGGCTTGGAACCACTCTCGCCCAAACCTCTCATCACAGGGAGCAAGTGCCTGCTTCCCAGGCCATGCCCCTTTCAAGAGAATATTAGATATGTACAGACGAATGGCTTGGAACCACGCTTGCCCAAACCTCTCATCACATCGAGCAAGTGCCTGCTTCCCAGGCCATGCCCTAGTCAAGGGAATATTAGATATGTACAGAGGGATAAGAAAGACACCCATGCCAAGTTGCCCTCTGAGCCTCACATAAGCTATAAACAATACTACTCCAAGACGGCTGCCAAAGAGACACAAATGTTCATGGAGAGTGAATCAGGAACAACCACAAGGATCGTCAACTGTACGTGCAGTCCATTAGTTGAACCTAATGCCATGCAGGATTTGGAACCAGACAACACTAGAAAGACTCTGATACATGAGCAGCGGTTCACAGCGAAACCTGAGATGCCTCGGGGGGCCTTCATGCCTTCAGTCCCACTGCAAAGGCCACCAGCAGAGAGTTCAAAGAAGAAAGAAAATATACACATTAATCTGGTAAATGTCACACTTTTAAATGAGAATTGTAAACACTTATTAGAACTACACATAACGAGGAACGTTACGGAGGAAAATCATGAATGCCCAAGCAGAATAAGCAGTAAAACTGCAGACAAACTCATGGCCCATATGCCAAAGGTTAGTGCAACCAGCCAATGTCAAACGCAGCCAACAAACCGCAATTTGCATACATCAGTGATTAGCATACGATCAGACATATATCAGAAGGACACTAATCAAGAAACTCGTAGCCTACAATATAATGTATTTGTGTCCCACTTTCACAAAAACCCATACATGGTCTTCCAACACAGACATCAACTACAAATGAAGCACACAAAATCAGAGTTTAAAGTTCACACAGAAGGCCTTCTGTGCATTGAGAAGGTCTTATTTCCAAAACAGAGTCATCTTGGTGGTCGACATTTAAAATCGAGAACTACGTTTCTGCCATTTGCAGAGCATAACATTATCGATACTGTTGACTGGAACCTTAGACACAAGCTTCTTAGACATCTGTGGGGGTTAGCGCCCCTACACCATGATGACTACAAAAAGAGTAACACCAAAGATTTGCTTTGTCCACCACCTCCCGCGGAGGTGACTGCCAACACTGAGCTCTCTGAGGTTGAAAGTGATTTTCTCATGCTCACACAGAGGGCCCTTCTCGAGCAGCACATCCAGATGAAGACGATGCACTCTGGATGGGGTTTGCCAACTCTTTTGCGAAGTTCTCCCCAAGCAGTCATTGCTTCATCTCCAGAATGTAGTAGCATTGAGGCATGTCCACAGCCTGAAGATGAAATTGTTATGATTGGAGAAGAAGCATTCTTCAGTCCTGAAACAACTAGAAAGTGTGTTGAATCGCATGCCAAACAGCGAATAATGCTTCAGGATTTTGGACTTCCAAATACAGCAGAAGTATCTTTAGCAGAGTTTTTTCCACCCTCAACTTGCAATGAGGCATTGGCATCTAAAAAGGAAGCCACTGTTGATGTTCCACGATTGCCAGCTTCTCCAGCATCGACCAAAGAGTCTGAAGCCAATGACAGTGCTCTTCTTGTAGCCACATCTAAAAAACAGAAGGGTATGCCGTACAAGATACCCAAGGATGCACCTGTCCAAATCAAACCACCGATGTCCAAGAAAAAAAGTGTTCAGAAAAAAAGAGGACTGCCACAAAAAATTGTGGACTTTTTTAAAGCTCTCATTGTTTGCAAACTACCCAGGAGTGAAGAAACAGTCGATTGTTATAGAATCAGCTCTGTCCTTGGTTGTCCATCTTTCTCTGTACAGATTGGAAAGGGCCATATTGAACTGTTCAACAGCAGTAAAAAGTTAACCATCTATTCCTCTGATCTCAGCAAGATAGCAAGAACCAGTTTCAGAGTGACAGATCTGCACAAGCACAATGACCTGTACTTACAACTAATAAAAAGATTATGTGAAACTGGACACGGAACAATTCACTCCTCGTTAATAGAGTCCTGGACCGTCTTCGGCACAGGTCACAAACTGTCTATTCGTACACCACCTGCAATATCTAAAACATGTCTAAGAACAGTTAGAAAACTGATGTTTTTCGTGGAACAAGATGCTATTGACTGCATAGAGAAGAACCTCCGGCAGAAACATCTCATGTCTAAATGGTGGTTTCCTAGCCCACATACAGATTCCGCATGTAAAATGGCACTTGCAAGGAAACCTGCGCCGCAACTGACACATCGTTGCAGAGTTGCCATTGAGTCCCCTTCAACAAAGATCCTTTCTGGGGACAGTCTACACCAACTAGAGCTCCAGATAGCCAAAAAATGTATAGAAGTGAGGCTAGGGGTTATACCTCTTGCGGTGAAAATATCCTTAAAAGCGATGTATTCTGTGCAGACGAAGCACCTCCCCAAACAAACAACTGTTTGCAAATCTCCAAAATTTAGAAACGGTGCACCGATATTTGCAGAACAAAGGATCCTTGAGCCTATTGAGATGAACCTCAAGAAGAAATATCTTGCGAGTCTTTGGGGGCTGCCGTCTCTTTACGTAAACTCCTTGATGGCAAAGTGGCTACCACTTCCACCTAGTGCAGTCCATGTCGGTGGGGTTAACACTGTGTCCAGCAAAGAAAAGCTATTCCTGAATGAGGAGATTAGGGAGTTGATAGAGTTGCATGTCAGGAAGAAGAGACTTCACCAGGAATTGAGTCTGCCTGTCAAACTCTGGAAGATTTTCAATTGGTTTACACCTCGGCCTTCAGCACTCTCTGGCCCCAAGAAGACCAAGGTAAACAGGGTTGTCCTGACAAAAAAGCCATTCTTTATAACCCAGAAGACACACCTTTGCCTGGATTATCACATCAAAAGAATGCAAATGCAGCAGAGGGATGGGCTTCCTGAGAACATAATCCAGTCTTTAAAACACTTTATGCCCAGTGCACCTGAGATTCCTGAGTCTACCCCTCACTCTCCTATTGAGGAATGTAAAGGACCACTCCGTGACCCTGTGAAAGGGTTGAGTGAGACAAGGGATGCTACTACAAGAGCGTTGGTAGATGCTTGGGACCCAAAGCAGCATAGCCAGTCCAGTAAACAAATGAGTTCCCCAAGAGAAACACTTAAAGAAAGCAAAAAAACAGAAATAATTTTTCTTCAACTACATTTGGTCCAGAAGTATATTGAAATCCACCTACAACAGTTCCCTTCTCATGTTGTGAAGTCTTGGAATTCAGTACAGACTTCTGAGATTGATGAATTAGCAAAGACTGTTCTTTCTAGCCGGATTTCAAACTTGCCAAGACCCACATACCTTGCATTTATGGAACAGTTTGCCATAGAGCAAATCAATCAGAATTTGGTACACAAGCATTTGATGTTGATGTCGGCAATGGCTGATGCTGAGTCTTCAAAGACCTGAGCGCTGCAAGCATGTACTTGGTCCACAACCCATACAAGACCCAAGCGGGCAGTCATGGAGTTTGTTGACATGCAAACATCATTCCTTGCAGGTGAAAAAAGGGATGCCCTAAAATGCCATGTTGACCCAAAGAGGCTGCAGTACGACCCTACACTGCCTTTTGCTAGCCAGAGAACCACAGTTCTTTCCCCAATGCCTGCAAAACTCACTGTAACAAAACCAAAGTTTCCCACTGAAGTTAACATCCGCCCAGTTGAATTGACATTCATAGAAAAGGCCACTGAAGAAAAACTGGTGTCAAGCTCAAGAAGCAGTCTTGCCTCCCGGGCATGTGGTCTTTCCATTGATAAGGAACTCAAGCCCCAAAAACTACAGATGAGCAAGCAAGAGTCTCCAAGCAGAGGTCGAGGCCCAATGTTTGTACTCGCCAAAAAGAGAAACACTAATATATTTAAAAAATGGACAAAACAGAGACGCGCTAGAGCCATGGAATCCAAGAAACACAACGTAGGAACCATTCGTCAGTGCAGTGTCCTAGACACACTCGCTATAGGTGTAAAATGGGTAGACCTGAACATGAATTTAGAGAACCCGTCCTCTCTCTGTGGCGTCCTGTCTCCGAGCACCAATCTCTTTCCTACAACAATCCACAAACCCTGTTCTAGAGGTCCACGGTTTAACCTTGATGGACCTTACATTGAGTTCTCAGCAATGGAAACGTCTTTTCTTGGGTGCAAAGTAAGAACTCACCTAGACTGGCATGTCAGGAAAAAGAGTTTGCAGCAAGAGTGCAGCCTCCCACAAGTAGTACAGAATTCTCTGCAAATGTTCATTCCACCAACTCAATATTTATTGAGATCACCATATAACAGAGAGGCCAAGTTGAAAATCCTGCCGCTGATCTGGAAACTGGAATTCATTGATGAAGGAATAAAGGAGCAACTGGAGTTCCACATTCAGAGGTTGATTGTGCAGAAGAGATTTGGACTGTCCAGACACATCCAAGATGAATTGAAGCAGAGCCTTCTTTCCTTTCCCACCTCTGATGTGCAGATTTCGGATGACCAGGATTCTGTGGGATCTTTCTCCACGCGCTCAGAGGCGTTGCTCCCAACAAAAGGAAGTATTGCGGCTGAAGATAAACCACAGCGATTTACCGATGCTTATGCAACAACAGCATCTCAATTCAATAATCAGCTAGAACAGCACCTCCCCAGGAAATGCTTGGAAGTGAAGACAGGAGTGCTCCCCTTTTTGGCTGAGAGGTCTTTGAGAATTACCTCTTCTACCACGAAAACTAGTCTACCAAAACAAATCATCCAAAGCCCACACGTCAAGCCGAGGGCCACACTTGTGCCTTTTCTAGAGGCTGAGAATGTTCATCAAGTTGATATGAATATCAAACACAAACACTATATGTCGTTCCAAGTCTTGAAGTCTTTGGCATCTCCTTCAAGAAGACACCCTCTGACTTCTAATGAGAAAAGTGACCGGCCATTCCAACCACAGTCTGTCTTCAGACTCTGCTCTAAAAATGTGACCAAAATTCCTCCTCCAGTCAAACATGAGGACTCATTGTCTCCTGAAGAAGATTTACACCATCCAAACTTACTATTTGGGAGGCCTGCCCTCAGGCTCACACCCCAAAAGGATAACCCAGGTGCAAGATGCAAACATCAACAGCAGATGGCCAAGCATTCAGATTCGTGGCAAGTTGATTTGTCATTGCCCAAACCGCTCGCCCAAATGTCCAGGGTTCAAAAGTATCAATATATGACTGGGAGACACAGAGACAGAAATGTGTCCCCTTCAGCTGCAAAAGCTAATCCTCTCTTAAGAAAGACACAGCACACTACATCCACTGAAAGGGAAGCACATTCCCTTGGTTCTTTGCATCAATATTCCCCAAAGAGAGACGTTGATTCTGGTGATAATGACTCTCTTCCTGATATTAATGACTTTCAAGATATAGCTAAGGCTATCGAGCTACACCTTCAGCAGAAATTGGTGCAATCGATGCTGCCTCATTTGCAAACCCCTGCTAGCAAGTCAGTTACATTTTCCACATTCACGAAATCTCCAACATCCCTTGAGGAAACACATCAAAAATGTTCAACAGTCTCCGATGCTATTGTAGCTTACTTCAAAACACCACAAAATATTTTAGAACTAATTTCTATTGTTAACTTTCACCTCAGAAAGAGGAATTTTGAAATCCCTTTTAATCCCCCTTGTCCTGTCCATGATTCCCCAAAATTGGAACCTCCTCATATTGATCATGATATCAATGCCGTGCTGGCTTCTGAGGACATCACACAACATGATACCCCAAAACAAAACTTGTTTGTATTGGAACAAATTCATAACATGAATCAAACCCCTATCAATACAGCTAAAGTGAATAAAAAACAGATCATGCATGATCTGGAGAATAAATCCAAACGCCAAATGCTTAGAAAGGCCTTTCCTTGGCCATCGCAAAGGCGCCAAGTTCTCACCTCCCAGTTCCCGTGTCATAGTAGCCAAGGCTGTGGTTTGGATTACTATAGCAGCATGATTGACACGCAAGGATTGGAACGTTCCAACCCTGCCTTGTTCCAATCACTGACCCCAAGGATGGCGCATAAAAAGAAGGTGAATTTTCAAAACAGTTTGGAGGGTCAGGATACACACTGGAGTGTGACACAGGAGGTGGGGCTGGAAGCTGCCAGGATATCTTCCAGTGAAGGGTCTTCGCTATACACCGCAAGCCAAATGGCTAGACCTAGGGCACCTTCTTTCTTGGTTCCAATAACCAGGACCAGTGTCTTTAATTGCTCTGATAATATAAAAAGAACTCCTGCTGCACACTTACAGCATAAAATTATTATGAATGCTCTCACACTGCCACTCTGTGTTATTAATTCTAGGAGCATTCACCAGGAGTTGCTTACCCACAGGAAAAGAGAAGCTACTCACCAAATCAGACCATATGGAGCCAGGCTAGGCCTGGAGACAGGGATTACATACAACTCCCTCGGACTAAACAGACTTGATCTGGTCAATGGAAATGAAAACCTTCTTATGCAGCTTCTAGATACTAATGAGAAAGAATTGAGAGAAGAAAAAAGGGAGATACTGACCATGAGGGACGTCAGCTCTCAGACTCTAGATGCGTGGGACCTACCCCTTGGGACATCAACGCCAATAAATACAGTAAGTGGTTCTGAAAGAAATGTAGAACAAAAACCTTGTAACAGAATAGCTTCATTATTTCAGGCAAGCCATGGTGAAAACAGTCCAGCAATGCCTAAGCAAGCAGGCAAGGATATTCCAAACACCAGCACTGATGCCTCATCCAAAATGGCAGCTCGAAGAGCAAACAAAAGTGATTGCATTGCTTCTCCAGTACAAAGAAAAGCCACATTTCTGAAAAACTTGATGTCAAAACTCAAAAAAAGCATATTCAAATATGGACAAAGGAAAATAAAGCCCAAAAAGGGTGGAGTTGAAGTACACGGACCGTCACGGGAGAGTGGGTTACCTTTAAAAAAAAACACCGCTCAAAACCCCACCAGCAAAGTGAGGGGAAAGGAGAAAGTAACAAAGAGGACCCCTAAAATACCAAAGGCCAACACAAAGACATCTAGCAAGATATGCCCTGTTCATTCCACACCTAAGTCTGGTAAGCCAATCAAGACCATATCATCACCATTTTCAATTGGAGACTCAGCTTCAAGTGGCCAGAAGACAAGTGATAGAGAGACTCACAAGGCTGAAGATTTACTGGAACAAAATTTTAGAGTAGATCTGAAAGACATCCAGGATGGGAGAAAGTCACTGAAGGAAAGGAGAAAATCAGAGCATGTGGCATCCACACCTATTGCTAAAGAGGACACACACTGTATAAAGAAACCTCAAAGTCTACCCAGGAGTGGGAAGCAAACTGGGAACTAATGTCCGGCAGGACAGCAAGAATAAAACAATCCTCTTCGCCTGAGTGGAATGTGCAGCCTAGCACAGCTAGTACATCGGCTTCGTGTGTGACAGTAGAGTATGGGCTTGATTCCACTAAGACTCACGGGGAATCAGGAGAAGTGATGAGCCTGGATGTCATTGCGCCAAGAGGAAGGCGACACAGAGGGGGGGAAACCCTCACTATCCAGGACAATTCATCAACTGACAAATGCACTAGCTTGATGAGTTACTACCCTGTGACTGGAAAGAGACATGCTGATAGGTGGCCAGGATATTCCTCCTTGTCCACAAAATCTTCAAGCAGCAGGCACAAAATGTTCTGCTGGAACATCAATGCTGAGGATCACATCTGAGATATGGATTCTGAACAACGCAGTCCCAGGAATACAGCTGAAGATTCAACAGCAGGGACCATCCCTAAAAGCAGATGTATATATTTAGAATACTCTTGTTGATTTGCTAACGCAAGAATTAATAAATGAATAGTTCATATGCCGTCTGTGGTAAACATGCTGCGCTATCTGGGGGGGAGGAGAGGGGTAGTGAGCTTCCTGTTAGTGACACCTGGAAATGAAATTTTGACACCAGGATAATGTTAGCAAAGTTCCATATTTCATACCTTTTAAACCCACCTGGTATTTGCATCTACCCGATTAGCGTCCTGGACCTTACATAAATACTGCCTTTTTCTATATAAGACCTATGCAATGCGTTAGACACTGAGAAAGAGGCTTTGTCTTTCCTTGTCACCCACAGCATCAATTCCTAAGTAACCTCTTTCTGTCAGACCCCACTTTGTGGAAAACAACTGGGGAAAGAGATTACAGCAAAGGGGAAAAGGGAAAAAGGTAATTACTCTCTTGTCAGACCCCGCCTACTCGATCACCTATTTTGACAAAAAAGTTATACCTTCACGTCTCGTCCACCCTGTCAATTAGACACAGGGAAAGAGGTTATGCTGATCCTATTAAACCCACTAGGTATACTGTTGAAAAAACTCTTCTCTAAAATGTACCTTGTAGAAAAGACATCATGTCCTGTAGAAAAAGAGGTTGTTCACTTCTTTTCATTGTGAAATGAGATCACATCTTTCCTGTGTTGACTCCACTAATGCCAGTGCATAAATAAAAAGTTCTGCTCTTTCAGGCCATCAAAATGGTAAAAGTGTTTAAATTCCCCAGAAGATTTTCAACCTCCTATCAAATGCATGCTATCAATCAATCAATCAATCAAACATTTGTAAAGCGCGCTACTCACCCGCTAGGGTCTCGAGGCGCTGAAAGGGGGGTTGGAAAGGACTGCTACGGCTCGAATAACCAGGTCTTGAGGCATTACCTGAAGGTCAGTGACTGAATGAGAGCTGCATAGGTCTCTCAAGTTTCCTTCTAGCTTGCCTGTAACAGAGTTCACTTACCTGACTAAGGGATCCCATGACAGGCTGGTGAAGAGGGAAGTCTATCGGGAGTCCTGGAAATGGAAGAAGGACACCATGAAAAAGAAGTAATTGAGATTTCCTTAGCTTTAGTAGGGAAGGGAAGTCTGGATTTTATGAAGAACACAGGCAAGTATTATGCATTCTTTTTTGCTTTAATTGTAATAGCAGCCGAGGACACAAGAACTACATTACCCAGAAACACTAAGTAAAAGACAAACAATATAATAGCACAATAGCACAATAACTCCACCAACTCAATAATTATCTTGACTAAGAGAAACAAGCCCTCTTTAGACATTAGACATTATGATTGTAACATAGGATTTATAATCATCAAAATAGAAAAGGCCAGAAGAAGATTGAAGAAGTCTTTAGCCCAATTCTTAGATGAGTGGATGGCAGATTTCCAAAAATCTAAGGAAAGTCAGGAATCCAGAGGGTTCCTTTCAGAACATGTCTGGAAAAACTGGTGTCTAGTACCATCCATCGAAATAGCAGATGCACTTGAAAACGTCTTAGGTGGAGGAAGCTGTTGCCAGAGTTGGCACTACAAAAAACAAGCATGGGAGGGATAAAACAAAAAGTGGTGGGATAAGAGCCTGTGTGTCGTTAATACAACCAGACATCCATTCACTAAAGCTAGGGAAATCTCCATTTTATTACAATACCAGAGGCTTCTATTATGCTTGTTCAAAGCTTAGGCACAACAGTACTAGTCATATCAACAGTTGGTTTACAATAATAGGTTTTGAAACGATTCTCATTTGCCTATCCACCAATCTGAGTATGTGCATAAGTCCAACACAAGCACAAAAAGCCTTTGAAACCATGACTGCTCTAGTGAAATGAGCTCCAAAATTATTAATGCCAATACCCGCTTGGTTCATAATCCATTTGACCCAACGAGCTAAATTAGTGGAAGACACAGGTTTAAGAGGTTTTGGTAAAATAGCAGAAGTTGCACAGAGGAGGACATTCGCAGATCTGCTGTTGCCATCATGTAGGCTTTTAGACAATTTCCTACACATAATTGTGGTTGTGATGGAAAATATGGATCATGAACAGAAGATCAATTTGATTTGGTCCTTCTAGAAATCCGAAAACGTACCCCAGAAGAGGTTTACTGTACAGAAGAAATGTCTGAATCTCTGACATCTGATATATATTCCAGCAATACCAAGCAGAACAAAGCTGTCAATTTTGCAGGCAAATTTGTTTAAAAAAATGTTTGTCATTACCCTGCACAGACAGAAACAATTGCAAAACTAAATTAACATCCCACATATGGTTACACTTTGGAAAAGGAGAATTACAAAATGTTACTCCCTTTAACAAACAACATATTAAATGATGGTCACCAACTGGTCTTCCATTTACTCGGACATGTTCCACTGAAATAGCTGATCTATATGTGTTAATCATTCTATAAGCCTTCCCTTGAGAGGCCAAGGAGGCTAGGAAATTAACAATTGAAGTTACATCACCTGAAACGGGATCTGAATCCCTCTCCATACACCAGCTTGTCCACAAAAGCCAGGCTTAACTTGTACTGTGTAGTTGTTGCCAGTGCCCAAGCCTGTTTAATGTATTGAGCAGCCTACAGCAAAGTACCTAGGGTTCTCCAGGCTGACCCAAAATCCTCAACCAGTTTCAGGGAGTTGTTGAGAATCATTTTGTGACAAAAACCTACAGGATTCAGAAGAAGATTGAGAAAAGATGGAAGAAGAATTGGGTAATTTATGGACAAATCTAGGACTGTGGGGCACCAAGGCTGTGCTTGCTAAAGAGGAGTTATCAACACTAGAGGGGTTTGTTGAAGACGCACCTGTGCCAAGCCTCGAGCAATCATAATAAATGGAGGAAAAACATAGTATAAGTGATTGGGCCATACCTGAATGAAAACATCTGTTGCTAATGCCTGATGGTCTGGTTTCTAACTGTAAAAAGAGGAAGCTGTGGGTTTAGCTGGGATGCAAAGAGATCTATCAGCACTGGACCAAACTTTGAAAAAATCTTGTTGAATAAAGAACAATAAAGATGCCAATTGCTGGAGTCCTGAAAATTGCTGGATTACCAATCAGCAAAAGTGTTAAGATTCCCAAGAAGGTATTCCACTTGAAGTGAAAGTTTCTGCTCGAGACAGAACTTTAAAAAACTCTTGGCTAATTCCACTAGAGGTTTGGACATTGTCCTTCCAGGCAACGTACCATACTGATGAAAGATTGTCCATTTATAACAGACTCAAACAACCTGTTCTATTCTTGGCAGAGGTTTGAATTGAGAAAGAACCTGCAAGTAATTTCAAACAGTTTATGTGCTATAAAGATGTCCAGATCTTGCACCCCAAACAGATCGCCCTGGCATTAAGTTCCAAAATAAGATCTGGAATGGTGGAAAATACTGACCTTTCCCATCCTTTAGGTGATCTAGCCACTATTCCAGTTCTTCTCAAGATTCCAGATCTAAAAGAATTAATTCTGAGTAAAAAAGACCTTGGCAAAGCAGACCTGCTAGAAAATTACAAACAAGGCCGTTAGAGCACAAACTACTCCCAGCTGTAAAGCAAAAGCTCCAGCCATGAGAGAGCTCAAAGAGACATTGAATGGAGGAAGAGGTTATGGTTTTGCCCCCCTCCCAATCTAGTACGGGGACCTGAAGGATGAACAGGCTGAGTTATGGGTAAAAATGTGTTGTAAAAGGAATTCCCTGCAAAGCATTATGGGGGAGTTTCTCGAGTGAATATTGTAGTATCAGCTATCCTGCTGTGCTGGAGAGAGCCGCGTTGGGGGTTTTCCTTGTGTTTTTTCTATTTAAAAGGCAACAGTTTGTATATTTTTCAACTGCTAAATTTGGGAATACTTTAGGAATGGGGCTGAAAATTTAACCAGTGCTCAAATAAAGCGATCCAATCTTACGGTCTAAATTCACGCTATATAACACTGCAAAAAAATAAATAAAAAATAATCCCTCTCCAGCTTGCAACATTTGTCGGGCACAGACACTGCAAAGAAACAGCGAGATCCTAGAGAAAGAAATCACATAGTGCCATGAGCACAAAGTGGAGAGACAAAAGAAAAATGTGTTGCACCGAGACTAATGTATGTGGTCGATCGTTCAATAATCCATGTAACAGGTTCAGTCTCCAAAGCTGTAACAAAACATTTCAAGGCGAGACAAAACTAAAGCATTTACCTAACAAACCAAAGGAATTTTGAAAGGCAGGCCAAGGAAGGAATGAAAGTGATGGGTGTGTGATGGGTGTGGTGAAAGCCCACAGAAGTAGATTACAGCAGGTCGAGAGACAGCGCATGCATGCTACCTAGGCGTGACAAAAAAAATGCAGTTGCTCCTCCTAGGGGGTGTTTTTTTAAAAAAGGATACTGTAAGGAGTGTTGAAGAGAAAAATAAGGCATGTGTCTCAGATAGAGGGAAAATAAGACCCATCCTCAGGGAAGAGAGCTGCATCCAAGTGAAGAAATGGTAGTTGTGTCAGAGCGCCCGTCTTCAGAAAGCAAAAGGGCATGTGACTGAAGAGATGCCCTTGTAATGCAGCTGTCTAGGATGTGAGTGCTCAAGCCAGAGAACAACAAAGAAAAAAATGGGAATTGGAAGCCGCACCATCGATAACAAATAGTCAAAGTCCCAAAGAAGTAGAGTGCGCCTCTGAAGAAACATTTCCGCTAGGACCATTTTGAAGGCCCACAAGCACATACAGGACAGTGCACGACAGGATTCAAACGAAAGCTGATGTTAGGTTAAAAGGAATAACCTTATACCACCGCTCACAGACAATAATATGGCCATCATTATGACCGGTCAGGGTTAATATGGTGGTAGTACTGCCAACAGGCTGGCAGTACATACCGCCATATTGTGAGATTGGTGGGTTGGCTGTAGCCAATCCGCTACTTCTCCACTCTTATCACCATGGCGGTATGAGCCGCTGGGCCCGAGATGTCTTAAGTAGACTTAAGGGGAATTGCTTCCAGTTATCTGGTAGCATGATCCACTCCTACAGGTATGTACTGATTCCCTGAGCCTGTGGGTGGCTCAAGTGGACCCATAATGTCCACACCAACCCTTTCAAAGGGAACCCCCACCACAGGAATTGGAATGAGGTGGGGATTTGTGTGGCCACCTGCCTTACCACTGGCTTGGCAGGTGACACAGGATTACAAAACTCCTTCACCTTCTGGGACATATTGGGCCAATAGAAGTGGTTGACAGCCCTACTCCATGTTTTTGTTTGTCCCGGGTGCCCAGCTAGGGGGGTGTCATGGGCCAAAGTTTGGATAAACTCCCTAAACTGCTGAGGCAATACCACTCTCCTGGTTGCACCAGGTTTGGGGTCTCTGGCCTCAGTGTAAAGGATTTAATCTTCCCAATAGACCCTGTGGGAGCCACTGATATCTCCCTTCTCCTGCGCAGTAGCTTGCTGCCTCAGGCCTTCAAGAGTGAGACAAGTCTTTTGTGCCTGGCACAGCTGTTCCCTCGAGGGTCCCTCTGGGCCCAAGAGCTCTACCTGGTAAAAATCCAGCTCCATGGACTCAGTTCCCTCAGCGGATAAGACATCTTCCTGAGAAGAGAGGTCTTGTTTCTTGTGCTGCTCAGAAGGTGGTCCCCCAGTCTTCTTGCCTTTTCTCTTAGAAGGTTGGGACATCATTTAAGGCTCCATCACTTCTTTTTCACCTATGCTCCGCTCTGTGCTCTTATTTTGAAACATACAAGTTCAGGGATACCCAGCATGGATGCATGGGGTTTGAGTCCTACCTGAGCCCATGCTGAGGACTCCAGATCATTCCATAGCAAGCATTCTGCTGAGACTGCAGAAGAGACCACTACCTGTTTCAGGCCAGTAACCCCTCCTCATTCTAAGGTCACCATAGCCACAGGATGGACCTTAGTTACTTTGTGAACATGAGCAACTGGATATGTTTGTTCAGCCAAATACTGTCCTAGGGAAGCCAGTTTCGATGTCACCATGGTGACACTGGCATCTGTATCCCTCAGGGTTTCTACCTTTGTGCCATTAATTAAAAGGTGCTGTCTGTTTGTTTGCATATTAGGGGGCCAGATAGAAAGTGTGGCGACATCTACCCCACCCTCAGAGACTAAAGTAGCTTCAGTGTGAACCTTGATTTGCTCTGGGTACGCTGTTGATCCCACCTGGAGACTGGCCAGAACAGTACTAATTGGAGCAGTGCTAGTGAGATTCTTTTTGGGACACGCCAAGTCTCTAGTTTGGTGTCCAAGCCGTTTACAGTTGTGACACCAAGCCATTTTGGGATCAAGGCTTTTATCCTTGTACCCATTAGAGGACTGTAAAGAGGCTCGGAGCCCACCCTGCTGTGCAGGGTTTTGGAGCCCTTGTGAAGACTCTTTGCTTTTTGACCTTAGGTGTCTCACCACCCTTTCCCTGGGGAGACTTTGTAACCCCTTTCTTTTGGTCACCCCAAGTGGAAGTCTTGCTCACCCTAATCTTGACCCAATAGTCTGCCTTCTTTCCCAATTCTTAGGGAGAAATTGAACCTAGGTCTACCAGATATTGATGCAGCTTGTCATTGAAGCAGTTGTTCTTTCATAAACAAATTATAAAGCCCATCAGAGTCTTGCACTCCACTGCAAGTAATCGAACTATCTAGCGTTTTTTAATGAGTAGTTTACAAAATCAACCCAAGACTGGCTCGAGGTTTTCTGAGCCCCCCTGAACCTAATTCTATTCTCCTCAGTGGTAAATCCAAATCCCTCACCCAGGGTAGCCTTCATGGGGTCATAAGATTCAGCATCTGCACCAGTGAGGGTGAGGAGTCTATCCCTACGCTTACCAGTAAACAGTTCCCAAAGGAGAGTCTCCCAGTGAGATTTGTTTAGTTTTCTGGTTGTGCTAGCTCTCTCAAAAGCTGTGAACCATTTGGTGATATCATCATCCTCTTCATATTTTGGGACAATCCCTTTGGGGATTTTTAGGACATCAGTATTCTCTCTGACCCTATTCATGATGCTGCCACCGTCAATGGGTGTTAAGCCCATTTCTGCTCTCTCCCTCTCTATAGCTAGAGGCTGCCCTCAGTGTTTCTAGAGGAACTGGGCTCCCCCGTGGAAGATCCAGGTCCTGTGAGCACTATTCTTGGAGATAGGGGCCTTGGGGCCCTGATCTCCCTAGTTAGGTGAGGAGACAGGAGTTCGTCCTCCTCATCTCTAACATCTTCCCTATCTGAGGGGAGGTCTTCCTCCTCAGCAGGGTGGTCCCTGGTGTACTCTGCCAAGAGCTCCTGGAGCTTGACCTTGGTAGGGTTGGACCCTGTTTTAATCTTTTTCAGCTTGCAGAGGGACCTTAACTCTCCCATCCCTAGATGGAGGTAAGGGGTGAGATTGAGTTCCACAACCATTTCCTCTGAGCTGCCTTTATGTTACTAAAGGTGGGGATTATTTGTAGAAACTAAAAACTAATTCTAGTTACTAACCATTAACTTAAAATAATGTTTAAATCTAAAATGAAATGCTAAAGGGGACTTAGCCGAGGCCCTAGCAGGACTTTTAATAATTTAGAAAAATGTATAACATTTTAAAAGTGAGTTACTAAAGGCAATTTTGGAATTTAGTCGTGTGATCAGGTATTGGCTGAGTATTCCAGCAAATGCAAAGTTGTAGACACCACCACTGATCCACAAATGTAGGAAGCTACCTCAATATATACTATATCAAAATGAGATATATTTTGCACAGAGTCCAGGGGTTCCCCAGAGGCTTAACAGAGGCTAAAGTAGATAATACTAATGCTCTTTTTTGGTAGTGTGGTTGGGCAGTTAGGCTTATCAGAGGGTAGTGCAAAGCATTTGTTGTACACACACAGGCATAATGAAGCACACTCTCAGTGACTAACTCCAGGCCAATTGTTTTTATATAGCAAAACTAGATTTTGTTACTTTATTTCCAGAACCACAAGATTCAAGTTGCAGGTAAGTACATTTGCAAGTAAGTATCCAACATATGTATCAATACCACTTTTTTTCAAAATGGCAAGTTATACTATTTTCGAATAAATAGCAATAATCTGTTTTAAAAGTTGACTGCAATTTTCAGAAACAGTTCTGGGGGAAGAAAAGTTAGCACAGTTTTGAGATAAGTACGAGACTTACAGTTCCAGTCTCTGGGGGTTAGGATGTCCACAGGGTGAGGTTTCAAGTTAACCTCAAACACCCACCATCAGCAACACCAGGCCGGCCGCGTGCAAAGGTCAAAGTTGAGGTTGTTTTAACATGGACTCCTGTGGAGACTGGGGCCATTCGGAATCAGGCCTGCTTGCAGGTACGTAGCTGCGTCTTTGGTGGGCAAACCAGGGGGGTTTAGAGGAGCCCCCGGGGGCCACAGGTCAGCACAAAACACAACCTCAGCAGCGAGGGGTGGCCGGGTGCAGGGTGTAAACACAGCACCAGGCTCCCAATGCTTTCCTATAGGGGGATCCCAGGGGTCACAAAGATGCTGCAGATGGGTTGGTTCAGGGAAACCAAAGGTTGGACAAGGAGGAGGGCCACTTGCCGACGTTGCTGCACCAAAAGTCGGATTCCCCAAGGTCAGGGGGCTGCAGGTGAAGGGGTACCTTTTGGCATCTGGAATCTTCGTCTGGTTCTGTGGCAGTCAGGGGATTCAGGCTGAAGGAGTCATCATATAGGATAGAAGGGGTCAACCCAGGGTAGGCACTTGCTCAGAATCACCTGGGCACCAGCTCTAGCCATTTGGACCACCTGGACATGGGCCGTGGGCGTCGGGTACAGAGTGGACATGACTTGTGGATCCGGGTAGGCTCTGGAGTCCTTGGATGAAGTTTCTTCTTGGACAAGGCCGCTGTACACAGGAGTTCTTGGTCCTCTGGGGTGCAGGCAGTCCTCTTTAGGCTTTTCAGAGGTTGCTGGTCCTGCAGGGTGAGTCGCCTTCTTTAGGCATGGCTTTAGAAGCTGGAGACAGGCCGGTAGGGCTATGGCCAAGTCAGTTTGCGTCTTCAGTCTTCTCTGCCGGGGGGGAGGCTTAGCTTTCTTCTTGTGAGGTCACCAGGAATCTGATGAGCTAGATTCAGGGGAGCCCTTAAATCCTGGATTTAGGGATGTTACAGGGATCAGAGAGCAGTAGACAATGGCTACTGTCCCTGAGGGTGACTACACCCTTCCAGTCTCCACTCCCTTTTGGGAGGTCAACCCAGACCTAACCTCATTGGTCCCTGTCCTCCAAACCAAGATGGAGGAATTTGCAAGGAGGGGGTCACTTCAGCTCTGCACATCTTAGGGGTAGTCCCAGCTGAAGTGGTCACTCCTCCTTGTTTTCCCTAATTTTCCCGTCTGACTTACTGCCAAAAGTGGGGCTTTGTCTGGGAGGCGGGCACCTCCACTAGCTGGAGTGCACTGGAGCACTGTAACAGAACGCCTGAACCTTTGAGGCTCACCGCCAGGTGTTACAGTTCTTGCAGGAGGAGTTGTGAAGCACTAAGTACAGGCTTTGTTTCAGGCCACAGAGAGCACAAAGGCTCTTACTCTAGGTGGTCAGAAACTCGTCTGGAAGTGGCAGGCTAGCACAGACTGGTCAGTCCTGCCCTAGACCTTTGGCTAAAATACAGGGGGCATCTCTAAGTTTGGCTCAAGGTGCATTTTTCAAAAATCCAACACTGGCATCAGTGTGGGTTTATTGTGCTGGGAAGTTTGATTTTGGAGCTGTGGAGTTCGTAATGACAAACTCCCAACCCATATACTTTATCTGGCCACACTACACTTACAATGTCTAAGACTGGACCTAGACACTGTAGGGGCATATTGTTCATGCAGCAATGGCCTCACATGTGGTATGGTGCACCCTGCCTTAGGGCTATAAGGAATGCTAAAAGGGTGACTTACTTATGCCACAGGAAGTGGTTTGTGGGCATGGCACCCTGAGGGGAGTGCCATGTCGACTTTGTCTTTTTCTCCCCACTGGCACACATGAGCTGCAAATGCAGTGTGCATCTATTTGGTGAGGGTCCCCCAGGGTTGAATAATACATGCTGCGGCCCTTGGGAACCTTACCTAGCCACAGGGTCCTTGGTACCATGGGTACCTTTTACAAGGGACTTAACTGTGTGCCAGGGGGGTGCCAATTATGGAAACAATGGTACAGTTTTAGAGAAAGAACACTGGTGGTGGGGCCTGGTTAGCAGGATCCCAGCACACTCTTGGTCAAGTCAGCATCAATATCAGGCAAAAGGTGTGTGGGGAGTAACCATGTCAAAAGGGGCACTTTCCTACAGTACCATTGGTACCTTTTACAAGGGACTTAGATGTGAGCAAGGAGTGTGCCAATTGTGGAAACAATGGTACAGTTTTAGAGAAAGAACAAAGGTACTGGGGCCTGGTTAGCAGGATCCCAGCACACTCTCAGTCAAGTCAGCATCAATATCAGGCAAAAAGTGTGGGGGGTAGGTAACCATGTCAAAAGGGGCACTTTCCTACACACCCAGCCAATAAAGAGCTGATCATCCACCCGGAACTCTTTGGTACGATCAAGGTAGAACGCCAGTGCTCTTTTTGGGTCCAGGCAGTGGAGTCTCTCCTCTTCCTCAGAAGGAAGCACCACTTTGTCAAGATAGATGGTGAGGTATGGAGGCATAAATGACAAGGCCTGCAGCTCACTCACCATGTGGGCAGAGGTAATGGGCTCAAGAAAAGCCATTTTCAGAGTCAGGAGTCTTAGAGGACAATTGTGTAGGGTCTCAAAAGTAGCACACATAAGAAAAGGGTAAGGCCCTTAAGGAACCTGTTAATGGTAGGAAACTTAAACAAGGAGGGTTGACCAGGTAACCTCAAAAAAGGAGAAAGGACAGAGAGATAACCTTTGAGAGTGCCCAAAGAAGAGCTGTGCTAGCCAAAGAAAGTAGAAACAAAAGGACCTTGGTCAGAGGAGCAGACAGGGGGTCAACAGACTTATATGTACACCATGCCACAAATATATGCCAATGGCATGCGTATACTGTTTTGGTGGAGAGACGTCTGGCTGCCACGATGATCTTACAGACTTCGGGCATAAGGCTGAAAGCTGTCAACTGCAGCCACACAATCTCCACACAAAAAAAGCGGAGACTGGACAGGTTCGGGTGGAGGACCCTTCCCTGCTGTTTGAGACACAAGATCCTCCCTAAGGAGCAGTCTGATCGGAGGATCGATGGCCATGATCAGCAGCTCGGAATAGCAGACTCTTCATCCCCAGTCAGCCACAAAGATCACTTGGGCCCGGTCATTCCTGATCTTCTTGAGAACTCCGGGCAGAAGTGGTATGGACAGAAAGGCATACAGGATGCCTGAGCTCCACTTGAGACAAAAATCGTTGCTGAGCGAGTGCCGCCTTGGAAACTCCAACGTGCAAAACTGTTGACATTGTACGTTCTCTGCGAAGGCAAACATATCTAACCAAGGTTCTCCATATTGCTGAAAGAGACCTTGTGCCACCTCCGGATGGCGATGCCATTCGAGATTGACCAGGCATTATCGGCTGAGTTTGTCCTCCCTGACGTTCAGAGACCCCGCCACGTGTTGAACCACCAGGGAAATGTCCAGAGGCGCAGTGCTTCCTGATAAAGGGTTCACGACCCCACCCTGCTTGTTGCACTGCTACATGGCAGTGCTGTTGTCCATGAACACCTGCACTGCTTTCCCTTTGAGAGAGGGAAGAAATGCTTTCAATGCCAGTCGGATCCCCCAGAGCTCCAACAGGTTTATGTTGAGTTCAGATTCCTCCAAAGACCAAATGCCTCTGATCACCGCCTCTCCCAGATGGCCGCCCCAACCCAGGAGTGACGCATCTGTCACTACTGTAAGATGTGGTTGGGGAAGGGACAGGGATCTACCTATGACACAATCGCATTTCATGAGCCACCACTGCAGATCCTGCGCAGTTCGCTCTGAGATCTGGACCATGTCGGAGACATTCCCCTGATGCTGCACCCACTGGAGCTTTAAGTCCCACTGCAGAGCCTGCATATGCCATCTGGCATGTTGCACCAGCAGGATGCAGGAGGCCATGAGGCCCAGCAGCCTCAGAGTAATTCTCACCAAAATCCAGAATAGAGGCCGCAATATCAGTATCATAGCCTGAATATCCTGGACTCACCGTTCAGGATGATAAGCCTGAAACTGCACTGTGTCCAGAACTTCTCCAATAAAAGGGAGCGTCTGAAAGGGAGTCAGGTGTGACTTGGGCAGATTGATAGTGAACCCCAATGAATGCAGGGGTTCTGCTGTAGTCTGGAGGGGGGACATGACAGCCTGAGGTGAGCCCACCTTCAACAGCCAGTCATCAAGGTAGGGGAATACTGAGACCCCTAACCAGCACAGATGAGCTGTGACCATCACCATCACCTTGGTTAACACCCGAAGGGGGCTGGTCAGGCAGAAGCAGAGCACAGTAAACTGAAAGTGCTTGTGGCCCACCATAAACCGCAAGTTACATCTGTGGGCAGGCAGGACGCGAATGTGAAAATAAGCCTCCTGCAAGTCCAATGCTACCATCCAGTCTCCTGCATCCAGGGCAGATAAAACCTGAGTCAGAGTAAGCATTTTGAACTTCTCCTTTTTAAGGAAGAGGTTGAGGGACCAAAGATCTATGATAGGGCGGAGGCCCTTTTCCTTTTTGAGCACCAGAAAGTAGCACCAGAAATAACAACCACGGCCTACTTCTGGCAGAGGGTCCCTCTGTATTATTCCCTTGGCCAAGAGAGCCATAACCTCACAGAAAAGTGCTAAGTGATCCCTCGTCACCCAATGGTAGGATGGTGGCAAGAGGGGCAGTCATGAAGGAGAGGGAGTAGCCCCTTCAAACTATTTGCAATACGCACCTGTCCGATGTGATGGGCTACCAGCGGGGCAGGTGATGGTGAATCCTGCCGCCGAATGGTCCCTGGTGGGGAAGGGCTGGACTTGGAAGGTTTGGAGGCTGTGGGGGTGGTGGACTTGGCAGACCGCTGGCTCCCTGATCCATGACAACAGTAGTCCCTTGCCATGAGGAGGCAGGGCAGGATGTGTGGCACATTGGCTGGAGGGGAACGAACATGAGGGGACACCCTTTCTGTAGCCATAAAAGGGGTGAAAAGCAAACTGAAGGGGGCGAGGGGCAGCTGTGAGATCCCGGGATCTGGCAATAACCTGAGAATCTTTGAAGCGCACATGCGCCGAGTCTGCTTTGTCTCTGTTGTGACGGGTGCTATCAAAGGGCATTTCCATAAGGGTGGATTGGATATCCCCCGAAAAGCCAGACATCCTCAACCAGGTGTGGTACCTCAAGGCCACCGTCGATGCAATTGCTCTGCACAGTGAGTCAGTCGTGTCCAGCACACATCTGATTGTGAACTTCATTCCGTCTTTCCCGTCAGCAACAGCTTGGGGGAGGATGGCCCAGGCCTCCTCTGGTTATGACACTTGCGCAACCGTGTCCCATAAAGTATGGGTGTAATGGCCCAACAGACATGCAGTGTTCACAGACTGCAATGCCAGGCTGGAGGAAGAGAACATTTTCTTCCCAAGTTGGTCCAGCCTCTTGTATTTCCTATCCAAGGGTGCGGCAGGGAATGCATCCTGAGACAAAGAGGCTTGGATAACCAGGCTCACGGGGTGGGGTGTTGCGTTAGGAATGCTGAGTCATTAGTAGCAGGCCTATGGAGGCAGGTGATCGTACTGTTCACAGGAGCCCCGGTGCTGCGTTTGGACCAGGAACCCAGTAGGACATCTGTAAGGGCTTCATTAAAGGACAAATGGGGTTCAGAGGAGGAAGCCCCAGGCTGAAACACCTCTGTCAGAATGTTGGTCTTGACTGCCACTGAAGAAAGCCTGAGGTCAAGGACCTTGGAAGCTCTTTGCACCATCATGAAATAAGACACTCCCTCCTCTCTAGCCACAGTAGGGGGAGAAAGCATGCAAGTGTCAGGCAAAGTGTCGAGACCACTGGTATTACCCAAGTCCGTCTGACAGTCCTCCGATTCCTGCAGCTGGCATTCTAAAGGGTCCAGTGACCCCTCCCAACCTTCACTGTGCCCCAACCCTTAGTTAGGATAAGGGGTCAGGATCCAACATAGGGGGCAGGCCCCTGCCTAAGACAGAGTCTGCATCGCACAATGCGGATCCAGCTCTATGTCGGAGTCGGCGATAAGGATGGGGTCAACGACGCCCAGGGCATGGGAGGCGTCATGAGCGTCAACATCGGAACCTGAGTTGGGGAAGGTCAAGGTGGCACGACCAACACCGGTTCTGATCCGGGAACAGATCCATTGGTACCTCCGGAGCTGAGACTGAAGTCTCCAGCGTGGAACCCGTGTGGGCTCTTTCCAACCCTGTGGGGCCCGAAGGTACAGCACCCAGGGGCACGAGTAGCATTGGTAGCATTGACGTTGGAACCAGCATCGTGGAAGGTGGAGTTGGTACGACCGACTCCGGATCGGATCACAGAATGGATCCACTGGAATGGAACCCCAACTGGGCCTCTACCAACCCTCTGAGGCCCGAGGGCGCTGAAGTGGAGTCGGACTGCTGAAATATGCAGCGCATGACCTCATAAAAGTCTCGCAGTTGAGATGGGGTGGCTTCGGCTCCTGGAAAATCGGAGAAGCACGGAGTCGACAGGCTCTGAGGATGGAGGCCTAGAGCGCTGATGCTCCTTCTCCCTCGTCTCATCAGCCAATGGATGAAGTCAAACAATGCTTGCTCTTCTTTGACTTTTTTTTGTGCCTCATACCCGATCATCCCGGGGACTTAGAGAGGGACGATGAGGAGTGGGTGATCCACAACCATTCTTGACCCACCTCTTGACCGAGATCGGGAGTGACGTGGAGCAGAGCATCAGGCTGCCAGAAGCGTTAGGGACCACTCCCTCAAAGCCTTGGGATTCATGGCCTGGCACTCAGAGCATGACTTCTTCACATTCCAGACACCACAAGCACATGAGGTGAGGATTCGTCACAGAAATCATCCACTGACAGGATCCACAGGCCTTGAATCTTGTCTTCCGTAAAAGACATTCCTTGATGTACCAGGAGTGTCAAGAATCAAAAGGACTTTGACAAAAGTCAAAAAAGGTTCAGTCAAACAACGACTGAAGGGTAGCTCTTCTTCGGATCTGCACTAGGCTGGCACGGAAAGAAAAGAACTGACATAAGCGCACCAGGGTGGGGCCTGTATAGGACCCGTAACATCATATCCGGCATGCACGACGCCAACAATGGGCGCAGAACCGAACAACACCACCTGAAAGTGCATAGAGGTACTGCTTGAGAAATCTCTCTGGATGCAAACTGACGCCTGGCGGAAATTCTAAGGCAAGGAACCTGCAACTAGAAATCTCAATCAGATATAGAAATCACACTAGAAAGAAAGCAGGAGAAGAAATAGACATAAAGGAAGAACTAAAAAGCGTGAATTTCCAGAGACAGGTTGGGAGAACATGAGACAGAAAGGACGATCAGGAGTATGAACAGAGGAAAGATAAGAGAATTGCAGAACCAGAGGGGGCAGTAAAAAATATTACTGTGATGGTAGGAGAAAAATCACCTGGATGGACAGAGAGAGAATGCCAGGGACTGGACTGAAAGCAATGAAGTCCACCTCCTGAGACCCATGAAGCCCCCAAGCATGCCACAGTGCTGAAGGGCTGTGGCTTTGCCAGGTGGTTGATCGGGCAGGAGCAAGTCTCTCAAACCTGCTAGAGGTGAAACAATCTAGAGGTGTAGAAAGAGGGGAGGGCAAAGGAGGAAAACCCAGGAACAATTTCTTGCAATCATTTTTACTGGTTGAGGCCATCCCTCATGTACATCATTTGAGCAAGAAGAAGAAATAGCTGTGATAGTCCAGCACAAAAGAGAAGGTTTTATTTTTCTTATTTTTCCTCTCCCCTACCTGTTTGGGGGAGACTAAATTAGATGCCTGGTACTAGAAATTAGTTTCGATCAAGGGTTGAATAATACAGCAGAAAGTCAGGAATATTGGTTATGAGGGCAATACAGTCCCAAGTGGAGAAAAAAGACACCAGAGAGTAGGAGAGGGGATTAAAGAAAACGCACAATAATCCTAGAAAAAAAACATAGTTTAATTTCCATTTTTTGCTAAATACTTACTTACTTAAGGTTTTTTTCCTTAGGGGGACCATCAGCTCGAATGGAAGAAGAGAAGTCATGCCTGCAAAGAAACACAGACCAAGGGTTTTAAGATGGTTTGGTTGTGAAGTCTGAACACAAAAGTATAGAACTGACAGTGTGTTTGATCTACTCGGCACAAGGAAAAGAAACAGTGTGCACATCTTGTGTGCGGGTCTATTTAAATACCAACCCTCACACATCCCAAAAAGTCAGAGTGCCATCATGCACTTTATAAACTTGTGAGAAGTGTGAAGGGTCTCCTAAGAGGGTCCCATTTAGAAAGAAAAACCACAACAGTAAAAAGACCTTTGGCAATCTTGGTGATCCTAGATTGTAGATGATGGAGTATAAGGTTTGATAAGCAAAGTAGCAAAACTACCCTGCACTGAGGTGTAGACAGAGCAGACATAAGACCTTCAAAACCAGATACTCAAATAAGGAATCCAGACGCAGAAAATAGAGCAGGAATCAGAATAAAGCTTTAAATGGTTGATGAATGAGGCAAAAAAATAAACAAATGTGTTGTCTCAAAACAAAGCCTCCTTATGTGGGTGAGGCAGGACATGATATCACAGGAAAAGATGTTAGTATAATTTTAGATTTCAAACTTCAGCCAATAACACTGGGCACACAGCCATCTTGAAATGCCGTAGACCTGTCAGCCTTAGGGTGGTCTTCCTCTCGACTGTTTGCCTGCTTGCCTCCATCTTGTCTGCATTTTTGCTCTGTTGGCCTTAACCGGCGCTAAAGTGCATGTGCTCACTCCCCTAAACAAGGCATTATTGGCATAATTAATTTACATGCAAGTC
This sequence comes from Pleurodeles waltl, assembly GCF_031143425.1. Taxonomy (NCBI): domain Eukaryota; kingdom Metazoa; phylum Chordata; class Amphibia; order Caudata; family Salamandridae; genus Pleurodeles; species Pleurodeles waltl. Next base: position 143,368,800 of record NC_090444.1, on the reverse strand, counting down.
CCATGTAGAGTGGTCTGTAAATTAAATGCTGCCAGTGGGCCTGCAGCACTTATTGTGCCACCGACTTAAATAGCCCCTTAAAACATGTCCCAAGCATGCCATTGCAGCCTGAAGACATGTCGACTTGACATTTAAAACCCCTTGCCAAGCCTTACCCCTTTTATTACATGTTAGCCACCCCTAAGGTAAGCCCTAAGTAGCCCATAGGGCAGGGTGCTCTGTAATTTAAAGGTAGGACATGTACTTGTTAGTTTTACATGCCCTAGTAGTGAAAAACTGCCAAATTAATTTTCTCACTACTGAGGGGCCTACCCCTCCAATAGGGTAACATTGGGGATTCCTTATTAGAATTAATAAGTTTTAATTCCTAAACCAGAGGTGGTAGATATGTAATGTATGGTACAGATGAACTTGCAAAAATAAACCATCTTTAATGGTAAAGTCGTATTTATTATTACAAGTCAACCAACAACCCAATATGACACAGATTTAATTGTAATGTTGCATTATGCAGGATAATGGTGTCTTTCAGGCACAAGAAGAACCTTCCAAACGTTTTCCTTCTTTCCATGCTTCTGCACTCTCCCCACTGCTCTTCAAGGCTGGCGCTCCACACAGTCCACAAAACAGCCATGCACAAGGACCAGAGAACCTCTACTTCCTCCATGAACAAAAAGCCTCATTACCACGCTGTTGGCTGTGGTGAATCCCATGTGTAGATGTAACATGGTGTCTTCCTCCTAAAGCTCTGGGTTTGGTCTGATGCCACTGAAAAACGTACCAGCAATTGGGCATGAACTGAAGAAGCATCTTCTCAGGAAAGTTCACTGGCTGTTAATCTTTCCAATGGATCAAGCATTGAAAACAACATCGAAATATGTGAGAATTCAGATCACTTGACCCTCATATTCCAGTTGCACTTGTACCATAATTGGTGGTGGTGGTTCAGAGGGTAGACAATAATAAGAATCAGAAACATATGTCTTTAATTATGAAGTATGGAAATCAGTTGAATTGAGGACCAGAAACATATATTTTCAGTTGTGAATTATGGAAAGTAAGATGAGCTTTCCAGGTATGAGATAACTTCAGACAAAAAGCTGCCGGTTTACCTCAATGAGAGACAATCAGCAATTAATAAAAAAATAAAAAAGTGCCAGTGCCCAAAGTTTTCTTTAAGGAAGCTGCTGCCCAGTTCCACCACTGGTGTGGCCCACTTTCACTACTTGAGCAACACACAGCTTGGTACATGACAGTGATATAATGATTATATAACAATTTTTGAGGTGATGCATCCTGTACATCTGAGATTCCTAAGTGCTATAAATAACAAAAATTACTATTACCCAATCTATGGTTCTACATTTATTGATCTCAGAAGGATAAAAGCCTGACTATAGTATTGCCTGCAAGGATTCACACTCAGAACCTTCAGTATGCACACAGACAAGGCAAGTGGTAACATGCTGGTCAATCAGAACTGCAATTGACACACTTCTAGGCACATAAATACCACTTTGCGAGAGGCATGGGAGATAAACAAGTACAGTGCATCTTGATAATACACACTGAGACTAGCTGCACTGCTGCCCACGCTATACGTCACCTGTGTGCAAGGGAAGCTGCCACTGCTGTGGCTTGTGCTAAACGTTTTGGAGCATATTTACTGATTTGTGGTGCAGAGCAACACAGCAAATTACCTTGCTTCACTGCCCTGCATCACAGGGAAAGTGCAGGAATGGCATACGGTGCATTCCTGTCCTTTCCCTTGCGCTGGTGCCGTTTCTGCAGCCTATCACCAACGCAGGCACCCTTGTACCACAGTGCTAAAGTGCTTGTGTTGCATGCACAATTGTGTTTGTGCAGGAAAGGGACCCTTTCTGCTCAAAAGCCATCTTGGGAGGCTTTTTACTCTTTCTATGCATGCTGCAGAGTGCAGCACTCGTAGAAAGAGGAAAAAACAAGAAGAGAGATGTTTCTCCTCATTGCGCCTCCTGTGGAAAGACATATGGTTTTGGTGCATCCCCAAGTTTACAAGTTCTTCGAAATCTGGGGATGAGCCAAAATCCATGGGTGTTGCGTGGGAGCACCCACCTCAATGCCCATGGAACGTCCCTGTAGCACAGAGGAAGGCAAGGCAGTGATATGTGGTGCAAGGGCCTCATAAATATGGGCCTTGTTTGCTGGATGAAACTTGCGTTGTCCGGGCTGAACCTCAGTGTGTGAGAGAAGCTTGGATTTCTGCAGCCCATGGCTTTCGTCTTGATGAGAACGTTGAGACCTTGCTGTACTTGTCCTCCGGGTCACTATAGGAAGCTGGCTCTCTATATGATGTACTGAAAAGAAGTACGCCATCTAGAGAGTCCAGTGGATCCTCAGTTGGTTTGCAGAGGCAACAGCAGATAGGGCTAATGCTGTATTTTGTGATAGTGTGGGCAACCAATTAGGCTCATCAGAGGGTAGTGCTAAGCACGGGTTGTACTCACAGAGGCAATAAGGCAGACACACACTCAAAGAATAAGTCCAAGACCAATAAAAAAAAATCACACTTCTTTTTATCATACTTTAAACCTAACTTTGTTCTAAGGTAAGTACATTTTTAAGCATAAATACTTTTCACTTGCAAAAATCGACACAGCGCAATTTCAGAGCTCTTCAAGGTTAGGCTATGGAAGGAAAACACATTCAGCAAAGAAGCACCTTAAAATGATTCACAGGACCAATCTTGTAGACTTAAGGTGAGTACCAGGCAAGGGTCAGGACAACACCAACAGGTCACTCTGGGCAGCACTGGGGCAGAGGGTGCAGAGATGCGGTAGGGGGTCATGTGCCCAATGTGTTTCAATGGGAATTGATCCTCTTGATTCAGGCTGCAGGCTCTGGCTGGGGGGCCAGTCAGGGACAACCAACACGTACGTTGCAAACGTGGGTTGCTCGGGGATGTAGGTGCACCTTTGGTCCTCTTCACCAGGGCCCAAGGGCAATGGATTCAGGGGTGTCCTTTGGCATCAGGTTTCCTTGTCCAGGAGTACTTGCAGTAGGGGGATCCTGTGGTATGAAACCACAGGTATCGTCGTGGAGTCCAGAAGGGATGAAACCACAGTGGAGTCAAGCTCAGGAAAGCTGGGGGGTGTCATTGACACCAGGGGTCTACTTCAACTCAGGCCAGCGGCATTGGGTGCAGTGGTTGCTTTAGGTGTTGGTTTCTCTCACCTTAGAGGCTGTGGAAGAGGGGCCTGCTTGGAGAGGCTGCAGATGACTTCAGGGAGTCCAGGAGGGGTGAAACCACAATGGAATTGGACTCTGTGGACAGCAGGGTGACCTGGTTGGCACCGGAGGTCCACTCCCACTTGGGTCGGAGATGGCGGGTGCAATGGTGACTTCACGTGTAGGGTCTTTGCAGTTTTGGAGACTGCAGAGTCCTTTCTTTAGGTCTTGTTTGAGAGCAGGTCTGTTGCTCACAAGAATCTTGAGTCTTTAATAAAGGCAGGCAGTCCTCCTGGGTTTCTGGAGATTCTGCTCCAGGCCAGTGGGGTGGTACCAGGTCAGCTTGTTTTTCTTCTTTTGTGTGGGTGCGACTCTTCTGTGTCTTTGTCTTCTTAGGTCATCAGAATCTGAGTTCTGGGGTTCAGGGGTGCCACCTAAATACTCAACTTAGGGGCATTACAGTGAGTGCCACATGGCAGCCAATGGTTGCCCCCCTTTAGGGTGACTATACCATTTCTATGACCACTTCTGTGGGGAAGTGAGCATAACCCTGACCCTAGTGGCCTAATTCCTTCCAAACCAAGATGGAGGAATTTAAAAAGTGGTGTCCTCTTCAGCTCATCTGTAGGGTGCTGGCTTGATATATGGTGTACACCTATAGATGAGGTACCCTGTACTGAGTCCAGGCAACCCTTAGTGATAGTGTTAGTGGTTCCAGATAACCAAAGCTCTCATAGGGTAGCTATGGAGAGCAGCTAAGGCTTATTGGAGAGGGTGTAAAGCAGTTGCAAATACCACAGAAGCCAGTCAGTAATGTCCACACAGGATAGAATCACACCAGTCTTAGAAAAATAATGTATTATTTATTACAACACAGGCACTGAACCAACTTTGGTATAGCTCCTAAGCAGAGGGGGGGCGTGGCCAAAATGGCGGCCAGAGCAGACACTTAGGGCCAGATGTACAAACACTTTTTCCCATAGACACAGAATGGGTAAAAACCTTTGCTACATCTGGCCCTTAATCCGAGCTCCGCTCGTGGCCCACCAGTAATCCGTCTGTGAACCTGCTCCTGGGGCTGCCCGAATAGTCGCCCTGATGCCGTGGGACCCCTGAGTACCCCCGACGATCGCCGCATCAGAGCGGGAGGCGTGGCGAGCTGAGTGGGGGAGACGTCGTTCGAAGCGGAGCGTCTCTTCCGCATTGCCGGGAGCTGCCGGGCCCAGGGACTCGGGGAGAACGGGACTCCTGAGGGCTGTGCGCCCAAGAGTTAGAAAGGACATGGTGAAGAGACAGAGGGGGCGGACCCGGCCCCCTGCAAGGCCAGGAAGGCCGGAGCAAACCTAGTTCACGCGCGCTGGGCTGAGCGCGAGCAGGCAAGTGACTGAAACGCCCTGCCGTGCTGGGAAACACCAGTACGGCCGCGAGGCCCTGCAGAAAAGCAAATTCTGCAGGTGCCCCCCCCAGTTCCCCTCATCCCCCCCTGACAGAAATTATAACCGGAGCTGGCAGGAACCAGGGGAGGAGGGAAAGAGCAGCAAGAAGAAGAAATAAACAGAGGGAAAAAGGAGGGGAGGAGAAGAGAGACAAAGAACTTGAGTCAGCCACTGAGAATTACTTGCAAATAAAATTTTAACAATACCATAGAACAGTAAAATAAATAAGGACATCCTCAAGTGGGTCAAAGGGATCCTCTCGGTGGAAACAAAGAAGAGACTGTGATTTTTTTTTTCCCTTCCTCCATGCCCTTACTCGCTTGAATCATAGTTCTCGGCATACGGCGCCACCGAGAGAAATCTAAGCCTTACGTCTGCTTTATATCTACATCCCAATCAAATCCCAGTGTCAAGAAACAGAGAACCCAATGATAAGTTCAACACTACTCCTGTCCGTTGCCTTCCAGAGACGCAAGTACAATTATCACCACCATCCCCCAAAGGGGCTATAATACCAGGGACTAATAGGCGAAGACACCCAATGTAGAGAAAGAGAGTTGGAGAACAGGCACTGCAAGTGTAAAAGAGACGAAAACGCCCGGAAGGGGGACCTGGGGCCCGGCGGAAGGCTGGGGCGGGCCGCAGCATATAACGGGACCTGGGTGGACGACGATTAACCCGGTGGAGGACGAGGACATGCCACGGACGACCATGGTTAAACCAAAGCCACAGAGGACACAAGCCAACACAGAACCAGAGACCCCTGTCGCAGAGGGGAAGTCGAGACCTCATGACGACGCACTACATAGGATGTCTGAGACTCTGACCACGCACTCTGCACAATTTGATAAGGTACTACACGCGATATTAGATACTAAGACCTCACTGGAAGGAAAGATAGACTCAGTGGCACTAGAGGTTAATCTCCGTGCAGATCATCATAAATTGACCGAAATGGTCAGCGCTGCTGAACTAACGCTAGAAATGACACAGCCTGTAATATCTGAAATGAAAGCTCAAATCAGACGAATGGAATCCGAAGTAACGCAACTACAACGCAGAGCTGAAGATGCTGAGGGCCGGTCAAGCAGAAACAACGTAAGGTTCTTGGGTATCCCAGAACGAACGGAGCTCCGTAATGCAGAACTCTTTCTGGAGCGATGGCTAAAAGACACAGTGCTCACCTGAAACGTGACATCAATGCTGTTGGTGGAACGAGCCCACCGGGTGCCGGGCGGCTCGCCCCGACCGGGCATGCCTCCTAGACCGCTGATTGCGAGGTTCCTAAACTACAGGGACAGAGATCAGGTGATACAGGGCTTTAGAACTCAGGGCCCTATCCGCCTGGAAAACTCGGAAATAACAGCATACCAGGACTACACAATAGCAGTGCAGCGAAGGCGAGCCACCTTTACTAAAGTAAAGCGGGTGCTTTGTGACAAAAACATCACTTACTCTCTCCTTTTTCCAGCCCGATTAAGAGTAATAGATGGGGACAGAACTCTTTTCTTCCCATCGGCGGAGGATGCATGGACATGGCTGCACGCCAAGGGCCTAGCAGAACCAGTGGAAGAGCCGGACGGAAACAGAGAATGGCTAGAACAGCGCCCCCGACAAAAATAAAAAAGGAACACTGGGTTCCAAGCACGACCATTGAAGCTACAAGCCACGGACGCACAGGCCCTAAAAAAAGTAAACAGGTTCGTGACCACGCCGGCACTAACCAGGAATGAAAATGGGGACACAGACTTGAATTCCTCACAAGATCATTAAAGTCCTCTCTCTTCGCCACTAACAACTGGTCCCGACCTGACACCACACATGGCTAATGGCATATGAAATAAAGCAGTAGAACTGGACGCACCAGAGCTGAGCTCATGTGGACACAAACCAATATTATGAGACATAAACAGTCCTAACAAGTCGGTATAGGGAAGGGAAGCTCGATAACAAGGACTTGAATGTGCTGGGTTCCCGCTGACTGCGAGAGTACCAGAGAAGAACCCAGAAAAAAAAGAACCGGATTAATTGCTAAACTGGGGTGCCGAATGTGGTCGAATGTGGACGGGTGTCCGGGCGGCCGGGACCCTCAGGAGGATACATCCATCTAAGTGGGCCACGGGCTATCGCTGACTCGAACCCTCACTGACCACGCCCTGGAGCCAACATGGGATACCGAATGGACCTAGATTGGAGTAACGTATTTAACATATTTGTTGGCACTGGTTGTGCCATGCAGTTTATTGATGCTTTGGTTATTGTAAGTTCTATTACACCTTTACACCTTTCCTTACATGCGCCACGTGCTCTGCTCTCAGAGGGTGGGGGTGGATGGGACCTCGGGCTGGGAGGGGACACTGTCCGATGGAGGGGGGACACAAAATACAGTCAACTCAAAATTATGACTATATATAATATTATCACATGGAATGTGAGAGGGATGGCTAATGCCTCCAAACGCAGCAGAATATATAACTACCTTAAGAGAAATGCAATACATATTACAATACTTCAGGAGACACACCTTACCAAGGATGAACTAGGCAGGGTTGACAGGAAATGGCCGGGAACAATATATGGAACTCAGACATCAACATACGCAAAAGGGGTGTTGGTATGGGTAGCTCTAGGGGTCCCCTACTCAATTAAATGCACACAAGTAGACAAGGAAGGTAAATATGTTCATTTGGGGGGAGAATTGGACAGTAAACAGTTGACAATAACAAGAATATACGCATCCATTATTAAACAGGGAGATTTTTTATTATCCATCTACGCAGCCCTAACATGGGACCCATTAGTACCCAGCATCTGGGGGGGAGATTTCAATTGCGTTCCAGATGTAACTATAGACAGGTCTCACCCGCCGCTTGAGGGCGCTCAAAGTAGAAGACTTTCTCAGGCGTTGCGAACATGGCTGACAGGAGGCTCCATGATGTTTGGAGGATCCTGCACCCCACAGACAGATAATACTCCTTCTATTCCCCAGTACACCAACTCCACACCCGGATAGATTTGTTATTATGGTCCAGCAAACTCACTCAACTCATAGACAAAGCAACATATGTAGCTAAAACGATATCAGACCAGAGCCCCCTAATTACCACAATGCGATGGGGTAGAACAGTAACGCGTATCCCTACCTGGTGCCTGCAACCTTCTCTATTACGAGAGCCCCCTTTTTGCGCCGAGCTAGCAGAGGGTATAGAATCATATTTTAAAATAAACGCAAAATAGGCATCATCAAGAGCAGTCGAATGGGACGACGGGCATAAGGTGGTAGTGAGAGGCTTATGTATGTCGGCATCGGGCGGAGTCAGACGCGCGCTGATCGCGGAACTACAGGAAGTGAAGGGAAAGCGGAGAGGGGGGTGGAAAGAGACAGAGGAGACATGAAAGAAGTGAGTGAATTAAAGGCGCAATGGACTGAGACTGACACACGCTTGAGAAAGTTTGACTATCTGCACTGTACGGCAAGACTACATGCCGAAGGGGACAGATCCAGCAGATTGCTATCATGGCTGGTAAAAGATGAGCAACAACACTCCACCATAAGTGCTATTCGGTTAGATACGGGCGACATAGTCAATACACAGTGGGAGATTAATGAGGCCTTTAAAAATACTATGCTACTCTGTACAAAGCAGGTCCCCCCCCCTGTCGGAGGAACAGCTGCGAGATTCCTACAAGCATCCCAGCTGACCCGCCTGACAGAAGCACAACTATTAGATTTGGAAAAGCCAATAGAAACAGAGGAGATTCAGCAAGCCCTGAAGCAAATGGCCCAAAATAAAGCCCCAGGCGGAGACGGCCTCCCAGCACAGTACTATCAAGCTTTCTCAGCGCAGACGATAAAACCATATTTAGAAATGCTGCAAGAAGCATACGAAAAAGGTCACCTACCAGAATCACAGCGAGAGGCAATTATTGTGGTTCCCCACAAAAAAGGACGCGACCCTCTGGATGTCCGGTCCTATCAACCTTTATCTCTGCTGAACTCTGATTGCAAATTGCTAGGGAAAGTGTTGGCGAATCGTCTCCTCCCGATGATGCCAACACTAATCCACCCAGATCAATCGGGATTCATACCCGGCCGTAGCACTCACATTATCATCAGATGCCTCTTAAGATTAATAGCCGAGATCCCGGAATTAGATCATTCACGAACGGTGGTCTCACTAGATGTTGAAAAAACATTCGACACACTAGGCTGGGCATATCTGATGGAAACCCTTAAATGTATGGGTTTCGGAAATACATTCACGAGATGGGTAGCAACGCTGTATGCAGAGCCGAAGGCAAGAGTTAAGACAGGCGGGATTATATCAGAGAAATTCACGATTAATACAGGCACCAGACAAGGCTGCCCATTGTCGCCACTCCTGTTTGCACTGGCAATCGAGCCGCTTACGGCTCGGCTACGCTGTGAAGCTCCACGATGGGGTATCCCCGATGGGAGTGTTCACAAAATCATCCCTCTATACGCAGATAATGCATTAATATATCTGTGCAACTGAACTGAATCTCTACCAGACCTATTACAACTATTAGATATATTTGGGGACACATCAGGCCTATGGGTAAACTGCCCGAAGTCATGCCTGTTCCCGTTGCAACAGATTCCAAACCTCCAGAGAGAAACCTCCCCTGCACATAATTTACAATGGTGTTACACCACTTTCAAATATCTAGGAGTGCAAATATACCATGACGAAATGGACCTAAGAGGAGGAAACCTAGACAGGATGATTAGATCTATCAGAGGCTCGATACCCTTTTGGTGTTCACTCCCACTCTCGCCCATAGGAAGAGTAGCAATAGCCAAAATTATCATATTACCCAGGATCCTATACTATATGTCGGCCTTACATCTAAAACTCCCCAAAAACTACTTTGCGCCTTTGTCCAGCTTACTGACAGATTTAATTTGGGGTGGAGGACGTTGCCACGTGGCACTAGATAAGATTTATATGCCACTGGACAAGGGGGTAACTCGAGTTATACTATGCGGCGGCACAAATATACTGGATCATGGATTGGTTGTGCAACCCAACAGGCTCAGAGGGACAAATGGTATATGCACAGCTGGGACACTCGGATGTGTTCCGGTGGCTCATAGGCCAAGAAAATCCACTGCCCAACAGAAATATTTTGATGGGAGTGGCGGAATGGGTGTGGCGCCAATACGTGATAAAAAAAGGGCAGAAAACACCATACGCATCCAAGATTCCATTGCTTGCCACTCCGGGCGCAAATAAAATAAAAAGACAGTTTAAATTGTCCACTTGGGTCGACAAAGGGGTGAAAACTATTGGAGAAATATTCGAGGAGGGACACTTCCAACCGTATGAGACACTGGCAAACACATATGACTTAGGAAGGGGCGAATTTCTCACACACAGGGCACTGTAGCAGGCGGTATGCAGTACGTGGGGAAATGGCAATAGTGAACCGCACACATCAACAGTACTTCACGAATTACTACTAGGCGCGGGCGAGCAAGCAATCAGATATATCTTGGATATACAAGATATTACAGGATTACCCCGAGATACAATCACAGGCTAAAATCAGGTGGGAAACGGCCCTGCTAACACCGTTACCCACGCAAACGTGGAACACAGTGCTCGCAACTACACAGGAAGTATAGAGAAACGCCCGTTTCCGATACACCCAATTCAATTACTTACACCAGACATACCTAACCCCAGCCAGGATAAAACGCATGTTCCCACAGTCAACACCAGACTGCCCGAGGTGTGGATCCTTGGAGGCTGACTTTTTGCATATGACATGGAGTTGCCCACCAGTACTCCGCAAATGGCAGGAGGTAACGACGCAGACGGCTGACTGGTTGAGATTGCCCGTACTCCTGACTCCGGAATCATGCCTATAAGGGATACGCCCACGGCGAGGAAAGGACAGACAAAAACACAGGTGCGCTGATCTCGCGTTCGTTTTACTTAAACGACTAATAGCGATACAATGGCAATCGCTCAGCACACCAGATATACACCGATGGACATTAGAATTATTACACTGGGCCAGAGCAGAAGCACAAATAATACACAACATGCGCGACAGCGGAATGGAAATCAAGGGGGCGGATATATGGGACTCCCTCATAAAGCAGCTGAAACAAAAAGATGACACTCTACCTCCATGAGTCAACCCTCCTTAGTCACAAATATTTACACAAATCATCTTCTTACCTGGTCTGGAACCTTTTAGAAATGGGTAGCACATTCTCCCCTGACCCCCCTCGCTCCCTTCCCACCCTTTCCCCCCCCTCATAGATCCCGGTCTCCACAGCTCCCCCCTCCCACAAAATGGGGAACATGGGCTGGGTTGCTGGCACACCAGAACATTTCTGAATGGCGCATCAACGTTAAATTTCCTCTCTTTCTCATTCTTTTTCTTTATTACTTTTGATTGTTAATCGTAGGAGTTACTAAGTTGCACAATGGACAACAGAGTTATCCTGGATGCAAGATAGACCGTTGCAATAACTCGATGTTATGTTTAAAGCAATTCGAAATATGTAATAAAATCAATAAACAGATTAAAAAATATATATATCCTAAGCAGAGATATATACAAACACAAATATGATTAAAAACAGGTAAATAACAGCATAAAATAACATGGGCACCTATGGGGGGGGTCAAACCATATACTAAATAAATGACATGAGAAAGTCACAACTAACCAAGACTGGCACCCAAGGATCTTCAGGACTAGGGAAGTACTAAAACACCAGATGTGAGAGGCTAGGATTCCCTAGGCGCCCGTGTGCAGAGATGTTACAGTGGGTCAGGTGTCCATAGAATAACATGGGAAAGTCGTGATTAGAGTTTTTGTGTTTTAGGACCCTTCCCAAAAGGCCCCCAAGAAAACAATTGGGACAAGGGAGGTTTGAGAGTGCCCCACCCGTGGATACCCAAAGAAGTGGAGCCCAGGTGCATAAGGGTGAAGTTGTGTCTGAACCTCCCGTTGAAGTCAATGGGGACCTCGGCTGTCCAGCTGCTACAGTGACTCTTGGACCAGGTTGGTGGAACCGAGGCATGAATTCTGAATGAGGACTACCTGTGGAAAGAGGGGACAGAGTCCAAGCAACCCAGAGTCCCCAGGGCGTGCAGGGGGGCAATGCCCACCCTTCTTGTGGATACCTCACTGTAGGACGGAGGTCTTGAAGATGCAGCTCTGAAGTCCAGGTGATGCAGATGGATCCCGGGAGTCATCCACTAGCTGTTCCACACCGGTTATCCCATTGCAGAAGGGTCAGTGACCAGCGGGACCACCAACAAGCCTTGGCAAATGCAACAGATGTGCTTCAAGAAGAGTTGCAGAAGTGGGGACCAATAAGATCCAAGGGACTCACCCTTTACAGATAGGTCAGGGCCAACGCTCAGCAAAAAGAAGGGATAGAGGGAATTGATGGAGCCCCCAGGAGGACTGCCTGGCAGCAAGCACAGGGAGTCGTAGGAAGGCCTCAGCAGCACAAGGAAGATGGATGCCCACGTTGCAGAAGTTGCAGGGAGGACGTCGGTCTAGGAGCTGTGTGATGCTGGATTCCGTGGCTTCTTGGAGCTAGGGGGTCTTTGGACAGAAGAGCCAACAAGCCTTGGCAACAGCAAACAGATATGGTGCACGGGGGTTCTGTTCCAGTACCACCAACTTTCCAGTTGCAAGGAAGGCAGGTCAGACCTCTCAAGAGCCACACAACCACACAAGTTGCATAGCTGTGAAGAGTCAGTGGGACAGCAGGATCCACAAACTGGTCATCGACACTGGGGTGCCTGCGGTTGCAGGGGAGTGACACCTTCACTCAAAGGGAGATTCCTTCTTGCAGTCCTTAGTGCAGGCAGAGTCCTTGTGACTCTGGAGGATGCACAGCCATGGAAGTTGCAGAGTCCTTGCAATAACCGGGGACAAAGTTGCTGTAGGAGCCCACCACTTGCAGTCTTATCTTGGGCCCAAGTGAAGTCCAGCAGCAGAATTCGGTGTCCAGGTAGCAGAAGTGTCTTGAAGAATATTGCAGATGGTTCCAAGACAAATCCAATACGAATCTAAGATGAATCTAGGGTCCCACTCGTAGGGGAGCTCTTAAATAACCCAGGAAGGGGGTTGGACATCTACTGCTATGACCCACCTGTTGGGGGTCAGGGACGCTACTCTCCTGGACTGACCAGTCAAATACTCCCAGGGGCCTCTGCTCATCTTGTTTCCAAGATGGCAGAATCAAGTGGCCACTTGGCAGAGCTCTGGGCACCTCCCTAAGGGAGGAGCTGGACAGCGGGGTGGTCACCCCCTGTCCTTTGTGTGTTTTCACACCAGAGTGGGAGCCGGGGGCTCCTGCACTGGATGAAACGGATTTTGCAAATGTGCCCTTCAAAGCAGTCTACTGGCACTCAGGAGCACCCTCACCCCAGCCCAGAGACACCTATTTCTAAAGGAGAAGTGGGAACTGTAGGAGTCTAGCCTGGTGTGTGGTGCCACCTATGGTGTGGGCACCTTATACCAGGTCCATGCAACCCCTATTAGTGAATTTAGGCAGTGTCTAGGATGCCAGGGCTCTCTAGAGGTAGCTGTGGATGAGCCGCCAAGACTTATCAGGGAGACATGCAAAGCTTATGCAATACCACAATCGTCACACAGCAACTTGTCACACATGAAAGAACCACACGGTGATACAAAAATAAAGGTACTTTATTATAGTAACACAACACTAGATTACTTATAGGCAGTCCTCCAACTGGAGGTAAGTACACACTATATATACACATGGTAATAATTAGGAATTGGCAAAACAACAAACATTGGCAAGAATTAATGAAAAATAGTTAGGATCCTAGGGGAGGACCAAACCATATGCTAAAATAGTGAAATGAAAAGTGAAGTCCCCCATCCAAGGATATGGAGTCATTACAGGGGAGGTGGAAGAACTAAGAACCCCAAAAGGTGAGTACCTGAGTGAACCCAAGCGACCAGGAGAGCAGAGGTAAGTACCTGGTCTTCCCAAGGACTAACAGGAGGACTTAGAAAAGGGATTGTGCAAGAACAGGACCAGACTAGAAGAAACAAATAGTGGATTTGGAAAGAAGAGGACCTGCATAAGAAGGGTACAGAGTCCAGTCCACGATGGAGTGTCCAGTCGGAGCAGGAGCCACTACCTACCCTTCTGTGGCGGAACAACTAGGTCGACGGTAATGAAAAAGAAGACCAGCTGTGGAGCCCAGGAGCTGAAGAGGAGACTTCGGAGCAGTGCAGATGGTTTTCCATGTTGGTTGTCAGGTTGCAGATAGTCAGTGGTTAGGAGAACCACCAACAAGCATTGGCATATGCAAGCAGAAGCAAAAGGAGAGTTGCAAGGCTAAAGAGGACTAGCAAGGTCCAGGGGACTCGACTCTTGGAGGGGAGTCCGGGCTGACCGTCAGCAGTTGGGAGAGCCAACAGAAGCCGTCACAGCCCCCACAGTCAACCTACTGGCAGCAGGCACAGTAAGTCTCAGTGAGGCCCAGTCAGCACACCTGAAGAGGAGTCCCACATAGCTGGAGCAGCAGAGAGGAGACTTTGCTTGGCAGTAAGAAGTGCTGGGAGCCGGGGCTATCCAGAGCCTGACGATCCCTCAGAGGAGAATACAACAAGCCTTGGCAGCTGCAAGAGCTGCAGTGCACAGGGTACTATCCTGCAAGGGGAGGCAAGGGCTCACCGTCTCCCAAGTTGGATAGCTAGCAGAGATCACCAAGAGGACTACTCTAGACCACCACCTGTCATGCAGGATCCACGTGGTTCCAGAGGAGAGCAGATCCACGCAGCTGGATGTTGTTGCTGTAGGTGCCTGCAGATGCAGGGGAGTGACTCCTTCACTCCAAGGGAGATTCCTACTTGCTTCTTGGTACAGGCTGAAGTCTTGCTGACCCGAGAGGATGCACAGCTGGGGAAATGTTGCAGTTGCTGGAAGGAGCCAGAGAAACAATGTTGCAAAGCAAAGTCATTGCTGGAGTTGCAGTCTTGTTGGTTCCTGAAGAGTCCAGTTGCGGTTCCAGTGGCCAGATGCAGAGGACACCTGGGGGAGTCTTGCATGTTGAATCTGGAGACCCACCCCTAAAAGGGGGATTGGTCACCTAGCAAGGTGCCCACCTATTAGGAGGGGTCTGTGACATCACATGCCTGCTCTCGCCACTTAGATGCTCCCACGGGCCTCAGTGCATCTTGGTTTCAAGATGACAGAATCAAGTGGCCACCTGGAGGAGCTCTGGGCACCTCCCCTGGGGTGGTGATAGACAGGGGAGTGGTCACTCCCCTTTCCTTTGTCCAGTTTCGTGCCAGACCAAGGACCGGGGTCCCTGGACTGGTGCAAACTGGCTTATGCAAGGAGGGCACCTAAATTGCCCTTCAAATCAAACTGGTGGCTTGCGGAGGCTACCCCTCCCAAGCCTTGTAACACCTATTTCCACAGGAAATCCTTTGTTCTGCCTTCCCTTGCTTGAGCTGGTCAAACAGCAGGAGGGCAGAAACCTGTCTGAGGGGTGACAGCAGCGCAGGCTACCTGAATAACCCTAGAAGACTGGTAGGAGCCCCCGGAGTGCATGGAATCATACAACCAATACTGGCAACAGTATTAATGTATGATTCTGACATGTTTGATACCAAACATGCCCAGGTTCGGAGTTACCATTATGTAGCTGGACACAGGTCTAATACTTGGGTAAAATAGCTTCCCCGCACTTACGAAGTCCAGTGCGATGGAACAGGGGTTCAAAGGGGCACCTCTGCTCATGCAGGGGTGCCCTCAAACAATCAATCAATCAGGGAATTTGTGAAGCACACTACTCACCTGTGAGGGTCTCAAGGCGCTGAGAGGAGGGATGCTACTGCTCAAACAGCCAAGTCTTGAGATGTCTCCGGAAGGTAAGGAGGTCCTTCGTCTGACGCAGGTGGGTGGGAAGAGTGTTCCACGTCTTGGCGGCGAGGTGCGAGAATAATCTGCTGCCGGTGGTTGTTCTGTGGATGCGTGAGATGGTGGCAAGGGCGGGGTTGGTGGAGCGCAGCTGTCGGGTCGGGGTGTAAAAGGTTAGCCGTCTGTTGAGGTATTCTGGTCGGGTGTTGTGCAGTGCCTTGTGAGCGTGGGTGAGGAGTTTGAAAGTGATTCTCTTGTTGATGGGGAGCCAATGCAGGTCTCTTGGGTGGGTTGTGATGTGGCAGTGACGGGGGATGTCCAGGATGAGGCATGCTGAGGCGTTCTGGATGAGTTGCAGACTTTTCTGGAGTTTGCCTGTGGTTCCTGCGTAGAGGGCATTGCCGTAGTCCAGTCTGCTGCTTACGAGGGCCTGTTCTTCTTGTTTCAGTGGGGATCCATTTGTAGATCTTCTGAAGCATGCAAAGGATGTTGAAGCAGGAGGAGGAGATGGCGTTGACTTGCTGGGTCATAGATAGTGAAGAGTCCAGGATGAATCGACTGTTGTGTGCGTGGTCAGTGGGTGCCGGTGCGGTTCCCAGTGTGGCAGGCCACCAGGAGCCGTCCCGTGCAGAGGGGGTGGAGCTGAAGATGAGGACCTCAGTCTTGTCGGAATTCAGTTTAAGGCAGCTGTTCTTCATCCATTTGGCGCTGGTCTCACACACAGGGACCTGCACCCTGCTCTTTGCGCTAGGAGGGTCTACCATAGGGGTGACTTACAGTGACCTGGTGCAGTGACCTGTGGTGATAGGGTGCATGCACCTTTTAACGCAGGCTGCAATGGCAGACCTGCAGACACATTTTGCATGAGCTCCCATGGGTGGCACAATACATGCTGCGGCCCATCTAGAACCCCTGGTGCCCCAATGCCTTAGATACCTAAGTACTATATACTAGGGGCTTATAAGGGGGCACCAGTATGCCAATTGCAGAGTGTACAAGGTCCTAGGCAGCCAAATTTAGAGGGAGAAAGCACAATCACTGGGGTCCTGGTTAGAAGGATCCACTGAAAACAGTCAAAGTATAATGATAGCAGGGAAAAAGTGGGGGTAACCGTGCCACAAAGAGGGTACTTTCCTACAGTAACATCCTTCCTCTACAGGAAATCCTTTGTTCTGCCTTCCCCTGTCTGAGTTAAGCTCAGCAGCAGGAGGCCAGAACAGTGTCTGGGCTCAGCAGCAGCACTAGCTTGCACGCAGACCCTGCAAGGCTGAACAGGCAAACATGGGGGATCCTCAAAGGAACCCCTAAAGTATGTGGTATCTTGCAACTAGCACTGGAACCGGTGTAGTTGCGAGATTCCAACATGTTTGATAACAAACTTGACCAGGTTCAGTGAAGCCATTATTTAGTTGGACATCTCATGATGACCATTGTCCACTACATACCTTAAAAGGGCCCAGAAAATGGAGTTTGAGGTTTGTAGGGGTACCTCTGCTTATGCAGGGGTACCCTTATACTTAGAACCAGGCACCCTGCCGGTGGGCTGAAGGGTCTACCTTAGGGGTGACTTACAGTGTCAGTAGTGCAGTGATCACGACATAGGGTGAACCTTATGTCTGGGGTGAAAGGTGCATGAACCATTTCACATAGGCTGCCATGGCAGGCCTGTAGACACACTTTGCATGGGCCCCCATGGGTGGCATAATACCAGCCCATGGGGGACCCCTGCTGTACCTATGCCCTGGGTACCTAAGTACCATATACTAGGGACTTACAGGAGGGCACCAGTATGCTAATTGTGTGCTGTAAGAAGTACTTACCAATCAAATTTAGGGGAAAGCGCACCAACACCGAGGTCCTGGTTAGCAGGATCCCAGTGTACTACAGTCCAAACACAATGACACCAGGCAAAAAGTGGGAGCAACCATGTCAGAACGATCCTACTTTCCTACATTGTCCACCTTAAGGGGGGACTGGCATGAAGTGGGCACACCTCCTCATCTACCTAATTTTCTCACCTGTCTTGCTGTCAAAAGTGGGGTCAGGACAGGGGAGTTGGTCATCTCTGCCATTCGGAGAGACCTGGGTCGCATTACAAAGGTGTCTAGGCCTTTGAAGCTTGCCGCCCTGGAATGTACATCCTGCCTGGAGGAGGTGTCAACACCCCTGCCCAGTGCAGGCTTTTGTCTCTAGACCCCAAGAGTGCTGGCTCTCACCTCAGGGTGTCAGAAACGTGGCTTAGGTGGCCGAACTGGTCATGACCAGTCAGTGAACACACTAGCAGTTAGTAGGTTTTGCAGGGAGCACCTCTAGAGCGCCCTCTAGGTGCATATATTAATAAATCCCTCACTGGAATCAGTGAGAGTTTATTCATACAAGGTGTTTGATACCAAACATCCCTGGGTTCAGGGAAGCCATCATGTAGCTGGGGAACTCGTAGTGACCAGTGTCCAGCACATGCATTTAAAATGGCTTCCGTGCACACTTATTATGTCTAAGAATCAACAAAGACATAGTCGGGGCATATTTGCTCATGCATATATGCCCTCATTTGTAATATACTGCACTCTGCCTAAGGGCTGGAGTCCTGCTGTAGGGGTGACTTATAGATATCACAAGCAGTGTTTTTGGGAACATTGCACACAAGTGTGTACCATGTTGTGTTTTCAATTTTGGGAGTATCTTGTCATGCTCCCTGCAATGGCAATATGTATAAGATTGGTGCTGGGTCCCTCAGCTCTGGAGGCCTGGAGGCCCTCTTCAGTACCCAAGCCCTAGGTACAAGGGGTACCATTTACTTGGGACTTATAGGGGTGCTGAAGGGCCTCGTCACTTAGGGATCAAGTGACCAGGTGTGTTCTTTTGGGGTAGGAACACTGGCACTGGGAACCTGGTTAGCAGTCAAAGTTGAATCTAAAAAACAGGCAAAAAGTGTGGGGGTATTGAAACCAGAACCCAGCGCCCTACAGAAGCCCCCGTCCCTCACAAGTCAACAGGCCTGGAGGCTCAGCCAAACTGGGAGAGTCTTCCTAGTCCATCAGGCAAGGAAGAGTAAGGGAGCAGGCTATATGGTTGCAGGGTCTACTCTGCCTCCCATCGTACTGTCCAGGTCATTTCATTTGGGAAGCTGACCTACCTCAGCAGTGTTAGGACCTCATTTAGAATGCACTGTCTGCCTTCTCCTTTTCTTTGGGATGAGAGGTGTCCACCTCTGCTAACCCTATCTTAGCCAGGGCAACCCATAGCTTACCCCAAGAGGTCACCCACAAATGAAGTAACCCCACCATGACCAGCAGGGTCAGGGGGCCTATCTTGCTATTGGGCATGGGGCCAGGCCACCATGCCAGAGTCAATGCTGCTATAAAGCTAGCACCAAGCAGAGGCCACTGACAGCTGTCAGTGCCCAGAACCCACCTTTAGCTCTTCACTGCCAAGTGAAGGGCTAAGTTATAGGTTTTTGGGATGAGGATGCCTTTCCACTGTTTTAGAGTGGGGGGGTTGCTACATCCTGTAGCAAACACCCTCCTTCCGCTCTCTTTTCTGTTAGCCGAGGAGCCACCAACTCAAACTTAACAGCTGCCTGAGTAGTCAGGACTTCTTGTGGGTCAGGCTGGGCTTCACCAGTGCCACTTTGGAGTTCTTCCCTACTAGAACAGAATCTTTTTGGCTTACTGAAACTTCTAAAAGTTGCCCACCTTTCCTACACCGCGTTCTTTTCCTTTTGTTCTGGGGTCTACTTGCACTCACTGCAGGGGCAGCACCTCCAGAATTCTTGGGAGAGGACTGGCACTGGACCAGTTCCTCTCTTGGGCTCTGACCAACCTCTGGGAGATCATTACCAAGGAGAAAATCAAGGGGATGTCTGTACTGACTACCACCCTTTTCCAACTAAGGGACCCAGCTATTTCTAGGGGCACTAGAGCCACAGGCCTATCATTGAGATCCCCTGAGATAACCCTTACCCTGGCAGTCTCACCTGAGATGTATTTACCAGCCTGTCATGAACAACTGTGTGGCTACCACAGGTATCTCTCAGGGCAGTGGCTGGGATTCCATTCACCAATAAGTGGTGGACTCTCTAACACACCTGTTGGACCCATTTTCCAGTCAAAGGCTAAGAGGGCCTCCTCATCTGAGGAATCATCCCCTATGGCTACGCTGGCAACCCCTGGGGGTTTAGTAGTGGATTTGTTTTTAGGACAAGAAATGCCCTTGGTGTGGTGCCCTGTCTGTTTGCAGTCCAAGCACCATGCTTTAGTGGCATCCCTGTTTTTATCCTGGCACCCACTTTTGTTTTGTGAGGTGTTTTGGAGCCCACCCTCATGAATAGATTTGTGGGGCCTACAAAGGACTCCTTTTCTCTAGTTTTAGGGTTGTCCACCTTTTTTTCTTGCGGGGGTTTCCCTGACTCTTTCTTGTGGTCACCCCTAGTTCCAACTCAATGATCAGCCTTCCTCCCCAGCTCTTGGGGTGAGACTGGCCCCAGATCCACCAGGTATTGTTGCAACTTCTCAGAAGTAGAGTTACTTAATAGGTGTTCCTTCATAATCAAATTATATAACCATTCATAATCTTGCACCTAGCTTCCCTTCAACAAGCCACCTAGTGTTTTTACTGAAAAGATTTTGTGAGTCTCCCTGAGCCTAATTCTATATTCTTCAGTGGCGAGTCCAAATCCCTCAATCCGGGTGTCCTTCATGAGGTCATAGGACCTTGCGTCTGCCTCATTTAGAGTCAGGAGTCTATACCTGCACTTTCCTGAGAGCATTTCTCAAAAGAGAGAACCCCAGTTCTGGAAACACAGGTCCTCTCAAAGGCCATTAACCACTTGCTGCTATCATGACCATCCTCATATTTGGGGACATTCCATTTGGGGATTTTGGAGTCAGAGTTCCCTACTCTGTCCCTAGGTATTAACTTGCTGACACCATCTGTGGGTGCTAAACCCATTTCTCTTCTTTCCCTTTCTATGGCCAGTATCCTGTCCTCCAGGGCAATTTTTCAAGCCAATCTTTCTAAAAGAATCTCTTATTCAGAAAGTTTTTCACTGGACCTCGAGGGACCTAAGCCATCCTCACTAGAGGGAAGTGCTCTAGACTTCGTGTGTTGTGGGGTGCAGGTTGCTCACTTTCAATGGGGATGAGGTCTAAGTCCTCCTCACTCAATCTATTCTGACTCTCAGAGTCAGTGGCCACATCATTAGGATGCTCATACTTTGCCAAGAGCTGCTGGAGCTTTGCCCTGATAGGGTTTGAGCCAGTTTTAATTGTGTACCCTTTGCAGAGGGTCCTTAACTGTTTATGAGACAGCTGGAGGCAAGGGGTGAGGTCAAGCTCCTTGTCCACACCCTCCGAGTTACTAAAGTTGGGACCTTTTTGTGGCTAGAGCAACTTCCTAACACAGGTTTCTGGAGTCGTAACTAAAGTTAGTTTTCACATTTTTTAAACTGTTACCCTACAGGAACATAACCGAGGCCCTAACAATTACTTTTAATAATTTAGAAAAATAATCAATTAAAAAAATGCAATTGATCAAAAGGCAGTTTTGGGATTTACTCATGTAGTCACTTATTGACCAAGTGGTATCAGCAAATCCAAAGTAGCGGACCCCACCGCTGTTTCACTACTGTAGGAAGCTGGCTCTCTATATGGTGCACTAAAAAGAAGTACCCAGGGTAGAGAGTCCAGTGGGTCCCCAATTGTTTTGCAGATTCAAACGTAGATAGGGCTCATGTTCTGTTTTGTGGTAGTGTGGACGAGACGTTAGGCTTATCAGAGGGTAGTGCAAACATTTGTTACACTCACAAAGGCAATAAATGAGACACTCAAAAAATAAATCTGAGACCAATTTAGAAAAAGAACACTTCTTTTTATATGTACTTTGAACGCAAGAACTTTGTTATAATGTAAGTATGTTTTAAGCATAAAACCTATTCACTTGCAAAAATCAACAGTGCAATTTCAGCGTTCTTCAATGTTAGCCTATGGAAGGAAAATACATTCAACAAACAGGCACTTTACGATGACTCATGGGACCAATTTTGTAGACTTACGGTGAGTGCTGGGCAAGGGTAAGGACTACATCAACAGGTCACTACGGGCATCGCTGGGGCGGCCGGGTGCAGAGGTGCAGTCCCTGTGGATTAAGTCAGCAGGCTCTGGCTGGGGGGCAGTCGGGGACAACCAAAAGGTAAGTTGGAAATGTGGGGTGTTCGGGGATGCAGGTGCACCTTTGGTCCTCTTCACCAGGGCCCAGGGGTGATGGATGTAGGGGTATCCTTTTGGCATTGGGTTTCCTTGTCCAGGAGCACTCGCAGTTGGGAGGGTCCTGTGGTCTGAGGCTGCAGGCATCATTGTGGAGCCCAGGAGGGGTAAAACCACAGTGGACTCAATCTCAGGAGAGCTGGGGGACAACTTTGACACCAGGGGTCCACTTCAACTCGGGCCGGAGGTGACGGCTGCAGTGGTTGCTTTAGGTGTCAGGTTTCTCTCACCTCAGAGGCTGCGGGAGAGTGGGCCTGCGTGCAGAGGGTGCAGGCGACTTCAGGAAGTCCAGGAGGGATGAAACCATGATGAACTCAGAATCTGGACAACTGGGGGACCTGGTTGGCACTGGAGGTCCACTTGGGTCGGTGACGGTGGGTGCACGTGTCAGGTCTTTGCAGTTCCGAAGGCTGCAGAATCCTTACTTTAGGTTTTGTTGGAGAGCAGGTCAACTGCTCACGGGAGTCTTGAGTCTTTTTTAAAGGCAGGCAGTCTTCCTGGGTTTCTGGAGTTTCAGCTGCAGGATGTCATCTTTTTGGGCAGAGTCCATCGAGGGTTGCAGGCAGGCCGGTGGGGTTGGTACCAGGCAGCTGCTTCTTCTTCTCTTCTTCTGCAGGTGAGACTCTTCTGTGTCCTTGTCTTCTTAGGTCATCAGGATCTGCGTTCTGGCTTTCAGGGGTGCCACCTAGATACTCAATTTAGGGGCATTACAGGGGCTGTCAGGTGGCAGTCAATAGGTTGCCTAACTTTAGGGTGACTACACCCTTCCTATGACCACTTCCTTTGGGAAGTGGGCATAATCTTGACCCTAGTGGCCTAGTTCTTTCCAAATCAAGATGTAGGAATTTAAAAAGGGGTATCCACTTCAGCTAAATCCACCTTAGAGGTGGGGCTGACATGAAGTGGCACACCTCCTAATCTGCCTAATTTTCCGCCCTGTCTTGCTGCAGAAACAGGAGGGTTGGTCATCTCTGCTATTTGGAGACACCTGGGTCGCATTACAAAGATGGCTAGGCCTTTGAAGCTTCCCGCCCTGGAATGTCCATCCTGCCTGGAGGTTGTGTGAACACCCCCACCCAATGCACGCTTTTGTCTCTGGACCCTGAGGACGCTGGCTCTGACCTTAGGGGGTCAGAAATGTGACAAGAGGCTGAACTGGTCAGGACCAGTCAGTGAACACATTAGCAGTTAGTAGGTTTTTCAGGGGGGGCACCACTAAGGTGCCCTCAGGGTGCATGTATTAATAAACCCTTCACTGGAATCACTGAGGTTTTTTTTTATATGAGATGTTTGATACCAAACATCCCTGGGTTCAGGGAAGACATCTTGTAGCTGTGGAACCCGTAGTGACCAGTGTCCAGCACATGCATTTAGAATCGCTTCTCTGTACATTTACTTTGTCTAAGAATCGACAAAGACATAGTAGGGGCATATTTGCTCTTGCAGATATGCCCTCACTTGTAATATACTGCGTCTTCCTTAGGCCTGAAGTCCTGCTGTAGGTGTGACTTACAGATATTACAAGCAGTGTTTTAGGAGACATGGCACACAAGTGCATGCTGTGTTGTGTTTTCAATTTTGGGAGCACCTTGTCACGCAGCCTGCAATGGCAGTCTCTTTAATGTTGGTGTAGGGTCCCTCTGAATGGCACAAGTTGTGCTGCAGCCCGGGGGTCATCTTCAGTATCCATGCCCTAGGTACAAGGGGTACCATTTATTAGGGACTTATAGGGATGCTGAAGGGCCTGGTCACCTAGGGGATCCAGCTACCAGGACCCTACTGTAATTAAAGCTTATCCTGTGCTTGTCCTGTGCACCTGTGTGTTGGACAGATGCTTCTGTGCTGTATGTAAAGCATCTGCTTGAGGTTTCCACCACTATCTTCAATGCTTTCGATCAGGAAAAGTCCTGAATATTTAACTTGCACTCATGGCCGGACTGGGAACCCAAAGCAGCCCCTACAGGGTACATAGCAAGTGAGCCTGACCACTGCAATGGGGCGTGAGGCGTTCTCTCCCACCAAACAAAATGTGGGAAGAAATGGTAAAAACTGTGCATTCTACAGCTTGTTTTCCATTATATTTTCAATGTTATAAGATTTTAAGGCATAGTTAATGATGACCTTACAGTGCCCCAGGGTATGGCAATCTTTATCGGGGCTCTTCAATGATTCCCTCACCATCACCCTCTAACAGTACCTCTCATCTCTCCTAGTCCCTCTCTCACATGGTGTTGGAACACTTTACATCACACATACAGTTAATGAACCATATGTGTGTATAGAAACTGTTACGTAGGACATGTTACAAAAGACAAAGGGGACAACAAGGTGTAGGATTCACGTCATCCATACTGGTGAGCAGTTTTTGCTTGGGCTTGGTAAGCATAAACTGAGGATCCAGAACTTAACACAGTGATTGTGGGAAACTGGCACCTTGTTGTAGTACCCCCCCCCACACACACACTTTTTTCTGAATGCAACTTGGACTGGAGTGCACTGGGGTTCTGCTAACCAGGCTCCCAGTGCTAGTGTACTTTCCCTAAAACATTGTCAAAGTAACTGGACACACCTTTAGCTACACTATAAGTCCCTAGTGAAAGGTACTTAGGTACCCAAGGCATGGAGTACTTTGGGTAAGGCCCTGAGGGTAGCAGCACTGATTGTGCCACCCTCAAGGGCCATGCATCCAGATGCACCCAGCACGGCCATAGCAGGCTGAGTGTCCTGGTGAAAATCTAAAATACAAACTCGACATGGCACACTCCCAGTGTGCCCTGTTCACCCTACACTGCATATGTTATGGGTAAGTCCTCCCACTACCAGGCCTTCCAGCCCTAAGGCAGGGTGCACCATACTATATGTGAAGGCATAGGTGCATGAGTAAAATGCCCCCACTGCTTCCTTGCTAAACCTATGACATAGTGAGTGAACAGAGCAGCCATTTTAATATATGTGCAGGACACTGGTCAATATGGGTTTCCCAGCTACATGATGGCCACTCTGAACCCTGGGTTCTTTGGTATCAAACAACTCAGAATGATAAATCCAAACTGGAACCAGTACTGGATTTATTATCAAATGTACCCGGGGTCACCTTAGAGGTGTCCCCTGCAAAAACTATCTATCCTGGCATCGTTGCTGACTGGTTCCAGCCAGCCTGCCACATCCAGACAGTCAATATACAAACCTGGGGGTGAGCCCTGGCTCTCTGGTTTGTAAAACAAGTCCCTTCCTGGGTGGAGGAGCTAACACCCCCTCCCACAGGAATGTGTACTCTCCTGGCGGTGAGCTTCAAAGGGCCACCGCAGCAGATGGCTTCCCCCTTTGTCAACACCTACTTTTGGAGGGAGCAAAGGCAGGAAAACAAACAAAGGGTAGGAGGAGTGGTCTCACTGAGCATGCACCACCCCTAGGGGCTTGCAGGTGAAGTGAACCCTCCATTTCATTTTCCTCCATGTTGGATTGCAGGAAAATAGCCAATCAGGTTTAGGAAAGTGACCCTTCCCACAGGAAGGCTTCACTGTAGTGAGTGTAGGCACCCAAGGGTAAGTGTCCCATTGGACACTACCAGGTTCCCCCTAAAATGCCCACTAAATTCAGTATTTAGTGGGCTTCCATAGACCAAGAAATCGGATTTGAAAAGACAAAGAAGACCAGCACCAAAGAAGATACAAGGCAAGAGAACTGTGGACCTGCTGCACAAGAAAAGGCACCAAACCCTGCCTGCTGCACCCAGGACCCGAAAATCGCAGCTGCAGAGCAGCTGGACACTGGACTGCCCCAAGAAACCCAGGGGACTTCCAGACTTCAAGAATCACCCCAGATACCCCTTCTGAGTGGAGGCACCACTCAAAAATCAAACGAGAATCTTGAAGCCAGTGAGGGTCACTTCACTGACTGGCTGATATCTCTGCATCCAGAAGATTCAGCTTGACCTCACAACACACTGACAACCACTCAGATGTGACCTATAATTGTGCCACGTTTGGTGGCACTGCGCCCTCCAGTGGCCGAGTTATGCTAATACCCTGTGTTCTGGTCAGCTGGCGTCGACCAACCAGAAAACCAGCTCCCTCAGAGCTGAAAAAGGATCAGGAGGAAGCCCCAGTCAAGGGACTTCAGGAACACCCTGAACCTCTAACCAGAGTACCCCCATTGTCCTGTAAGCAGCCCTCAAAGAGACTCACCTCCAGTGTTAGGGTTTGTGCACAGCAAAGAGCATGTCCCCTCTCACTGCACTAGTGGGTTCTGTAATAGCTCCCTTTTAAACTTACTATTGAAAGCCTTTCTTGTTATCTCACCTTCCCCCCCCCCCCCCCCCTAGGCTTCTGTGTATGTTGTTTAATGTGCTGTTTTGTTTACACATTGGGCCTTGCTTTTACCAAGGCTTCTTTAAAACACTCCTCTCTAGGCCATGTGTTAATTTAACTCATTTGCATAATAACTGAAACTCTGCACACCTTTCAAGAACATGTGCAGCATGTGAGGACCACACCCAGCTCTTCAAAGCACACCCAGCTCTGCACACCTTTCAAGAACATGTGCAGCATGTGAGGACCACACCCAGCCCTGTCTATAAAAGGCAGCCCTCGAGCCTCGCCCAGTGCTTGTGCTCGTCTACCTCCCGCTTACCTGAGGACAGATCCCTCGGCGCTGGCACTCCTGCTCTCTACAGACTTTCATTGGCTTCAATGGGCGCAGCTGCTGGCTCTTCCTTCTTCCGGTTTCCGGTTCCTCCTTGCCTCAGCCTCTCTCCTACAAGCAACCTGCAAAAGAGAAAGAAGACAAGGTTAGAATGATCAGTATCTCTTGCCAGCAACAAGTAAGTGTAAAACTTTTATTACCTGAAAGAACTTTGACAACAATTTCTGGATTCGTGTATAGACAATTTGAAACAAGATACCTTCCACGAACATTGTGATTCAAACTCTTTGTTACAACAATACTTTGCGGAACTTTGTGAAGCAAACATTTTTTTATGGAACTTTTAAGAATCGAACCGTGGAAACCATAAACAGCAAGGCAAACAGTAAATCAAGGACTTGCACAAATTACATGCTGTATTTTGACGTAAAAGTACAGTATTTGTTTTATAAAAGATTCTGGAAATATGGGAAAAGTGAGTCTGCTATTGGCAATTTAGGCTTTAGTTATATTAAGATGAATGTTTGATATTGATAATTATGATAACGGTATTTGTTTAATGTTTTAGAAGCTTTAGAGTAATAGAAAGCACATCCCAGAGCAGTAACACATTCCAAACCTGGAAACTAGAGACCAGGATCCAAGAGGTACTTTTAGAAGAAAATTTCTAATAAATAAAGGGATAGTCAGGAACCCAGTTAGAAATAGGATGTACTTATCTGTTCTTTGTTTATGTTTCATTAGGCACCAGTTTCTACCGAAGTCAGAGAGGGCCGCAGATTTGTGCAGCACTTCAACAGTGGAAACGCAAGAACGCTGTTGTCTCTTTATTTTATTTTATCCACTTTCCCCCTTCCCTTGAGCTTCTGTTCTTAGTGCACTGTTTTAAAAACTAGTGTGCTGGAACAAGCAGTTTCAGGGTGGGGTCGGATTGTCTTCAACCTCCATCAGAACTGAACAAGGACTCAGGTGAGCTGGGCTTTGACAGAAGCACAAGCCTTAAATAAATAAAAAAATTCAGTTCTGGTGGACGATGAATATCGGGGAAGAAATAGAGGGCATTGACGTCACGGATATGGCGCAGGCCCTAAATGAGGACTTGGCTCATAATGAATCAGTGTCTGGCATCTTGCAACATATGCAAGAGGAAATAGAGAGATTAAAAATGGAGAATACCTCTTTAAAACAGGATTTAAGCAGGTATAAATTTAGGGTATCTCAGTGGAACACAGCTTTTACGCCTTTGTTTAAAACCTCCTCAGAGACAGGGGCGCCATCAAAACATACAACTTTGCCTCCCCCAGTTGAGATCACTGTTAATGTTCCTAATGCTGTGCCCTTAGCAGCACCTGAACGTTTTCATGGAGATAGTAACAAATTCCATGTTTTTATCAATCAATGTCAATTACACTTCGTTTGTAAGCCACAACAGTTCCCTACTGATGCTACGAAAGTGGCATTCGTCTTGTCTTATTTGGGTGGCACAGCAGCCAATTGGTCAATTCCTTTCGTGGAGAGAGATGATCCCATCCTCCATAATTGGAATCAATTTAAACGTACCATTACCAGCCTTTTTGCAAAACACACTTTCATGCAGGCAAGTGATAATGAGCTTTTAAATCTTAAACAAGGTAACAAGGATTTATTGACCTATCTCACTAGTTTTAATTGTTTACTCACCGAGACACACTGGCCAGAAGAAAAGCGTGTCTCCCTTTTCTATAAAGGTTTGAGAGACGAGTTAAAAGACGCGCTGGCTCATATCGTTGATTTGCCAGAAGACTATTCGGACTTTGTAGATTTAGTTGTGAAATTAGAACATAGACTAGGAGAAAGAAAGGGAGATAAATACAAACTGGAATCACGGTTAACTTGTATTAGACACAAGAAGAAAGACCCAGATAATAAACTCCCTGAACCTGAGCCTATGCAAATAGGGACACTCAGAGGTTCACTCACATCAGAGGAAAAAGAAAGAAGGAGAAAACTTCAATTATGTTTATATTGTGGAAGGGCAGGTCACTTTGCCAGAGAATGTCCAGTAAAGCCTAAAAATCCACGAAAGGGTGCTGTTTCCTCCACCTCCTCAACTGAATCGGGAAACGATTAAGCTCGACAAGGGGAGAGGTTACTTGTTCGAGAAAACATCTTAATCAAACCTCTAATGCTGCAGCCTTCATGGTACCGCACATACCTAGACATTTCATAATTCAGGTCGTTTTAATTGTTACTACCCAAGTGAGGCATTCTCTCCCTGTCCTACTGGACTCAGGCGCAACAGGAAATTTTGTGGACAATAAGTTAGCTGAAAACTTAGGACTTCCTATGTGCCTAAAGCCTTGTCCAGAAGCAGTATGTGCAGTGGATGGGTCAGAATTGACCTCTGGATTAATCACAAAACAAACAAGTCCACTTGTTATGGTCTGTCAGAACGGGCACACAGAGGTGATTAGCTTTGATCTGATAGATACTCCTAATTTTGGTTTGATTCTCGGGGTACCCTGGTTAACAACTCATAACCCAAAAATTGATTGGGTGAATAGAAATGTTACTTTGGATTCCTCTTTCTGTAGAACCAATTGCTATCAAGAAGCAGGTACAGAACAGAGCACAGTATTACACTGTACTAGTGTTATACAAGATGAACCAAGTCTCCCTCCTGAATATTCTGACTTTAAAGACGTCTTTGATCCAGTAAAGGCTAGTGTGCTGCCCCCACATAGGTCTTATGACTGTCGTATAGATCTTATCCCAGGGGCCCCTTTACCTAATAACAGAGTATATGCTTTGACTGACGAAGAAACCAAATACTTAAGAACCTACCTAGATGACCTACTACAGTCTGGGTCCATCCGTCATTCCACATCTCCGGTGTCATCTCCACTCTTTTTTATCCCGAAGCCGGATAAATCCCTGCATGCGTGTATCGATTATAGAGGACTAAATAAGGCTACAATAAAGAATAAATATCCTCTTCCTCTAATACCTGTGTTGTTGGATCAGTTAAGACATTCTACTGTATACACTAAACTAGATTTGCGGGGAGCTTACCACCTGGTCCGAGTAAAAGAGGGGGATGAGTGGAAGACAGCTTTCAAGACAAAGTTTGGTTTATTTGAGTACACAGTAATGCCCTTTGGGTTATGTAATGCCCCTGCGGCCTTTCAGTTCTTTATAAATGAGGTCCTACACGAAT
Source organism: Pleurodeles waltl (assembly GCF_031143425.1). Classification (NCBI taxonomy): domain Eukaryota; kingdom Metazoa; phylum Chordata; class Amphibia; order Caudata; family Salamandridae; genus Pleurodeles; species Pleurodeles waltl. The sequence continues at coordinate 143,339,151 of NC_090444.1, read as the reverse complement.
TCCTGGACGTTTGTGTCATAGTATACATAGACGACATCCTCATTTACTCTAAGAACTCAGAAGAACATACCCAACATGTTCGTGCAGTATTATCAAAGTTAAAAGAAAATCATCTTTTTGCTAAGTTAGAAAAGTGTACTTTTAATGTCAGCAAGGTGGACTTTTTAGGATACTGCCTGTCACCTCAAGGAATAACTATGGATGTAAAGAAAATCAGTGCTATTGTTGATTGGCCAGAACCATCCTCTGTAAAAGATATTCAGAAATTTCTGGGTTTCGCCAATTTTTATAGGAGGTTTATTGCACATTTCGCAGACATTGCGGCCCCAATAACTACCTTGTTGCGGAAAGGATATGATGAATCTGAGAATTCATGGGAACCAGCATCATATGTACATGCCCCACAGCTGATTAGACGGTTTTATTGAAAAAATCCAGGAAAACCCCATCCTGTAGGAGGGCCTTTGAGGGGGGCAACTGTTAGGGTTTGTGCACAGCAAAGAGCATGTCCCCTCTCACTGCACTAGTGGGTTCTGTAATAGCTCCCTTTTAAACTTACTATTGAAAGCCTTTCTTGTTATCTCACCTCCCCCCCCCCCAGGCTTCTGTGTATGTTGTTTAATGTGCTGTTTTGTTTACACATTGGGCCTTGCTTTTACCAAGGCTTCTTTAAAACACTCCTCTCTAGGCCATGTGTTAATTTAACTCATTTGCATAATAACTGAAACTCTGCACACCTTTCAAGAACATGTGCAGCATGTGAGGACCACACCCAGCTCTTCAAACCACATCCAGCTCTGCACACCTTTCAAGAACATGTGCAGCATGTGAGGACCACACCCAGCCCTGTCTATAAAAGGCAGCCCTCGAGCCTCGCCCAGTGCTTGTGCTCGTCTACCTCCCGCTTACCTGAGGACAGATCCCTCGGCGCTGGCACTCCTGCTCTCTACAGACTTTCATTGGCTTCAATGGGCGCAGCTGCTGGCTCTTCCTTCTTCCGGTTTCCGGTTCCTCCTTGCCTCAGCCTCTCTCATACAAGCAACCTGCAAAAGAGAAAGAAGACAAGGTTAGACTGATCAGTATCTCTTGCCAGCAACAAGTAAGTGTAAAACTTTTATTACCTGAAAGAACTTTGACAACAATTTCTGGTTTCGTGTATAGACAATTTGAAACAAGATACCTTCCACGAACATTGTGATTCAAACTCTTTGTTACAACAATACTTTGCGGAACTTTGTGAAGCAAAAATTTTTTTATGGAACTTTTAAGAATCGAACCGTGGAAACCATTAACAGCAAGGCAAACAGTAAATCAAGGACTTGCACAAATTACATGCTGTATTTTGACGTAAAAGTACAGTATTTGTTTTATAAAAGATTCTGGAAATATGGGAAAAGTGAGTCTGCTATTGGCAATTTAGGCTTTAGTTATATTAAGATGAATGATTGATATTGATAATTCTGATAACGGTATTTGTTTAATGTTTTAGAAGCTTTAGAGTAATAGAAAGCACATCCCAGAGCAGTAACACATTCCAAACCTGGAAACTAGAGACCAGGATCCAAGAGGTACTTTTAGAAGAAAATTTCTAATAAATAAAGGGATAGTCAGGAACCCAGTTAGGAATAGGATGTACTTATCTGTTCTTTGTTTATGTTTCATTAGGCACCAGTTTCTACCGAAGTCAGAGAAGGCTGCAGATTTGTGCAGCACTTCAACAGTGGAAACGCAAGAACGCTGTTGTCTCTTTATTTTATTTTATCCACTTCCCCCCTTCCCTTGAGCTTCTGTTCTTAGTGCACTGTTTTAAAAACTAGTGTGCTGGAACAAGCAGTTTCAGGGTGGGGTCGGATTGTCTTCAACCTCCATCAGAACTGAACAAGGACTCAGGTGAGCTGGGCTTTGACATCCAGCTCCAAAGGACTCCATTGCGCACTGCTCCTGGATCTTCAACTTGTCCTGCATCCGGCCGCCCTGCGCACTGAAACAAGGAACCAGCTTTGCTCCATGGGTCTCCAACCCCTTGTGACCTCAACAGCTGAAGGGGACACCCAGGCATCATCTTTAAATCTGCAACCAGCTCATTTTCCAAGTGGCCCTCCAGGTGGCCCTGTGCCTGAGCCAAGAGACTTTTTAACGCTGCTCCCACCGGAACCGGGAGCCACCCGAGGCTCTCCAGCTGGCAAAAGGTGCCCACCAACTGCTGCAACCATCTTCCAAAAGAAGAGACTGGTAACCCAACTGTATGATTTTGCATTGATTCCAATGGTGTGTAATTACGCACAGAAAGACTAACTTAATCAAAATTTTGAAAAGACATAACTTTAAAAGTACTTAACATATTCTAAAGATCTTGGTCTTAAAATGTATATAAAAGTCTGAAGTATTGTTATAAATTCTGGTCTTGAGTTATTCATTGAGTGTGTGTGGTGCATGATTGGATTTGTGAATACAGCAAATACTTAGCAAATCTCCTGCATTAGCCTAACTGCAGGACCAGCTACCTTAAAAATTGGAGCATTAGGTGGTCTAATTTTTACCTCTGGAAAGCAACGTGTGGTTGCCTGGACCCCCTGAATAGTGTACCTAGTTTTGCATACTACATAGAGGACCAGCCTCCAACAGTGGTTAGGGTTGACTTTATTATTAACTTTTTATTTCTACCCACACAACCCGTTTTTAGCACAATTAGGACAATAGAACTGGGGCAAAAACATAATTCTCTAACCTGTACTATTCAGTCTGCATGTAGCTCTTTCGTGGCAGTCCATAGCTCACTGTGCTAGATTATGACTGTAACGTATGGACTGCACAGTAATAAAAGGATCTATATGACAAAAGCAGTATGCCACTGAGCATTGCAGATAAAATACTATTCTGTGATCAGTATAGTACACGTTCTTTGCAGCAGGCGTATTATTCCTCTGCTCTACCTTAGATAAGTCAAAACCAACACTAGACAAAACTCCTATCTCTCTCCAGCAGGTACATTGATTACCAGAGTTATCATAGCACTTTTATTGTTGCCTGAAAACTACCGGATATACAAGGAACTCTGCAGTGTTTTTAAAACTGCAGCACTGCTAGAAAACCGGCCCCACCTTTCCAGCCTCCCAGGAAAACGCTCAATGCCCCATATGGCCAGTCCGGCCATGCTTGAGCTCTGGGCTGACTGAAGTCCACTGCAGTATGACTGTCACAGATCTCCGCATATTATAAAGGTTTGTCAGGTCATGCATTTTGCATTTTCATTTATGTTACCTGAAATAGAGCTGCTTAATAAGCAATACTATTTACTGAAAGAATTGTTTTCTTGGCACTGATCAATAATGGCCCAAGAACGACACCTCAATATAGATTAACTTGAAATTGATAGTTCAGACCAAACAACACTGCAATCTCCAAAGAAGTAAATGTTCAGATGTATTTATTCCCTAAGTCAGTGACACGTATTAACTAGCAGCCTCTTTGCAGAGCAGTTTGCATGAGTGGTTATACCCCAGAGAAAGGAAGTTTTTAGAAACTGATAACTTTCCAGAGAATATCTACATTTTTAGACACACAGTAAGTAGATAGGAGATGTATACAATTTGTTTTCCCTTTCCGGAAGTCATAGTTATTTCATGCATTGGAAAAGTTTCCCAAGGATGCCTCATGTTACAGAGCATACTAAAGTGGGATGAACCCACCAGTGCCCTGGTTTGAGTGAGACTTCCGTCCATTCCAGGCAGAGCAGCCTCACTGTGTATGTGTGCAGACAGCAAGGAAACACCAACTTCAAGATTTGTAAGGTGTGAGGGCTTGACCCTGTGCGGTGCTCTCAAGCTAGCCTACTCACCCAGTGACAATCACCATGAGGCTCACAAATGATTATGACACTGAATGCCACAGGTAAAAACAAACTACTGACCTTTCTGTTTAATAGTGTTGCTGGTGAAATATCGACAGCCAGGGTGACAACCCTTAGCTTGATGCTATCTGTGGGAAGGTCTTTAAATTGGGTGCCAATGGTGCCCACCAACAATGACACAAATTAAGTACTGATGATGACAAATGGACCAAAATATCATGGTCAGATTTTGCCTGTTAATCTATGAATATGTAGTGAGATGACAACTAGACTTTAGCACCAAAAGGACATCACATTGACCTTGACTTGTCAGCATGTTCTTTCAGTTTGATTTTGAATGAAGTAATATTTTCAAAAACAATGTTCTATATTTCTGTAAGTGATTCATTGAATCAGTAGTTGCTGGAACTAAAGCATTCGCACGAGATGAAGAAAGAAAAACTCTGAGATTAAAGACTTACAAGCAGAAAAATGGTGAGAATCTTGGCATCAATTTTTAAGTTTAATTATTACAAGACAATTCTGTCATTTTCAGTGGCATTGAAATAGCATCGGAGATACTGTTCTGAACTTTCAGTAGTTCATTGTGTTTGTCCATTAGATTGAGGATGACAATCAGAAGAGCTTGACCAACTTACAGTGCCTTATAAAAGTTTGGCCAAAAATATGGAAGACATTGAGTTGTTCAGTAGTGATTCTATGTGGGAAACAATGATAAAAAATGTCAGTCAAAGAGCACTGAGGCACTTCTTCTGCTGTAGGTAATTTAGACAAAGGCAAGAAATAAGCCAGAGGTATCAGCTGTATCCAGTCTGACCCAAATGCCTTCTGTGGATGGAAGATCTGCTATGAAGGTAGCAGACAGTGTGTGCCCTGGCTCAGGAGCACTGGTAAAGGTTGCAGAAATATTTTGAATGTCACAATGTATTTTCATCAGAAAAGGGACAAGGAATGATGCATTTTTGCCTGTCAGAGTGAATTGTAAATCACTAAAAGGATCATGGATCAAAGTCTAACATCATCTTAACCCCCCCTGTAATTCGTAGCAGAGATGAAAAGAGCTTTTTGACTTAAGTACAAATCATGATGTGATACAAGTGGTGTATTCAGAGGATGACCCTCTAACTATTTACGGTCTATTTGTTCTTGAGTCTCTTTAATCCTTTCTAAAAAAAGGCGTGAACAATTCTGGGGCACCTGAACTGAGCGGCCAATATGGTGGATGCGGACTTTCAGAGCTCTCAGCTCGTAATCTCCAACCCATACGACCAAATTGAGATGTAACATGGTGAGATGGAGGTATAAACACATTAATGGCAGGGGTGGAGCACATGTGTAAGGAATAGGCCTGGATCTGGTGGCCCGGCCTGAATGTGGTCAACAGGAGATGCTGCATGGCCGGCCTCACGCTCTGTGTGTTGCCTGCGATCCCTCTGGGCCTGCGGTCACTCCCCAGGCTATTGCCCGGGATGATGCTAGCCCATGCTTGAAAGCTGGCTGCGAGGCTCCTCATCTTGGAGGCCCTATGGGTCCTGATTGCTGGGTCCTGCCAGCGGCTGGGTGGGCCTGAAGAGGTTGGTGCTGACAATGCGGGCCCACTATTGGCGGCGGTGCGGCCCACTCTCCATTTAAGGCAGGTGACAACGTCCAAACAGCCCTCTGATCCCCGTGATGTGAGACATTGATGAGTGCTGGTAAGAAACATTGAACAAACTAGCCCACAGACATTTGAGTACATAATCTACATTGAAGACACTGGTGGCCTGCTAGGAGCCTGGTTTAGGCCTGGTTGACAGTGATTGTGTATCCAGTGAGATCTTAGTGAACACTGCCAACTAAGAGTATCCATGTTTTGCAGATACGTCTCCCTCTACCCGGGCTTGGTGCTGGGGGCTGCACCAATGGACTGCCTCCTGCGGTAGACTGCATTGAGGACAGGTCCTGGGCCCTAGAGGTGTGTGCCCTCCCCTGGACCAAAGAGGGCCAGGCCCTCAAAGGGTGACTTTCATCCCATACTTCCTTACAGATTCGATCTTTGAAGGCCCTACAGTGCTGAAGCAATAAGTTTAGGGTATCTGACTGTCCGTGGTGCACCGCTGGAATAACATCGTTAAGGTATGAGGTGGCTGCAATTGGATCGGGATCCCCCTGTTGCCTTCCTTCCCTGCCCCACATTCTGACTGTTCCAGAGATCTGTCTTCTGCACTCCCAGATCCTGACCTATGGGACTCTGCACTACCTGTCCTCAAGGGCACTGATGAGATACCGGACCTGGCGCCTTTACCCGCTGAGATTGATTATCTGGGACTTTATCCACTGATGACAACACAACAGGCTGGGGCTGCTCATTCTCCCACATGCATCTAAAACGCACCTAAATCTATTACATGTGGTTATCCATTTTCAACGTTCATAAAGGAGATCACCACCTACCCATAGAACCCTTTGGCTGCCTGAAACCCTGCTGTAGGTACTACCGTCTATGAATATCAAGCCATACCTGCCTTAGAGATGGGCAGAACTAAACCACTCAAAGCTGGTCAGCGTTTACCACAAGACACGTTGAGCCAGATGTAGAAAGGGTTTTGCGAGTCGCAAACGGTGAAAACCGCCGTTTGAGAGTTGCAAAAGCCTCTTTGCTATGTAGAAATGCATTTTGCGAGTCGGAACCAACTCGCAAAATGCATTTCCGACTCGCAAATAGGAAGGGGTGTTCCCTGCCTATTTGCGACTCGCAATGCTATGCATTTTCATTTGCAACCGCGATTGCGGTCGCAAATGAAAGCGCAGTTACCATCCACTTGAAGTGGATGGTAACCCAGGCGCAAACAGGAAGGGGTCCCCATGGGACCCCTTCCCCTTTGTGTCTGGAAAAAAACATAATTTTTCAGAGCAGGCAGTGGTCCAAGGGACCACTACCTGCCCTGAAAAATACCGAAACTAAAGGTTTCGGTTTTTTTTCAAAGTGCAGCTCGTTTTCCTTTAAGGAAAACGGGCTATACTTTGAAAAAAAAGACCGCTTTTAAAAGCAGTCACGGTCATGGTGGTCTGCTGTCTCCAGCAGGCCACCATCACTGTGAGTGCCCTGAATCGCTATGGGGTCCCAAATTGCGACCCACCTCATTAATATTAATGAGGTGGGTCATTGCGACCCCATAGCGACTCGCAGAAGGTGTCTGAGACACCTTTCTGCATTCCAAATTGCGAGTTGCAATTTGCGAGTCACTGGGACTCGCAAATTGCAACTCGCAATTTGGAGTTTTGCTACATCTGGCCCGTTATTACCTAGTACATAAGCAGTGGAAATCTGATAAACAGGATGCTATCCTAAAGACCATAGAGACATCCAGGATATCCCTCAAAATAAAAGTGGATGCAGTTGACATTGATGTCAACTTGTTAGAAGACAATCACAAAAAACTTGCAGAACGAGTCACCCACTCAAAGAAGACACTGCAACAGCGATAGCCGTAGACTGCAGGCCTCCAACAACAACTATGGGACTTAACTGAACATATACGCTTCCTTGATTGCAGGTTAGAGGAAGAAGGGGGAAAGTCTTGCCACAGCAATATTGGCGTAGTTGGCCTATCCAAGGGCTCTGTGAGGCACAACATGGTAGACTACCTTGCAAAATGGCTTAAAGACTTTGTGCCACCACAGGACCTAACCCCTTCTCCATGGAGAGGGTACATCGGGTGTCAGCTCACTACCCCATCTTCCCGGTGGTCCTCTGAGGCCAATAGTCGCCAAACTCTTATGCTATAAGGAATAAGTTATGAGGGCGTCGAGTCAGACGGATCAGACGGATCAGCCTGAAAAACATACAACACTCAGATACTGGTCTGTCCAGACGACATGCTGGCACTCCAGTACCAATGGATTTCCTTTTAGGAGTCTGGAGGAACCTGAAAGAGAAGGGTTTAGAGTATGCACTACTTTTCCCGGTCATGGGGGCAGAAGGATACATCTTACCTCAAACTGATGGAAGCCTAGGACTGTGTGGAGAGCCAAGGCACCTATTCCAAGTCAAACACTGCCCATAAATGGTCACAACAACTGCCTAGATGACAACAAACACATCCTCAGAAACACACCTGGAGCACAATAACTGCTTCGGCAAGCCTGTCCCAGGAACAAGCTCTTGACAGCAAGCCTATTTACTTGCTGCAGCAGCTACCTCTCGGGATCCACCACGTGTCTCCTCAAATACCTCCTCAAAAGAGTCAGACGGAGACAACACCTCCTTCTTTCTTCTACAATAATATGGGATTCCCACTCTGCGGATTACCCCACAAACTGAAAAAAACCTCCTGTAGCAACTGTAATCAATTTGAGTTCCACCTGGGAACCACACTAAACCCCGCGTATCCCACTCTTATCCCCCTTCTGGGAGATTTCTACACTTGGACACTCCTCATCGGGGAGGGATAGAGGAGATGTTTTCCTTTTCTTTCTTTTCAACCCTACCTTGTGCAGATATCCCTAAGAAACTCTGTCCTCATACCTGTTCCACTCCTCATCTATCACCTTTACGAGCTAGAGGCATGCTTCTCTAAATCCGCAAAGTCCCATTATTGCATCTACCTGGCTGCAAACTACTACTGCCCGACTAGCAAGGAGATTGTAATTACATAAGAATCAAATTGGTGACTGCCGCTCCACGTGAGCCCTCTAAAATAGAGCCCTCCTAACACTGTTACCCCATTTGCTGTCAGGTTGTAGTCCATGCCCCCAGATGCCTACTAGAGGTGCTATGGTACTGTTTGGACATTTGGCAGTTTGGTTCACTTCCTTTGGATTGTCTAAGGTTTGCATTGGAAATTGATTTTCTTGGTTACCATTTTTCATGAGCTGGAGAGACGGACTCGCAGTCGGCTTTGGAGCCACTGGGCACCTCATCGCCTTCATTGGGTGGCAGGTAGGAGCTGGCCAGTGGAAACCTATTCACGACTTACAGGTGACAACATGACACACCACATAATTTCATGAAATATTATAGTTGTGGAAATACTGGCTAAATGATACAAAATTAATTATTTTCCCAAATGAATGAGGGTTCAAATAGCATTACTTCAAGAGACATCCAACATCACTCAGCCTGAGGGAGATAGACTTCAAAGAAAATGGAGGGACCAGATCTTTACCACCATTCATCATTCTATCAACTGATGTTGACCCAGAGGGCAGGTCTGTCCTACTAGAGGCTGGGATTGAAGGCATCCACTTGGAATAGGTAGTGTCTGTGCCGAAAACCCAGAACAGCATCATATTCTCTAACAACTTTCGAGCTGCCAAGGAAAGTGGTGCACACGGGTAATGGATATGGATTTTGATATTGAGAGATGATTTTATCAGCATCCTGGATCTCACATTGGAGATGTCACACCTCGCACGTCCAGGGGCCCGGACCACTCTTTATGAACAGACCAATACCTCATGGCTCCAGCAGTGGTCCCGGCAACATGTCTGGAGTCATCATAATTCTGGGGTTAAACTTTACTGATTGTATTCGCTTGTGGATGATTTGAACAGGAGACCGGCTAGAATAGCTTGTACCATCACACTATGTCCATCCATTTCCCCTCCAGGTTACCTGGGCAGGGATATGTCAGGCCATACCCGGTAATGCTTCGCTTGATTTAAGTCAGGAAGGACTATCTCCCCTACTCCCGCTTGGCAGCTACAGCAAGCCGCTTGGAAGAGCCCGAATTTCAGGGTAAACTTGTGGATAAAATTCAGGAGCTTGTTGAGAACAGTGAGGGGAGGACCTCCTCCCTGACCCTGCAACAGGGGACACTCAAGGTTAGGTTTTGTGGCTGTAGTAGGAGGCAGTAGTAGGAGGGTGGAAATCAGTTGAGAAAGGTCTGAACAAGGTGGGCGATTATATATAAATTATATATTAAATTATTTAGTTATATAGTAAAACGGAAAGGCAATCGGTTGATGGCCTGACTCTGTAGGAAACCCTGGACCAACTGTGCAAAGAGAAGGCGGTGTTAGTAGAGCGTCTGCGTTACTTTCGTGCTGAGCTCATTCCGAGGGCGATAATATTGAAACGAGACAATCCCCCCATAACATCTCTGTGAGACACGAATGGGGAATTACAACAGAACAAGCCAACCACGAAATATTCTCAAAACTCTACAAAGTTCTGTACAGACTGACACCTGGCACCCAGTGTAGTGTTGGGACCCTAGGCCCCCATGCTACTAGAAATAAGTGATGTAGACACGGTTGCTTGGTATCTGGAACTGGCCCTGGGCACGTGCGCCCGGCCCTTTTTATTGCCAGGGTCACCTGACCAGTGATGCCTGTGTTGGGTGGGTGTGGGGTGTATGTGGGAGGCCAGCCCTCAGCAGAGAGGCTGGCCAAACACTAGAACGTGTCCAGCAGGACACTACATTCCTCCAAAACTTTGAGGAACAAAAACAAAGTCCAACCTGCAAGAGAAAAAACACATTAACAAAACAGCACCATCAGTCTCTCGGCCTCAAGAAGGCAGGCCGCAGGATTGCAGTGGGCAGATGCAGCTAAGAGCACATGAATCCTTCTGCACGAATTCATGATTTAACCAGTCACAGCCGGGCACAAACACTGTGTGGAAGAAATCCGGACTCTGACAGTCAGATGGTTGGATAAGTGTCCACTGATGCGCCGTGTTTTAGTCCTGTGGGCACTCGTGGCGAGGCTGGTGGTGTTTACAGTTCAATTTGTTCAAATAGGGCGTATCATTCGAATTGGGTGTGTCATTCGAATTGGGTGCATCACGAGCGTTGGTGGAGTCCACTGTGAAACTGCTTGCTGAGACGTCCTGGCTTCACGAAGGCCAATCCCTCGAAGACGGATGACATCTGTGATGGCGTGAAGTCCTCCTCTGAAACCTTTGTACATTTTGACACTCTGATGGCAGAGCTGCTTCCAGACCACCTCTCGGTTGTGGACTCTTCACTCTGGAACTTCCTCGAGGCCTTTTCGATGGGTTTGCCACGGGATTGGCATGGACTGTGCTGGGCTGCGTGTGGGCCATCTGCTGGCCGCTGCAGGCTCTCCGACAGGATCCATGGTCATCTCATTCGTGCAACCACAAGGGTGGATGTTTCGTGGTCAGGGCGCTTGCCGACATGGATCAGGTTCATGCGGGTTCTCAGACGGTCTAAGGGCAATTGTCTCTCAAATGCCACGAGGGTGTCTAGTTGATGTCATGTTATTTCACTGAAGACAGTCTTGGTGTGCTGCGACCTGTTGGAGTCTCCGTTGCACAGCGTTGCTTGTCTCCTTGACTTCATCGGTGGGGCAAAGTCCAGTCCTCACTCAAGCTTGAGAGGCCCCTTGTCTGGGTTGTCACAGGACTGCTTGTGGTCTGCGCTGGGGCTGCTTGTGTGCCACATAGGGCAGCTGCAAGACCTCCTAGGAGCCACTGCCTAGTTGCTCGTGCAATTACAGGGGTAGATGGATCTAGGTCACAACTTGCTCTTGTCACCGAGAGCAGGATACCGATAGGGCGAGCAGTTGGTCATTGTTTGACTAGTTCTTCAGAGCATTAAAGCAGAGGTGTAGGACTCCATTCTGGTTGTTTAACTGCTCCTTTGATGGATACCGTGATGCACATGGCAATGATGATGTTTGCCGTTTGGAGACCTGGACGACAAGTGATGTTGCTGGTGTAAGGGTGATTGGAGTAACTTCGTCACAGCGAGTGCAGTCTTTCTTTTGCTCATGTGCAGATGCTAGCTAGCAGTGGTGCCATCTGCTTCAAGCAGCCGATGACAGGTGGCTTGGATGGTCACCTTTGACGTGTGGGGTAAGTACGCGGTTCGCGCATGGCGTCTTACATTTGGCACTCCCGCCGAGCTGTCTCCAGTGACGTCATCGCACCCTGTGGCTGTCTTGTCTGTGGGTGCACTCTTCCTTTGTTGTGGGAGTCCTCCATCTCTCCATCTTGTTGATATTCCGTTCTAGTTCTTTTGTGGTCGTCAGGTGTTGCAGTGTGACAGGTGATGTCACACAGTCTCCTTTCTTTGCTGCAGTGTGACAGGTGATGTCACACAGTCTCCTTTCTTCCTCCTTCATAGCGTGGTGCTACGCCACGCTTTCTTCTCCTTTGTTGTGGCGTCTGGCCACTTGTCTTCCTTTCATGTGGACCTTTAGAAGGTCCTGTCTTGTCAAAGGACTAGGGGCTCATCCCCGTGTTGCAGTGGTGGCGTCGTGCCACTCAGGGTGTGCGACTCTCCTCTTGCCTGTTGTGAGTTGCTGCTGACTCCGTCTTGAGGCAGTGTGGGGGAGGACACTCCTTGGTTAGTCTTTGGCCTGTTGCAGGGCAGTGACGGCGGGTCACTTTCTTTTCCGCCTCCTCTTCACTTGAGGGCACAGTGCTTGCACCTTAAGGCAGTGCCTTCTCGGCACTGGGTCCTGCTTGAAGTCTTTGTGTGCTTTGCAGGGTTGGTCGCTTCTGATGACCTTCTGTGTGATGGGCCAACGGTGGCCATCTTGTGTTGCAGAAAGGCTGGCTGGCACGGCCTCTTGTCCTGTGCGTTACATCACGCTCTCGGTGCTCTCTCCAATTTCGCAGGCGTTGCCTTAGTCATCACGTTCTCTGGCGCAGCTCTCTGCGCATGTGACATAGTCTGTTTTCTGGGCGTCCTATGGTAACGCCTGGCATGTCCCTTTCTTGTACTGCGGTGATGTCCATCACTGCTGGGGCATGTGGCATTCTTTCGGCGGTGGTGGCGGACGGCCACCAGGGCCTGCGCAGTCCATGCGCGCTCTCATTGTGCCTCATGTGGCACTTGCGTCCATTTCTCACCGTTGCAGCTTGGCTGAGACAGCTGCAGTCTTCTCCTTCACTGTGCAGCGTCGTCCGCGTCCCGTCCTTCTGCCTCGCCGTTTCCGTCTTCTGCGCTACTTCCGTCCAGGGGCGCACTCTTGGTTTGGAGCAGTCACTTTCTGAAAGTGCTGCTGTAGACTTTCCTTTATCCAATCTTGTTTTCCTTTAAAATAGAAATAGGGTGCAGTACCAACTTTGGCCACTGGATGACAGCAGCGCACTTCTTTTCTAGCTTGAAGACAGTCTTTTGTTACCGGCCTGTTTGTTTTGAACCACATGCCGGTGAAGCCATGCTGAGGAGCCATACTGCAGGAAGAGTTCACAAGGCTGGAGGGGCCTCAGAAGCTGCAGGTAAGTGTCTTTTCATTTATTTTCTCTTTTTTTTTTTTCTTTTTCTTTAGCAGTGAATAGCCTTGTTTGAGGAGATATGCCCTCTGCACATATCGCAGTGGGAGAGGGGTGGTGGCTCCGGGCATTGTTTTCCTCTCTAGGTGCGTGTCAGCACCTCACAGCTTCACTCCTCATGTTTTTGGGAGGTGTGGGGGGCGGCTCTTGGCAATTTTTTCCATGTCCTTGGTGCGTGCCTGCACCATGTCGTTCCAAACTACTTTCAGTGCGTGTCTGCACCATGGGATCTTCAGACCATGGGGCAGCTGGAGGCGGCTCTGTGTATTTTGTTTTTCTCTTTCTCGTGCCCGGAAGCACCTCTCCCCTCGGCACTACAGTTTTCAGGTGCGTGGCTGTGGGCCACCTTCCCTTCATGAAGATGGGGCAGGGGCGACCGGCTCGGCCGCATTTTGTTGATTTTTTGGTGCACAAGCGCACCATTTCTTTGAAGCGCGGCCGCAGCATGGCACACGCTGCGGCCGTATTCTCTTTTTTGGGGGGCATTATGTGCGGCCCCGGCAGCCTTCCCACACGCTGCGGGCCGCGCTTTTCACCATGCGCATTTTCCAAAGGGGGTCGGCCTTGGGCATTGCCGCACGCTTCTTTCTGTGCGCAACACCACCGTCCTGTTTACGGCGATCACAGCCGTCCTGGCAGTGCTGTGGTCGCCGCGCCGCTGGTGGGTGCTTTTTAGCACCGTCGTGCTTTTCTGTTCATGGCCGCAGCAGCCTTCATTCACGCTGCGGGCCGTCTCACGGCTTTCCAAGGCCAAACCAATGATGTTGCTTGGGTGCAGGGGAGGCGATCTTCGTACCCCTGGGCTCACCTTACGCATGGTGGAGTGCCGGTGTACAGCCTCTTGACCCTCCCCCGTCCGAATCTGCACCCCCTACCAGTGTTGCCAGATTTTACAAGCCTTCTATAGCCCAAAGCTGTTGAAAAACCAGCCCAAAGTAAGCCCAAATGAACCGGTCCCAGCCCAAAAAGTAGCCCAAACTTTTAACACTGAACTAATGCAATCGTAGGCTGAAGCAAACATTTTAAAGCATAAATTTAATTTCTATTGTAAGCAAATATGTGAATATGTTTCAGGCAGACAATTGACTCTTTGGATTTGTCATGTTTTGAAATGGGGAATGAGCCAAAGGATGGCAACTCCCTCGTATTCAAGGTTAAGTAAGAGGTATGCTCTAGCTTTCAAACTGGTTTTACAATAAAGCAACAATTCACCGATAACAGCAAAAAGTTATAAATCTTAATGGACTACCCCTCATACTTACTCAACTTTTCATGCCAAACTCAAGTTTGTGGAAAGCAGACTCAATGCTGTTTTCCCTTTGCATTTTACAGTTCAAGTCCTGTTAATCCCAATATGTCAGCCCCAACATGCAAAGATAACATTTGCTACATTAGCTCAGTCATTAACCTATGATAATCAACACCCCCCAAATGGATTCAAAGCACAACCTTTGTTCTTTTCACTGCCTTTCAGATGCACACGGTAGATAAAGGTGAAATGCAAGTAGCCATCTAGCATTCACAGTGTGCATCTGCAGTCTGCTCTACTACTGTTCTACTTTCTGGACTTTTCATTAAATGGGCAACAGACCAACATTTCACTCATTTCCTGCCTCCTTCGGACGTACTCAGGCACTACCCCTACACTTGTTTTAGCGGGCTACCTCTACCCTGGACAGTGGAGGTCAACAGGGCCCTGCAGAAACATACATCCTTGTGTGAGGTGAAAAAGGCTGTTTGTGTGAGGCGATAAACACCCTTTTGCAAATTGCTACCAGAGGCCAGAACACAGTGACCCAAACTCCGTGAACTTGAACTTAAATTATTGGTAAAGGCTAGTGTTTTGTGTCAAATGCAAGCAATGGCTACGCTGAGCAGAGCATGACTACAAGTGATGTCAATAATTTAGGCACTAAGATCACGAACAGAACCATGCAGTGAGGCTGTGCACTGACCATGTACCCCCATTTCGCTTAGCTCAGCCAATGAGACCACATTTGTGCTTGCACTGCCTGCAACTGGAGGGAAATAAATGAATAAATCAGCTGAGCACACAGCTCAAAGTGCATTAAAAAAGTATGGGAACAGTGATGCTGCATGCAATGGGGTAAGGTTAAACGTGTGGCTAAAAAAAAATTTATATATATATTCTGTTTTAGGCAGCCACATACATAAGTCATGCCTTAAAATAAAAAAAGTTAAGTTAATCACTGTATATTATGAAACCTTTATTAGTTAATGCACTGAAAGGTCTGTGTGTAACCAAAAAGCCACAGAATTAAATCTTCACTGCTGCAATGGAGAGTTGTGTATTGTGCAAATGTAAGTCATTAGGTTAAACTTGCATTACTGGCAGTATAAGACAGACTGCTACCAAACGTGCAAAAAAGTTTCAGATAAAATGGTTTAAGTAATACCCAAACTGAATGATTTATTTTTATTTAAATGCCCTGCAAAGCACACACTGCACAACTCAGCTGGTAACCCCTTTGCATTACCAGACGAACACAATAACTCTTTGTCATCACCAACCTTCATGTGATTTCACCCAGTGCTTAATTTGTGCTTGTTGTTTCCGGTGCAGAGTACTGGCACTTATTTTTGAGGGACAGCACTCTTTTTTCCTGCCTCAAGCATTTACTGCAAGCAAAAGACACATATGGGAAAGACGGAGGAATGCAAAAATGAAAAAGAGCGCCAGAATGGGAGAGAGCAGAAAGCTGCAGGAGTGAGGTGAAATGGCTTAAAATGGACTAAAGAGGCCCAACATGGCTTTAGGATTACGCTGCCCTAGTATTCCGTGTTTGCAAATTTAATTGCAGCAGCTGCGTGTTTAAGAGGAGAGCTGTGGACACCGGCACGTTTTTATTTACAAATTAAGCACTGGCTGTGCCACTCATTCTTATTCAATCCTGCCATGCTTTAGATCCTATGCACTGTCAATCCACAATTAGTCCCTGAATATTAAAAAAAAGGAACACATCTACTCACAACAAGTCACAAAAGGTACAAATTGAAGGACACTTACCTTGTCTTACGCAGCTGCGCACTAACCGGCCGCACGTCAATGTAGGTATGGGACGTAGGTAGCACCTGCACAACAGGAAGGGGCCAGCGGGGGGTGTCTCCCCTCTACCGGGCCCCAATCACGCACTCTGGGGCTGGGCGCTGGCTTTAATTTGGGGTCCAAGGCTGAAGTGCACAACAAAAGAGACTTTTCCAGGTGGGGTGAGGGGGGCACCACACCTGTGCAGGCTGAGGGCTGAGGCTCACAGCAGGGCTGAAACTGAAAAGAGCCACACACCATATTACACCACCACCTGCTCAGCGCAGCCAGTGAGTCAACAGTTTGCCACACACTGGCTCTCTCCTGGCTCACCACTGTTGGCGCCCACCCATGCAGGCATTGTAAATAATGCCGCGGGGCAGGCCAATACTTCTTCTGAGGGCCATCAATTGGTAGCGCTTTCGCGCGCTACTAGATTGATGGCCCTCTGCCCCCATCATCAGCTAATGTGGGGCGCGCTGCGCCCTGCTGCCAGCTGCTGTGTGGAGTGCCGGGCGGCGTGTGCGCCACGCAGTCTCAGGGGGCTGTCAATTGGTAGCGCTTTCGCGCGCTACTAGATTGATGGCCCTCTGCCCCACTGAGAGCTCCATCGAGCTCTCAGTGGGGCAGAAGGCTGTCAATTTACAGGGAGTGCAGAATTATTAGGCAAGTTGTATTTTTGAGGATTAATTTTATTATTGAACAACAACCATGTTCTCAATGAACCCAAAAAACTCCTTAATATCAAAGCTGAATATTTTTGGAAGTAGTTTTTAGTTTGTTTTTAGTTTTAGCTATGTTAGGGGGATATCTGTGTGTGCAGGTGACTATTACTGTGCATAATTATTAGGCAACTTAACAAAAAAAAAATATATACCCATTTCAATTATTTATTATTACCAGTGAAACCAATATAACATCTCAACATTCACAAATATACATTTCTGACATTCAAAAACAAAACAAAAACAAATCAGTGACCAATATAGCCACCTTTCTTTGCAAGGACACTCAAAAGCCTGCCATCCATGGATTCTGTCAGTGTTTTGATCCGTTCACCATCAACATTGCGTGCAGCAGCAACCACAGCCTCCCCGACACTGTTCAGAGAGGTGTACTGTTTTCCCTCCTTGTAAATCTCACATTTGATGATGGACCACAGGTTCTCAATGGGGTTCAGATCAGGTGAACAAGGAGGCCATGTCATTAGATTTCCTTCTTTTATACCCTTTCTTGCCAGCCACGCTGTGGAGTACTTGGACGCGTGTGATGGAGCATTGTCCTGCATGAAAATCATGTTTTTTTTTAAGGATGCAGACTTCTTCCTGTACCACTGCTTGAAGAGGGTGACTTCCAGGAACTGGCAGTAGGACTGGGAGTTGAGCTTGACTCCATCCTCAACCCGAAAAGGCCCCACAAGCTCATCTTTGATGATACCAGCCCAAACCAGTACTCCACCTCCACCTTGCTGGCGTCTGAGTCGGACTGGAGCTCTCTGCCCTTTACCAATCCAGCCACGGGCCCATCCATCTGGCCCATCAAGACTCACTCTCATTTCATCAGTCCATAAAACCTTAGAAAAATCAGTCTTGAGATATTTATTGGCCCAGTCTTGACGTTTCAGCTTGTGTGTCTTGTTCAGTGGTGGTCGTCTTTCAGCCTTTCTTACCTTGGCCATGTCTCTGAGTATTGCACACCTTGTGCTTTTGGGCACTCCAGTGATGTTGCAGCTCTGAAATATGGCCAAACTGGTGGCAAGTGGCATCGTGGCAGCTGCACGCTTGACTTTTCTCAGTTCATGGGCAGTTATTTTGCACCTTGGTTTTTCCACACGCTTCTTGAGACCCTGTTGACTATTTTGAATGAAACGCTTGATTGTTCGATGATCACGCTTCAGAAGCTTTGCAATTTTAAGAGTGCTGCATCCCTCTGCAAGATATCTCACTATTTTTGACTTTTCTGAGCCTGTCAAGTCCTTCTTTTGACCCATTTTGCCAAAGGAAAGGAAGTTGCCTAATAATTATGCACACCTGATATAGGGTGTTGATGTCATTAGACCACACCCCTTCTCATTACAGAGATGCACATCACCTAATATGCTTAATTGGTAGTAGGCTTTCGAGCCTATACAGCTTGGAGTAAGACAACATGCATAAAGAGGATGATGTGGTCAAAATACTAATTTGCCTAATAATTCTGCACTCCCTGTAGTAGCGCGCGAAAGCCCTACCAATTGACAGCCCCCTGTGACACTGCGCGGCGCACACGCTGCTTCCTGCTGCTGTGTTCGTCGCCCGCGAGTCCCAAACTCGCTATCTCAAGGGTGGGGCCTGGCCGGGGCACCAGTATCTCCGGCGGCGCCGCCCGCCGTGATTTTAACACACAAAGGGCTAAAAATAGCCCAACAATCGGGGTCCCCGCAATTGGGTTTTTTTCCCGCACAAATGGGAAAAATATCGCCCATTTGTGCGGGAAACCGCCCAATCTGGCAACACTGCCCCCTATGTCAGAGGGGGCTTTTTCATTCAGCTGCTTCCTGCATGTTTCAGCTCGTGTGTCCGTCTCCGCTCCCCCAACGCGATGTTGCGCATGCGCGAGCAGTCACAGCAACACAGATTCAAACGAGGTGTTTAACCCCTTCGCAGCCATGACTTTTCCCCTCAGGTGCCAGGGATTTTTTTTGCCTATTTGGGGCTCTTCGCTTTTAGGCCCTCATAACTTTTTGTCCACATAAGCTACGCAAGCCAAATTGGAGTCCTTTTTCCCCCACAGCCCAGGGATTCTACAGGTACCCAGACTTTGTGGGTTCCCCTGAAGGAGACAAAGAAAATTGCCAAAATGCAGCAAAAATTTCATTTTTTCAAATAAGGGAAAAAAGGGCTGAAGAAGAGGGCTCGTGTTTTTTCCTTGAAAATGGCATCAACAAAGGGTTTGCGGTGCTAAAACACCATCTTCCCAGCTTTCAGGAACGGGCAGACTTGAATCAAAAAACGCAGTTTTTCAACCCAATTTTGGCATTTTACTGGGACATACCCCCCCGTTTTAATGTAGACAAAATTTATAATTCACCAAGGGGTCATTTGTGTAGATCCTACAGTGTTTTCCTACAGAAATAACAACATAAATAAAAAATAATAAAATTGACGTACAAAAAACACAACTGTTTTTTCTCCACGTTTTACTCTGTAACTTTTTTCTGCGAAGTTAGATTTTTGAAAGCAATATACCGTTACGTCAGCTGGACTCTTCTGTTTGCGGGGATATATAGGGCTTGTAGGTTCACCAAGAACCCTAGGTACCCAGAGCCAATAAATGAGCTGCACCTTGCAATGGGTTTTCATTCTATACCGGGCGTACATCAAATCAAATCAAATCAAATCATTAACATTTATAAAGCGCGCTACTCACCCGTGCGGGTCTCAAGGCGCTAGGGGGGAAAGGGGGGGTTATCGCTGCTCGAACAGCCAAGTCTTTAGGAGTCTCCGGAAAGCGGAGTGGTCCTGGGTGGTCCTGAGGCTGGTGGGGAGGGAGTTCCAGGTCTTGGCCGCCAGGAAGGAGAAAGATCTCCCACCCGCCGTGGAGCGGCGGGTGCGAGGGACGGCAGCAAGTGCGAGGCCAGCGGAGCGGAGGGGGCGGGTGGGGACGTAGAAGCTGAGGCGTCTGTTGAGGTATTCCGGTCCCTTGTTGTGGAGGGCTTTGTGTGCGTGGGTGAGAAGACGGAAGGTGATCCTTTTGCTGACTGGGAGCCAATGCAGGTGTCTCAGGTGTGCGGAGATGTGGCTGTTGCGGGGTACGTCGAGGATGAGGCGGGCCGAGGCGTTTTGGATGCGTTGCAGGCGGTTTTGGAGTTTGGCTGTGGTCCCGGCGTAGAGGGTGTTGCCGTAGTCCAGGCGGCTCGTGACGAGGGCGTGGGTCACGGTTTTTCTGGTGTCGGCGGGGATCCAGCGGAAGATCTTACGGAGCATGCGGAGAGTGAGGAAGCAGGCGGAGGACACGGCGTTGACTTGCTTGGTCATGGTGAGAAGAGGGTCCAAGATGAAGCCGAGGTTGCGGGCGTGGTCTGCGGGGGTCGGTGCGGTGCCGAGGGCCGTGGGCCACCAGGAGTCGTCCCAGGCGGACGGGGTGTTGCCGAGGATGAGGACTTCCGTTTTTTCAGAGTTCAGCTTTAGGCGGCTGAGCCTCATCCAATCTGCAACGTCCTTCATACCCTCTTGTAGGTTGGTCTTGGCGCTGGCGGGGTCCTTGGTGAGGGAGAGTACAAGTTGGGTGTCGTCGGCGTAGGAGGTGATGATGATGTTGTGCTTGCGTACGATGTCGGCGAGGGGGCTCATGTAGACATTGAAGAGTGTCGGGCTGAGCGATGAGCCTTGAGGTACGCCGCAGATGATCTTGGTGGGTTCTGAGCGAAACGGAGGGAGGTAAACTCTTTGGGAGCGGTACATCAATTCATTTGCTGAAATATAAAGATTGAAAGATAGGATTCAAGAAGACCTTTGTATTTCCAAAATGGGCCATGACAAGGTGTAGAGAAGCAGTGGTTATTTGCACATCTCTGAATTCCTGGGTGCCCATACTAGCATGTCAATTACAGGTCATTTCTCAAATAGATGTCTTTTTTACACACTGTCTTTCATTTGGAAAGAAAAAATGTTGAATAAGACAAAGGCCAATAACACTTGTTCTTCTATTCTGTTTTCCCACAAGTCTCCTGATAAAAACGGTACCTCACTTGCGTGGGTAGGCCAAGTGCCTGCAACAGGAAACGTAACATGGACACATCACATTTTTACATTGAAATTTGACGTGTTTTTGCAAAGGGCCTACTTGTGGATTTGGGCCCCTAGCTCATTCAGCACCTACGAAAACCTAGCAAACCAGGGCATTTCTGAAAACTAGACACCTATGGGATTACAGAATGGGTTGGCTTGTGGGGCACTCACCAAGTTCCTTTACCCAGAATCCTTTGCAAACCTCACAATTTGTCCAAAAAAAACATTTTCCTCTCATTTCAGTGACAGAAAGTTCTGTAATCTGAGAGGAGACCCAAATTTCCTTCCACCCAGCGTTCCCCCAAGGGTCCTGATAAAAATGGTACCTCACTTGTGTGGGTAGGCCTAACGCCCGCAACAGGAAATGCCCCAAAACACAACTTGGACACTTCACATTTTCCTAACGCAAACAGAGCTGTTTTTAGCAAAGTGCCTAGCTGTGGATTTTGGCTTCAAGCTCAGCCGCCATCTAGGGAAACCTACCAAGCCTGTGCATTTCCCCCAAGTCTCCCGATAAAAATGGTACCTCACTTGTGTGGGTACTCCTAGGTCTCGCGACAGAAAATGCCCCAAAACACTATCTGGACACATCAAAATTATCAAATACAAAACTACCTGTTTTGGTGGGGAGGGGGGCACCTGCTTTTTTGTTCCTGGATTCAGCAGCCATCTAGGAAAACCTACCAAACCCAGACATTTCTGAAAAATAGACACTAGAGGGAGTGCAGGGAGGTTTGACTTGCGTGGATCCTCCAATGTTTTCTTATCCAGAATCCTCAGCAAACCTCACATTTAGCTAAAAAATCAAAATTTTCCACCATTGCTGTTTGGGATCACCCCACCGGGACAAATTTCCTACCACCCAATGTTCCCCTCAGTCTCTCGGTAAAAATGATACCTCACTTGTGTAAGTGGGCCAAGTGCCTGTGATAGGGAAGAGCCAAAAACATGTGGAAATCGAGGGGGACCCAAAGCGGGTCCAAAAAGGCAGTTTGAAATAAAAAAAAATTGTCTGGCAAATGCAGCATAATTTTTATCGGTATAGATGAGACAATGTTGAGAGGTAGGAGGTTTGTGTATTCCTGCAGATTCCGGAAGGTTCCATCACAAAAATGTAGTAGAAATGTGTGATTCCCAACAAAGTTGGAGGTTTGCAAGGCATTGTGGGAAAGAAAATGGTGTGGGGTGTATGTGAAGCACACTATCCTGGAATCAACTAGATGTTTAGTTTTCAGATGTGTCTAGGTGTTGTGGATGTTTCTAAATGGCAGGGTCCCAAAGTCCAAAAAGTGCAGCCCTCAACATTCCAAGTGGCACACTTTTGAGAGTTACCAAGCTCTCATGGCCCAAACGTAAAACCAAGACCCAAAATAATTGGGGGGGGAGCAGGAATGGCCTAAAGGTAATTAGGCCCCACCGGGAGTGACCCTTGCCTAAGGGGTGGCTCCCCACATATAAAAAATAAAAAATAAACAAAAAAATAAGTTATCCCTGGTGTCTAGGGGTTTTCTGCCCACCCTGGGGGCAGATCGTCCTAATTATATTAGGCCGATCTGCCACCGTGGGTGCAGAAATGGCCTACCAATGTTTTGCCCCTCCTTGGGAGCGGCTCTTGCCCAAGGGGCCACTCCCCTTCTGAGTAACTATAAAAACAATAAAAATTCCCTGGTGTCTAGGGCCTTAGGAGTCACTCCCCACATATAAAAAATAAATAGAAAATAAAAAAATATATATATCCCTGGTGTCTAGGGGCTTATATTAGGCCGATCTGCCCCCATGGGGTTGGTGGGACCGGGCAGAAATGGCCTAAAAATATTATGGGTCCCTAGGGAGCGACCCTTGCCCAAGGGGCCGCTCCCCTTATGTGTCAGCATGATAAAAAAATAAAATTCCCTGGTGTCTAGTGGTTTCTGCCCCCAGGTGGGGCAGAATTGGCCAAAAAATAATTTGGCTCCCCGGGGAGTGACCCTTGCCTAAGGGGTTGCTCCCCACACATAAAAAAAAAAAAAAAAAAAAAAAAAATATCCCTGGTGTCTAGGGACTTTCTGCCCCCGGGGGCAGATCGGCCTAATTATATTAGATCGATCTGCCACCAGGGGCGGCAGAAATGGCCTAAAAATAATATGGACCCCTAGGGAGCGATCCTTGCCCAAGGGGCTGCTCCCCTTATTGACAGTACCTAAAAAAAAAATCCCTGGTGTCTAGTGGTCATTTCGGCTGCCCAATTGCATTGCGATCGAACAGCAGAAATGCTGTGAGAGACAAGAAAGGTAAGGTCTTTCCTTTCCTTTCTTGTCCCTCCCGCCCCACCTCCCGGTCGGAAGAGAAATGCAAAAGCATTTCTCTTCCGGTGTTCTAGCTGTCTGCGCATTCCCGTCTGTCTTCGCTCCCCCTGATGTCAGAGGGTGCTCAGGAATACCGCTGCTGCCTGTATGTTTGAGCTTGTACATCTGTCGGTGCCTCCCCAAACGTGATGTTATACAGGCATATCGCTGGATGAAATACTTATCCTTGCAAGGTCACACAATCTGTCCAATAGTCGCAGAGGACATGGATGCTGCCCTAGCGCGATCTGCTCCGGAACCAGGCCAGGCCAAATTGGGCCCAGTAAAGGAAGAACAGGTTGACGCCGTCCAAGGATGCTACAATCAGCCGCATGTGGCTCGGCCACTGAGACTGGAGGAAAAGAGGTACGGTAGCTGTGGTCTAGAGCACAGGATACCAGGAATATGCCCTGCCAAGGGAAAGAACTTCTCCAAATGTGATAAGCCCAACGATTTTGCCAAAGTTTTCCGAGGGAGGTGGCCCAGATCCGTGACCACGTTGGCCCGGAAGGCGGCAATAAAGCAAGTTACGCCAGACGATGGCACTGGGATCGTGGCGGTGGACGCATACCCAGGCAACAAACCCTACGAGGATGATGAAGATAAGGAGATATTTGTTGTTTCGTTTGCTGACAGGTTGGACCAGAGGTGGAGGCCACCACCCATGTGTACCATAACGGTAAATGGCACGACAGTGCTCATAGACACTGGGGCGTCGGTAAACATTATGGATGTGGAACAATACAGCAAGATATCTCCCCCACCAGAGCTCACACCATGCTGGACCAAGATATATGCCTATAGGGGCGTGGACCCGTTACCCCGGCGAGGGGCGATAGAGGTTATTGTTGGTAGTGAGCGCCGTTCGACGCATGCCAAATGCCATGTGTTGGAAGGCAAGAAAGGAACCCTTCTCCTATGCCACACGGTGGAAGACCTGGAGCTAGTGTTTTTCGCCCGGCAAGTCCACGACTCCCTGGCTGAGGCGGTGCTGGCCCATTTCCCGGAGTTGTTTCAGGGGCTAGGAAAACTGAAAGGAAAGTAGTTCCAGTTACATGTTGATCCTGCAGTACGACCCATTGCCCTAAGGCACCGGCGGGTGACTTTCCACTTACGACCCCAGGTGGAGAGTGAACTACAGACAATTGAGGAGTGGGGGTCATAGAGAAGGTGACCGGCCCGATGCCCTGGGTGTCGCCACTCGTCATCGCCCCAAAGCCTAAGCAGCCTGACACCATTCGCCTGTGTGTGGACATGCGCCTTCCCAACATTGCCATAAATTGAGAACGCCACATCACACCCACCATGGACGATATTGTTGTGGATCTTAACAGGGCCCAGTGGTTCTCTAAGTTGGACCTATACTCGGGATACCATCAGCGGGAGCTAACCCCAGAAAGCCGTAACGTCACCACATTCTCAACCCAGGTGGTGCTGCGACGTTACAAGTGCCTTAGCTTTGTGGACTCTTTGGCCGTGCAGATCTTCCACAATGCCATACGGGAGACACTGTCCGGTTTGACCGGCGTCATTAATCGACATCTTAATTTTCTCCAACACATTAGAGGAACATCAAAAACAGCTGAGAGCCACTCTCCAGAGGTTAGCAGAAGCAGGACTAACGTTGCACTAGAAAAAATGCGCCTTGTACCACAACTCCATTGACTTTTTTGGCTATATCTTTTCAAGGGAAGTTCTGAAGGTTGACCCCAAGAAAGTAGAGGCCATCCAAGGAGCAGCCTTACCTCTCAACGCCACTGAAGTCAGGAGCTTCCTTGGTATGGCAACGTACTATGGGAGGTTCATCCCCAATCTGGCCACACTTGCCGAACCTCTTCGACAGCTCACGAAGGCCAACTCCCCGTGGGAGTTGGGCATAGAAGTGGACAAGGCGTTCCCAGCAGTCAAAAGTTCACTGTTGGACTCTGTGGTCATGGCATACTTCCACCCGCACAAGAAAACTGAAGTCATGGTGGACTACAGCCCCATTGGGCTCGGAGCCGTATTGCTGCAGGACAGAGCCACCAGCAGTTGACGCCAGTGGCCTATGCCAACATGGCCCTCTCGGCAACGGATGCCCGGTATGCGCAAATTGAGCTGGAAGCGCTGGCCATACGACGGGCCTGTCAGCATTTCAACTTGTATTTTTGAGGGCACAAATTTATGATGGTTACCAACCACAAACCACTGGTATCCCTCTTTGTGGGCACGGCCCGAATTGCCCCGCCAAGAATTGAAAGGTGGGCGGTGCTCCTCCAGCCCTACCGGTTTTACATTGTCTACTGGCCTGTAGTCAACAATCCTACAGATTACTTATCACGCCATCCGTTGCGGCCACGCTCGCAGGTAGAAAAAGAGGAGGAGGATGGACGGACAGAGAGTTTCGTAAACATGATTGTGAACCTAGCATGTCCCACAGCGCTGATAGTGACGGAGATCACTGACGCCTCAATCCGAAATGCAGTCATCGGCTGAGCCAATCGGTCATGGAAATGTTTCCTTGACAAGAAGCACGATTTTGACTCTGAGGAGTGCAAGACGATGTAGTGGATTTGGAATGTGAGGGCTGGAGCTCTCTGTGAGTCCAGAAGGTCTTCCTCTCCAGGGCCAGCGCTTAGAATACCCCGCAGTCTACACCTTAGAGTTGTAGAATTAGCTTACCAGGGTCATCAGGGGACAGCAGAGACTAAGGCCTGTTTGCGTGAGAAGGTGTGGTTCCCCAGGATGAACACCATGGTAGATGACCTGATACCAACAGGTGATCCCTGTGCGATCACCGCTCGAGATACCGTCCTTGCTCCAGTGATGACCAAACCGCCCAGCACTCGACCATGGCCCCGGGTAAGCCTGGATTTTGGTAGTTTTCCTGATGGCTGGCTGACAGCTGTCATGACTGACTTGTGCGCCCGGTTCCCGAGGGTGGAACTGGTGACGTCCACGGCATTTGAGCATGTCCATCCTGTCTTGGAGAAGGTTTTCGCTCTCCTGGGTCTGCTGGAGGACATAACAATGGACAATGGTCCTCCATTTCACGGCCAGGAGTTTCAGGTTTCGTTCGCCATTTCACACTGGTGAATTACCCCTCAATATCCCCAGGCAAACGGGGATGTTGAGCACTTCATGTGGACCTTGAACCCGCTTTACGAACTGGAGTAAGTCAACAAGAGAATGCCAAGATGTGCCTGCATGCGTTCCTGAGGGCATACCGGCAGAGACCCCATAGCACGACGGGGTGTGCCCCGGCAGCGTTGATGTTTCGTTCGCCACCACAGGACTGCAGATACGCTGATGAGCAGTGGCAACCTACTGAATTGGATATACTCAAGGCACAGGAGAAGCGAAAACAGACCAATGTCTAGGCCAGCAAGAGGAGAAGGGCGAAACATTCTGACCTAAAAGTGGGGGAAGCCGTCATTCTGAAGGATCGCCACCCAGGTTGGAAGTTCCGTACCCCTTTTGAACCTGACATCTAGATAGTCGAGAAGATCGCTGGGACCATCGCTGCTGCCACAAAAGTGGGGCGTCAGGTGACCCGGAATGTGTCGTGGTTCTGGAGGGTGGAGCCTCGGGATGGCATTTCAGGAGCTGACCCGCTGGAGGAGAGTGGCGAAGAGCTTGAAGGAGGCTACGTTTCACAGCCAAGTTCTCCAGATGAATGCTGACCAGGAAGTGACGGAGGTCCCAGCAGAGATCTCGAAGGGTCCTGTTCCCCATATCGGGGACCCGCACGAGGGCTGAAGCAGAGCGGGAGAAGTGAAAGGTACCACCTGCTGCCCAACCCTGAACCCAGCCAAAGTCTTAAGAGACTTCATGTGTTTAAAAGAAAAGTGACTGGTGTGCGTGTACAGCCAATAACTCCTGCTGTTATCTTCTTTTCCTTTCTCTCTCTTTTCTTTTGTATCCCTGGTTGTTATTGTTATTCATATGCCTTGTTCGAGGGTGAATGTTTTTGTAGTAGTTCACTAAAACATGGGGGGAAGTAGACAATCACCCGGGCTCTCCCCTACATTGTTGCCTGCTCCGTGACACCATACGTTGTCCGGGGCGGAGGTTATAAAATAAAGAGGTGCCCGGCCTGCGCGGTATTGGCGCACTAGTTAACTGTACAGCTTGCTGCAGTGAGGTTTTGTTCCCCCATTAGGCCGTACAGTCCACAGTCAGCGCGACGCACCCAGCCGTGCTACAGTAACTAGAACCTCCGCCCCGCCATGCAGTTATGTCATCGAACATTTTCCTACAAATGTTATGGCCACACATCAATTTTGTTATAACAGATGTAATGAGTGCTGTAATATCTGGGTTAATTATCAGCGCACGGCGATTGCACAAGTTATATTTAACCTCTATCATATTATTTTACTTGTAGCCCTGGGGAAGTGGTGGTCTCCAGGGTGTGGGGCTAGGCGCAGCCCTTGCATAGTTACTAAGCTTAGCCCTGGGGAGGTGGTGGTCTCTGGGGCTTCTAAAAGAACTAGTAAGGGGGATCATGTGTGGCCCATCCTATTTTTAAGCCATAATGCCCTGAGGACCTGGCCAACCCTGGGGCAAAATAATTGTGAAACTTGGGAGACCATTTTTTTAAACCTCTGCAAAATCTACAGAACCAGCCGCAGATTTTGCAGAGATTTAAAAACAAAATATCTTTAAGCCCTGGTGGGGTTCCAGGGGGACCCCTGGACCAAAGCTAGTGTGTTAGACTATACATATCCTGTTACATTTTCTTTTTATGTTTTTATTGGGACTCTGGGAAGCTGAATTACACAGGTGCCTGAAAGAATGTATGGGATTTAGGAGTGTACGTACGTCTGATGTCTTAGGGGTCACCTCCTCTCCATTTTTAGGTCTGCACTGCCCACAGTGCATTTACTGCCTCTGCAATATATACAGCTTACCTTTTGGGGTTTGTAGCCTATTCATTGCTTGCTATTGGACCGGACGCAAAAACGACAAGGTGATGGATGGAATGCTTGAATTAATCCCGGCCCATGGAAATTGCTCGGGCAGCATCCCATTACAACATTTCTTTTGCCCACCATGCCACCATATCACCCCAGTTTGGAACCTGCCATATGCAAAGCAGTTTTTACCCTACTGCTCAAGGAACAGTCCAGCCTGAAATGCCAGGCCAGATCCTCCCTGGACCATAAACAAGCATTCTGGCACCGTTTTTAGGGTATCACCACCTATGGGCCAGGCTAGCTTGAATTCAGTGGCACAGTGACCACAGGATAAACATCTGGGCATAAGCTTCCTACGTAGGGCAACACCACACCACTCCACTTTACACTACTCCTCCCTACAACACTCTACATCACTTCACTCTGCAACACTCTGCTCCACTCTATGCCCTTCTACTCCATGCAAGCCTCACTTCATACCGTGCTACTCCACTCCAAGACACTCCACTGTAAGACTTTCTATGACACAGCTCGCCACTCCACTCCACACCGCTACACTCCATTCTACCCCACTCCACTCCAATTCAATACAACCCAATCTACCCCACTTCACTGCACTACAATCTAAGCCACTCCACTCAAACCTTCCATTTCAATCTACCACACTCTAAATTACCCAGTCTACTCTGCTCCAGTGTATCACACTCCACGTTAACCTACCCCCACTCTACTTCAGTCCAATCCACCCCACTGTACTCCACTACAATTTAGCCCACTCCACTCTAATCCCCTTTACCACTCTGTATTTAACCCCAATCTACCCCACTTCACTCCAATCAATCCCACTAAAGATTTACCACACACCACTGCAATCTAACCCACTCCACCCCAATCTACGGCATTAGTCTAGTGCAGTATACTCCACTACAATCTACTTCACCTCAATCTACTCCACTATACCCCATTCTTCTCCACTCCAACCTACACTATTCCACTATAATCTAACCCACTTCAAAC